>NC_048599.1:128250888-128850888 GCF_003668045.3 Cricetulus griseus
AGCTAGCACAACAATTCACATCAAGGAAATGAAAATCAGTAATCAGTGAGATATCAAAATAGTTATGAGAAAGATGAATGATATGGAGCAAGGGACCATTGCACACTGTTGGTGCAAAGGTAAATTGGTAAAGCCTTTTTCAGGAAATTGGAACTCTGCATAATAGAGAAATCATGTGCTTGAGAAATTTCACTTATAAAAGTTTATTTGAAAATATGTGGAGTCAGTTTGATAGAATGAATTCTGCACTCCCATATACATTGCAGCAATATTAAAAATGGACCATGAAACCAATGCAAGTGTACATAAATAGATGGAGGGCTAAAAAGTATGGTGGTCATATATTATGAAATACTACTTGGCTTTTAAAAAGGGGAATGTTCTGTCATCTGCAACAGAAAGCTTACTATGTGAAACAGTTTACACAAAGGAAAAAGGATTTTACTACATAATTTTTTCACATCGGTCTAAATATTTAATTCATAGAGGAGAGAAGGATAGTTATATAATTTGATTGTAGAGAGATGAGGAAGTGATAGTCAGATGTATAAAATCATAGACAGGAAGAACTCTTTGTTCCATTCCTCATCATGGTAAATATTGTTACACAATAGAATCCTTCCCATTTCAGAACTGCTAATAGAGTAAATTCCAAATGTTCTCACTAACAAAAATGCTAAGCTTTTGAGGTGATGTATGTGTTAAATAGCTTTATTTAATTATTATGCATTGTATTCATAACTTATCACCTTGTACCCCATACATTTATGCAATTATAAATTGTCAATTTCCAATTTAAAACAGATGAAAAACAGCTTAGATTCATTGGGAGAATAATTAGATTTCACTCCCTGTATAAGGTTAAGCATTCCCAACACCTGCAAGGGTCGCAGGTCTTACGATGCAGGTTGATGCTGAACATGACTTCTTGCATATTGGCTCTGCACTGAATTCTGTCAAACAGCATTGCTTTTCTTAATGGTTACATAATTTATGAACAATGGACCCTTAAAGTCAAGTTAAGTGACCCTTAGCAGAAATAGATCCAATCATATGAAAGGCTTACTACTGAACTCTCTTAGACAAATATAACTTTCAGTTTTATACCATTCATTTTAATATTTTAGGAGTTCTTGCCTACTGAAGTGAAAATGCAAAAACAATGTTACATGGATATTTATCAGTTTAGAAATTAAGTCTGTGTTGTCTAAACTTCAAACTAGATAGAACATTTAATGTTAGCTCATGGTTATATAGCCAAAATTTTTGTCTCTTGGTTCTTCATGTCTAGTAGTCTTAGTCTCTGAACCCCTATCCTGAGACTGATTCTGTGAGGTTATGAGAACATCAGTTATATTTGGAAAGCCTTACAAAGGCCGTCTCCCCCATTTATCCATGTGGGAGTCAATGAGGTCAACTTACTACCAAGAGCAACGGTCAGGCTCTCTTTCTTCCCATTTTCTCTGTCACTTTTTGCTGATTATTCCTAACTAGAAAGTTTTCAATAACAGATCCCTTTTGAAGCAAGTCACAACTCTTAATGCAAAGGAAAGTAGACAAATGCAAAGCTTAGAGCTGACTGTGTGCTGAGTTGGTACGTGTTAGGAAAGCATTGTTACCTGTAAAAGCACTCTCAAATCAAGGTTTATATGGTATATAACAAGCAACAAATGTAGAAGAGATGAATCTATCTCCTTTTTCTTAATTATACGGCATTAATAAATGCAAACAAGTGTGTTTTGCTTTCACTTCAGAAATGTTTATTATTTAACCATGCATGGTACTAGATACAGTAGTGTCCCATGTTTTCTACATGATACCTCAACTTTAGCACTAAGAACTTGAGATTTGTCTTGATTTTTGAAAGAAAATATTTTGATAATAACACTTCTACCTTCAGAGAACCTGGAAAAACAAAACTTTAAATGGGAATTGGAGCAAACAGGACTGCCACTCTGATATTCTACAGAAGAACTTACAAGAGGATGTGAACTTGGCATATCTGAGGAGAAAAAAGTGTGGCTGACTAACTATTCTCTCTTTAAAGAAGTCTGGGATCTGCTTGCTGTTTGGGCTGAGATACAAAACAATTTCTCTATTTTCCCAAATAGTTCACCCCTCCCTAATTATAGCTCTCAGATGAATGTTTTGTTGCCATCAGAAATCAAGCAAAGCAGGAAGGAAATAATCATGCATTTTCACTTAGAACACAGAATTTTAATACCCTTTTTCCTTTTGCTAACAGACCTTTCAATTTTCCTTCTTACATGTTTTAAGTATGATAAATTTTACCTTTCACAATATCATTCCTCATCCATAAAATTACACAAAAAATTGCCATAAACAAGCTGGCTGAAAAGGAACAAGCATATATTTTTTAAGAAAAAAATAACCTTCATGTTTACAGAAATAATAAAGCTCATGCAGTACTTCTTTTAAAGATCTTGCTCTAAACAAACTGAATTATTCATGCATAGAATTGTACAGCATTAGAACACCTGTTTTCAATCATGCATAATGTAAAATCACTCATTACCTCACAAGAGCCTCTACATTTCCAGCAATCAAATGGCATTGAAACAGCAAAACAGGTGCCTGGCAGGTGGATCCAAGCAGATGTTTGGGGTTTGCATGTCTTTTCTTGTACAGGTGTGATGATCTTGTTTGCAACTGCATAATTGCTATTTAAATAGGTAACATTTAATTCCTATGTACTTTAATATTTATTTTTGCTCCTTCAATTCTTCTGCTTTCTTGTCCCTGCCCAAGCTTGAGGTGGATTGGAAAGCCTTCGGGATCCTGCATGGTGGAGTGATATTAATTAAAGGTATAATTTCTCTGTCTTAGACATTCAATGCAAAAGAACCTTCTGTTTTTAAAGTACACATCTTCTCGGTGAGACTGTGGCATTTCAGCAGTGTGAATAATTACTGACCAGGATAGAAAAAGTTTCTTTTCCTTCTTAGGTGCCATCTAGAAGTCATACTTAAGTATTTCCATGTTCATAGCAGTAATTTTAAAGTCATTCAGGATAAATCTGTTAGAGTAAATCAGAGAGAGAGCATCCTTCTCCAGCTGCTGATACATACTTTATTGAACTTCTACAAAGATAGCTCTGTGTGTGACCTCCTCATGAGGCATCAGAATGCATTTGCTTAAGCATGTTTTAGTAAAACATCTTTAAGTCTCAGCTGGAAATAGGGTTTTCACTTCACCCTGGATTTATCCAATATGAATTCATTCAAGCAGAATAAGTAATTCAGCCTTCGACAGGGGGTGTTACAGCAGGCACCTTGTTTCTGTTTCTGTCTATGTAGTTCTTACTTTCTTTTTTGTAATCAACAAATTCAGTATCAGTGGAAGGTGTTATATGGTAATCTGCAAAGATGTGGTATTTGCTAGAGCAGGTGTAGCAAAGCCATGCTTCTCTATAGATTCTTGCCTCTTTTACAGTCAAGGATAACAGCCAATGAGACTGCCTGAAGTGAAACACATGTCTATTGGCCTGACACGGTTGAGAGCTGAGGTATTAATATCCCTGAAACTAAAGCCACTCAGTGAAAGAGAACTTTGGATCATTCAAGTAGCAAAGTAGGTCTTTGGCATATTTCATTATATCAAGGGAAATCAAGCTTCCAGGCCTCTACATGTTGTTAATGTCATTCGGGTTTCCATATGGCACTATAATTTTTGAAGAACAAAGACCCGCATAGGTACTGCCATTTGATGTTCCCTTTCAACATAAGTTTGTCTAGAAGAAGATATGCCTATTGCTGAGATTGCTCACATTCCATTTTCTGTAGTGAAGATGTGATGAGATGAGTACACGTATAATCATGCACATTTTTCAGGTGGATGTAAAGTTAACAGTTATTTCACCTATTATCAACAATTTGCATGTCAGTGATGCTAGTTTTCTTTTTCTTCATGTACATCATAAGTATATTAAGAATGAAATACCTGTTGACATGAATAATAAGCAAATTAATCTCACTTGCATATGTATTTCAGTAATTCTATAAATGTATGAATTATTGATAATTTGTTACTGCTTTACTATTAGTTATGCATGTTTTAAGCTGACTTCCTTATAACCAATGTCTCAATAAATCCCAATCTCTATCACATACCTTCACTACCATTTTTAGAGCCCCTAACCTAGTGCAAGTACTATTTAATACTTTCAATACATTATTTGAATATTACACTATATTCGCATAAATATAATACACAGTGTTTGTCATTTTATGATTTGCGTTTACTAAAAAGTTTTAGAACTACAAAAAGCTGAGAGTATGAAATCCACTGTTAGACTCTGATTCAAGTTCTTTTGTCAGAATGAAACTTGGGCCTATCACATTTCTATATTCTGAGGAGCTGAGGTATGTGGTACACATTTACTAGAACATCTCATGTCACCACATGTGCTCAAGAATGCATGTGAATGAGAAGGCAGTTTGAAAGATGCTACTTTTCCCTTTTATCATTACATCCTGATTATTTTTCCCTCCATCTACTGCTCCCAGTTCCTCCCAAATTCCTCTCCCATCTGGATCCCCTCCTTTTTTATTAGAAAATAAACAGTATTCTAAGGGATACTAATAAAATAAAATGTAATAAGATAAAATAAAATCTAATACATTATAATACAACAACACAAACAGAGGGAAATGAGCCCAAGAAAGGGCAAAAGAAACAGTTTTAGATGCAGAGACCCACTTGTTCACACACTCAGAAATTCCATAAAACACTAAATTGGGAGCCTGTAAGTATATGGACAAGAAACCTCCAAAAATGCTATTGAGTTCAATTCTGTTGGCCATCTACAGCTGGGCATGCAGCCTACCCTTAAGAGTACCTTAAACATAGTATTTTTAATACATTTACAATACGGTTCTAATATAAAGCAGTTGCTCAAAATACAGGACTATTATATTCTTAACGTTTGCAAGTATATACACCTATCTGTATCACATGCTCACTACTAATAATTGATTTTTGTCACTGTTATGGCTAATAAACAAGTACTGCTTCATTAGCTCAATACAAGATTGCAATGTATGGTGCCTTGAAATTAACTAAAATATACATCAGACATCAGATGTAGTAGGAACAGAAATAGAAAACACTAAATGTGAGAATTAGTTACAATGTAAAAATATATACAGTAATGTAAAGTGCAAAGGTGTTTTTAACTTAAATATTATCATATTTTACCTAAAAGAGATTAGAATAAGCCACAGTAGGGTGTTGGTTTGCATACAGTTCTTAGAATTACAATGTTTTAGCGAATGGAAACAGAGGACAACAGAAGATTATAAGCTAATCAGCAGCAAATACCTATGTTGATTTTAGCCAGTGATAATTGCTATTAGTTTTGCAAAAATTTTTATCCAGCAATTTATGTTTTCAGAATTTCTCTACCACATGACAATTTCATCATTTTCTTTGCTCTTTGCTACATCCAGCCTGTACCACAATAAAATAGTGGATGGTATTTTTGGAAGGAAATAAACAGCAAGACAAAACATTGGCAAGTTCTTTAATTGCCAGGAAAAAGAAATCAGTATCTTTGAAGCTATTTTTACAGACTATGGTTATTAACGCCCATTGAAAAGGTTGGCTTTGGGAATTAGAGGTATTTCCGACCTTTAATCATTACTCTCCATGAGGTTAAAGAAGATTCTTTCAGATTTTTTTATTTGAATTAGAAACAAGATTGTTTTACATGTCAATCCCAGTTCCCTCTCCCTTCCCTACTCTCCAACCACCACCCTCAACTAAAATGCTACCCATCACAAATACTTTCCGCTCCCCAGGGAGAGTGAGGCCTTTCATAGGGGGGGTCATCAGAGTTTATCATATCCTTTGGGGTAGGGCCTAGGCCCACCCCTGTGTTTCTTGGCTCAGGAAGTATCCCTCTATGTGGAATGGGTTCCCAAATCCACACCTATGCTAGGGATAAGTACTGAACTATTATAGGAGGTCCCTTCACTGAAACCCACATTCCTGGGTTCTGGATCAGTCCCATGCTGTTATCCCAGCTATCAGTCTGGGGAACAAGAGTTCCCCATTGTTCAGGTCAGCTGTTTCTGTGCGTTTCACCAGCCAGGTCTGGACCCCTTTGCTCATCACTCATTCTTCTCTGCAACTGGGTTCCAGTTCAGTTCAGGGATTAGTTGTGGGTGTCTGCTTCTACTTCCACCAGCTGCTGGTTGAAGGCTATAGGATGGCATATAAGACAGTCATCAATCTCATTATCAGGGGAGGCCATTTAAGGTAGCCTCTCCTCTGTTGCTTAGATTGTTAGTTGGTGTCATCTTTGTAGATCTCCAGACCTTTCCCTAGTGCCTGATTTCTCTGTAAACCTAAAATGACTCCCTCTATTATAGTATCTCATTGTCTTCTTCTATTCTTCCCCCAACTCAATATTTTTGCTCCCTCATGTCCTCCTCACCCCTCCTCTTCTCCCCTTCTTATTCTCCTAGCTCCCTTCCCCCTCCTCCCGTGCTCCCAATTTGCTAAGGAGATCTCGTCCCTTTCCCCTTCTCCAGGGGACCATGTATGTCTCTCTTAGGGTCCTCCTTATTTATTAGCTTCTCTGGCAGTGTGGATGCTAGGTTGGTAAACCTTTACTCTATGTCTAAAATCCACATATGAGGGAGTACATACCATGTTTGTCTTTTTGCGATTGGATTACCTGGCTCAGAAAGGTTTTATACATTTCTAGTTCCCATCAACTTAATTTGAGGAGTCTCAAGTACTTCCTCCTTACACGAGGAAAGAATGGAAGGAGTAAGAAAGGGACAAATGGCACTGAGTTGTGCATCTATCAGAATAATTTATTTAAATCTCATACTACAAGGAAAGCAATATCCAAAACAAGTCTTTATTCCAGAACCTGGACCAATTTCTTTTTTCTAGAAAATGCAAGCCAGAGAGCATGAAGGAATGAAGTAAAGAGGTACAGGCATGATCATAGAAAACAAAGTCACTCAATCACACAATGCAAACCAGATGGATCAGCAAAGATCACAAAAATCTTATTCTCGGGTCTAGCAACCAAGACATCTGCTCTCCAATGAGGCAATTTTTAACATCACAAAATACATTCATTCTAAAATAAAATCTGTTTCTTCAACTGATAAACAAATATATTCAGTGTTGTGTCATGTGATGTTCTAGTACACGTATACCTTATATCATAATCAAAACAGGATAACCTTATCTACCCCAAAGTTTACTGTATTTATTATGACAAAACTATCACAATCCTTTATTCTAACTTTTTGACACAGCAAACAGCTTATCAGAGAGTCTTGCTTTGCTTCTAGATGGAATTCCCTGCTCACCAATCAGTACTCCCTAACTCTCTGTTCCTTCACTCTCCTGGGCCTCTGGTACCTGCTCTGCTAACAAGTTTCCTCAGATAAATTTTTCTTGTTGCCTGTTCTATTACTCAGCATACCAAAACAGGGTCTATTTTAGGTGTATATTCCTTGACATAGGATATCAAACTGAAATTGTACTTCAGAGAGCATGAATGTTGCAAGTATTTATTTTCTCTTAATGATATAGGATCAAAATTATCCTATATCATTCATAGACATACTTTAAACCACTTCATGAAACCACATTTTTCTGCCATTTTACCTGGCTTTCTTGAAAATTATTTTTCAGCACCCATTCTCTGTCTTGGGGTTCTTTAACTTCTAACTGAATCTATTTTCAAACTTTTATAGTAAGTTTACCTTCTTCAAAGCTAAAGACTGGCAAAGACCTACTCAGGCATTGAAATAAATTACAGAATGCAGGTTTTCAGCATTAACCGGAAAATCAATGATCTATGGCAACATGTCGTGTCAACTCAAATTATGACTTGTGCCTGAAGTTAAATGCGCATTAACTAGTGTTCTGTTATCTTGGCCCTCTCTTCAAGGGTCCCATTTCTGTTCAATTCATCAAATGCATCCCTAGCTTCTATGATTTCTGGCATTTCTGCATGTAGGTGCACTGGCATTTTGTGCATGAAATTTGATCACTCACATTGCACCATTTAAGGGGCTCTGCAAATGCACTGTCTGTTACTAAGACACATGCAGTACAGAGTCTCTGCTTCATAGGATCCATGTGATATGCACTTTGGTATTCACAACGTGAAACCTGTTTACTTGTTCCATTGTGGATGATCAACTCTCAAATGAAAAGACTAAACATTTTCACTAGTTAAAAATGATGATTAATAAAATGGTGTTTGGGATATTAAGCTTTATTTCTTCATTACCTATTGCTTTAGTTTTTAATATTAAAACTTTAGTTTTATCAAATCTAGCAAAAGAATGAAAATACCATATGAAAATTAAGCAGTCTTAAAGTCTGTATGACTCAATGAACTTCTAAACAGAAGAATAGGCACATGAAACTAAAGTTGTGGAACTTCACATTCAGTTCATCATTCAGTGTCTAATATATTTGGTTTATTTACCAAGCACCAAGACCAAAATATAATAATAATAATAATAATAATAATAATAATAATAATAATAATAATTCATGACAGAATAAAAAAGAAACACAGTTAGCCTTATATCCTCTCTCTGAACTCCTATAATTCTGAATTCAGGTAACAGATTTGGATTTTAAATTTTAAATATATCATCTTAACTTTACTTTGTAGGGTACATGGACAGATTTACACATAGTCCTCCCCCATCCCACAATGTTTAAACAACTTAGAAAAGAGACACGGTAGTAAGACTTGTGCTTTGTCTCTATGCATAGTTATTATCAGTTTTAGAGCAAGGATGCATGTGAATTTCTGTTTTGTTTGGACCATACAAAAAAGCAGCATTTAATACAAATTCAACAAGTGAATAAAATTTATGGAATGTTTAGGCTTTTCACTTATACTGTTGTCTTAAATTATATTATTTAAAAAATAAGCCAAAACTAAATTGAAAAACTTCCTTTGCAGAAACATACTTAGTCTGTTATTTTGTACACCCTTTCCTCCCAAGTACTCATTTAGGCCAAAAGTTTCCCTTAACATCAGCTGTGCATTATATAGATACTAATTATCAAATTTTTCTTCTTTATTATGGGTATCTAATATTCCATCCAAAATATATATGCAATATATATGTATAACTACTTCATAATACAGATATTATTTTATCATATCAGACAATCTTCTTCTGTTATGACAGACAGAAAGACATTAAAGTGTGTGTGTGGGGGGGAGTGTGTGGTAAATCTATATAACTTATCTGAGCCTCATTTTAAAAGGAAAGCCATATCCAACAGGAAGACTTAGCCCAGAAAATTAGGTTTTTCTTTTTCTCAAAAATGTACTCCAGAGAGCATGAGGGAATGAGGGTAAGAAGCACAGACATGGTCAAGTAAAACAGTGTCACTCATCCACCCAATCACAAATTGCAAAGCCAAATAGGCAGGCAACGTGCATGAAAGTGTCTTCTCAGGTCCATATAACTCAAAACAATGGCAATACTTAACTATTAGGAATTGACACATGTTTAATAATTTCAAGATATCCCTTTTGGGTTTTGTGTGTGTGTGTGTGTGTGTGTGTGTGTGTGTGTGTGTGTGTGTGAAGCAATGCTGTAAAAGAATGAGTTTACTTTGGTCAAGTGAGAATGGTATTCAATAACACTATACTAAATTTACTTTGTAATGGCACACTTGGTGTGTAATGAACCTGAGAGAAAATGCTAATTCAAAATAGCAGCTCCAAGCGAGGTGTTAGTGGTGCATGCCTTTAATCCTAGCACTTGGGAGGCAGAGGCAGGTGGATATCTCTGTGAGTTTGAAGCCAGCCTGGTCTCCAGAGCGAGTGCCAGCATAGGCTCCAAAGCTATACAGAGAAACCCTGTCTTGAAAACCAAAAAAAAAAAAAAAAAAAAAAAAAAAAAAAAAAAAAAATAGCAGCTCCAGTGAGGTGCTGGTGGTCAAATACTAAAATGTTAAAGGGAATAATATAGTATCCCATTCAACATTGGACAAATATTTACTGAGTGCAATTGCTTCTGAAGAAAATGTTGGTATTTGCAATATTTCACCGATCCAAACAGACAACAACAGCTGTCCTCTTGGATCTTGTACTTCAGTGCTGCAGGACAGGTGTCTGAGTGGCCATTGCAGCTCTATTCTCACTTGCAGTTCTCAAGACTTCCAATAGCATGTAATGGGATCTCTGTATCCTAGGATATCAAATGACTGGAGAACCTGATTCTTCCCTCATCCACAGGGGTTCTACCTATTCTTGTCTATTGTGTCACAAAATATTGTAGATTACTGAATCTTGATATAAAATTTGAAACCGACAGGTATAAAGCAATAGTAAACTAATTTTAGAGTGCACCCACTATAATGCAGTGATTAGAAGAGACAATTGAGATTCCATCCATCTTCTGTTGCTTGACAGACCATTTCTGCATGGACATTAGGCATCTCCAAGAGCTTGCTGCCTATGGCTACTGCAGTTATGTTGTTCAACTTGTGTGAGTGTTCCATCTCACATGCTGCCAATGGCTAATGCAGTTTTGTTGCTCAACTTGTATGAGTGTTGCATCTCACTTGTGCCCATCCTATAAATTTTCAGCCCAGGGCACAGTAGACTGAAGTGGCAACCCATGCATAGTAAATCTATTTCATAGACATGGAAGATACAAAACAGAAAGTAAGAATTAATTGTCAGTAGTTAAAATATGGTGTCCACTAGAAGACCACAATATATGGAAATAGGAATAAAATGAGAATGTGGGGAAATGGGATTGCTAAGTGTAGAGTTTATATCACACTATCAAATTTAGCATATGCACCTAGTGTTGGTGGCACACGCCTTTAATCCCAGCCCTCAAGAGGCAGAGGCAGGCAGATCTCTGTGAGTTTGAAGCCAGGCTGGTCTAGAGAGTGAGTTCCAGGCTCCAAAACAATACAGAGAAATCATGTCTCAAAAAATAAACAAACAACAATTTAGCATATGCAACCCAATTAAGTACCTGACACTAAAAGAGGTCAAAAGAATTAGTAAAGTGAAGATTTAGGAAAAGGATGCTCGGGGAGGAAATCATCAGTGCAAAGACCCCCGAGTAAAATCAAGGATGCCAGCATGACTGACAGAGAGAGTGGGGGCAGTGGGTGGAGCTCTAAAAACATAGCAAAAGAAGAGATAATCAATCAACAGGTGACCAAAGGAACTGAACACTTTTCAAATGAAGAAATATAAATAGTCCAAAAAACTAAAGAAAAAGCTGTTGAACCTCTTAGGATACCAGGAAAACAGAAATAATAACTAAATTGATAATCTATCTTATCCAAGTTCAAATGAACAAAACGAAACAAAATGAAAAACTAAAATGAAACAATGTTGGCAAGCATAAAGACAAAAAAGAACTCCTAAGCCATTTGGTGGGAAAATTAGTACAACCATTGTGGAAATCAGCATGGAGGTTCTTCAAAAAGGACTTAAAGTGCAGCTGTAATGTGACTCTCAAGTACCAGTATTTGATATACAATACACCCAAAGATTCAAGGCAGCATGCAACAGAAACACCTGGACCCATTATTACTGCAGCACCATCCATAGCAGCCAGGTAATGGATGGGCCTAGGTGATACCAGTAGATGAATGGATATAGAAAATGTGTCAAACATATGTAATTGGTTATTAAGCCATTAAGAAAAATTCATGGTATTTGCCTGAAAATGGATGTAGCTTTGGCCAACATGTTAAAAGAAATAAGGCAGACACAGATAAGTACACACGTTTTCCGTCACATGTTAATTTAGAAAATCAATGAAACCAGAAGGTGGACAATTATATAATCACAAGGAAATTAACAAAAAGGGGGTATTATAATATGTATGAACATATCATGAAAACCATTCTTTTGGACAATTAATACAACAAATTAACAGTAAATAAAAAAGTGAAAATAAAAACTCTTGCCAGTTCACAGGCTGTCAAGAAACAGGCTAATTAACCAATTTGTCATAGAGACAATCATTTGTTGACCTTTGATGACACATAGAGCTGGCTATTGCATGATGCTCTTTCTCAGACCCTGATAGTAAATTTCATACACTTTCTGGAGGGAATGCTTCCACCTGGGAAATTGGCTGAAAAGAGTACAGAGGACAGAGTCTGAAGAGAGGAGACCTGTCAATGGTCCAGCAGAGAATTCTAGACCAGAGGTGGTGAATTCCAGGGACAGAGAGAGGGGCAGCAGTACAGGTGAGAATGGACAGAGTTGGGCCTATTCTGAATTACCAACCATTAGTTTCTCTACCAATTGTCAGAAATAAAGTAGAAGCATCAAAGTGGGATTCCAAGTATCTGTCAGAAAAAAAAAAAAAATGAAAGCCTTGATTCAAACTATGTTTCGCTGTTAATGTGACAATAGGCAAATTACTTAATATTTCCATGGCTTAATTTCCTCAGACTAAAGTGGCAATGGCCATGTTTAATTTACATACCAAGTCAAAGTTGTAGAGCAAACATCAGGCACCCCATGGTAGCACTGAATTACGTGAGTGACATGCATGGCTTCTCATGGCTTGTCAGCATGAACTGGTCCACTGCCTGAGAGAGCAGGTCTTCCTGCTATCTCATGGGAATATGAGCCTGTAGTGCAGTATTACCCTGTTCCATACTCGCTACACTTTATGGGGCACATATGAAACTTTCTGTCAGACTCAAAAGTCATGCTTTTATCCATTATGATCTTTTGCTTTCTTGGGGGGAAATGCATTTCAATAAAACCAGAGAACCAATCAATACTTCAGTTACCTATCAGCATTCATTTTGATGTATTTAGTAAGTAGATTTAGTTTTTAGAAATTCCAATCTTGCTGGGCATTGGTGGCACATGCCTTTAATCCCAGCACTCGGGAGGCAGAGGCAGGCAGATCTCTGTGAGTTCGAGGTCAGCCTGGTCTCCAGAGTGAGTGCCAGGATAGGATCCAAAGCTACACAGAGAAACCCTGTCTCAAAAAGCAAAAAACAAACAAACAAACAAAAAAAACAGAGAATAAAAAATTGAAAACTGAGCATAGCATTGTACTGGAAAAGAAATAAAATATGGAATTAAAAGATTTTTAACAAATCTTCACTGGAAATAATTTAAAGAAAATAAATTTTTAGACAAATAAAACTTCCCATTGGATAGTGATTATCTGTGAAGACAAATTCTCAAATGTGGGACTATAGAAAACTATTCATTCATTTGGTAAATATTCTATAAAGCCAAGAAGCATCAGTAAAACTAGAAATCAAAGCAACCAAAATAGAGATGTCTGACTACTTGCAGAAAACTTAGTTTGTAATGTGATAAACCGGGACCGTCCTCAGTAGAGTTGAGATATGTGGTGTCCCTGAAACAGACTCAGAATCCCTGAATCACAGCTCAGTCCTTTAGGAGAAGGAGTGCCGTGTGTCTCAATTTTGATAGGACTTTTATGTTTGCTAATTTCCTTATAGGAGATACCAGAAGAAAACAATTTTAAACATTAAATGTTTTACATTCTTCGTTTCCAGACCATCACCAATATCTACGACCATACTGCTCTCTGCCTTCCAGACTGTGAGAAGTACACACGGCAGCACACACAGAGGAACATAGGGAACAGAAGAGAAAGAAAGCAAGTGCAATTGTGAAAAGGCTCAGAGAACAGCGTGATCAAACAAAATCTGCTTAATGACAGAAAATATATTATGTATATAAGAGAACATATGTCAAAGAACCTGACAATAACATGAAATGTATAAACATATATTTGTGTAAAGAATATTGCACACTTTCCCTGTATTCTTAATGAAAATATATTGACCTCTACATCACTGATAATAAGGAGTAAACATCTTGAAAGGAAATGAACACACCAGAGGCAGGTCTTCTGTAGAGACACCCATAGTTCTGACAGAATCCTTTCTCTGCCCTTCTGGCTCTGATGCAGAGCCGGGTTGGTGCACTTCCTGGCTTTCAGTGGTATTGTGTCCCTGTGCGCCTCACGATGCCTGCTTACTAGTGACTGTCTCCTTGACAGGCAGGCAAGGCCAGTCTCAGGCAGCTTCCCTTTCAGGCTGACAGCTGCGTATCCCAGGTGGTCTGACATTTGAGATGGAGGCTGTGGATAAGATTGAAGGTGTTTTAGGGAAGAAGTAGGCTGTGAATAACACCAAGACTTCATCCAGATGGAATCACTCATGAGACAACCTGAGATACTCTATTACTGTCCATATGTCTCCTAGGTCTCTGAAGGCCAGACTCCATTGATTTATTAGAAGCCCAGTATTTATGTTTTTGGCTTGTCTCACAGCAGACTACTGTAAAGTAGTTATCAGAGATGCTGTTCTTTCTGGCAGTTATTGGATTTTTATAAGTTCTTTAAATAAAACAGCCTCCATAAATATCCTAGTAAACATCAAACAATAAAGTAAATATTTGGAGGTGAGATTCAGTTTATTTCCTCTTAATATATATCACCTTTTTACAAGTTTTCCTCCTCAACACAGCCTCATAACAAAACATTTCAGAGAACATACCTATTTTATGTCAACAAATGCAAAGAAATCCAAATTAAGAGATATAACCGTGCTAACAGTATTGCATATAAACACATTTTTTCCCTGCAGAAAAACCATAAAAGAATTATCTCATTGTTTTATCGGCACAAACGTTGTTACTACTGTATCTTATTTATAGATGGTTCTTTGAGGGACTGTACTAATATTGCAAAATATCAGTTATTCCATCACACTGGTGAATTTAATGAACCTGAAGGTGTGTGTTATTTTAGCACTTGCTGTAGCTCCTGTGAAAACCCAGTGGTGCTAAAATCTGTAAACCTGTCATTGCTTAAGTAATAACCTTGTTAAAAGCATCTTCATTTAACTTACTTTAGCTTCTTCAGGATGCAGGTTTATTTTATCAGCGTGGAGATATGTGTTTCCAACCCAGACCGCTTACAGTAAATATAATTAATTGTAGTGCATTAATTTATTCTTGGAGTGATTGCTTTTATTTTAACACTTAGTTTAGATTAAATATTGTCTGGAATCTAGTACCTATTTTCAGTATTTTAGACACACTTAATTTCTATTGAATTTCTATAGCGACAGGGATAAATTCTCTCTTTACCAATGCAAGTGTTTATTTTAATCTTTGATATTCCTTTATGTGAAGCCCCACAGACTTCTCCCAACACCCAATATGCACAACATACAGGAAAAGAGCTGAGCATGTGTTCGTTAATCTGCTTGCAATGGATTGGAGTTTCTTCTTGCCTTTTAAAAATATGAAGAAAATTGGATATTGATGGTAGGTGTTCAGAATTATCAATTGATTTCTCGAAGAGCACATCTACAATTATTGAAATGCCAGCAATAAAACACCCTCTCCCCCTCCCACTTTGAACTACTCTTGAAAAGAAAAGAAGTAAGAGGAGGTGGGGGGTGGCTGTTTGTACTTGTACAATTACATTCTTAAAGCCCAAGAAATTTTCTTTAATTACCTAGAGAGATCAACAGCAAGATGTGTGATAAACTCTGTGTAATCAAACATTTTGAAATCCTTTATTAATTGGAATAATGCAATCCATCAATGGTGTTGCATGATGCATAATCATGCCTGTAAAAAATATTTAAATGTCAGTGTCTATCTACTCTTTCATTGTTAGCGAGTTTCTTTCAATAACTACTAGTTCATAAGTAGATTAAGCTTACTTTCCAATAAAAGACACCAGTAAAAATATAATAGATATAGTGCATTAAGCCCTTTTGACAATTTATTGTTTTAAAATCTATTGCTTTTTTATACCTTTAAAACTCAGTTCATAAAAGTGGTTGCTTTAAATATGTTAAAGTCTTAGGAAAGCCAACTCTACGTGGTTCACTTCTGTAAAAAATATTCAATGCAAAATGAATGTTAATCTATGAATCAGAGTAATAATCAAATAAATTATTAATTTGGTCAACATATTGTTAAAATATTGAAATGTAACTGTGGATAGCTCTACTCCTCTGATTATGGTGAATATTTTCAATTTATGGTAAAGATATGAAGACAAATCAAGACCTGTAGTGATCCTTAAAATTCTTTTTACTTTCTTTTTTTTTTTTTTTTTGGTGTGAGGGGCATTGAGGCAGAGTTTCTCTGTGTAACCCTGGCTGTCCTGAAACTCACTCTGTAAACCAGGCTAGCCTCTAACTCAGAGATCTGCCTGCCTCTGCCTCCTGAGTGCTGGGATTAAAGGACATTGACACAACCCACCCCAAACATGACCACTTTAACATTGTTCTGTTCATTATTTTGCTTTCATTGATGACTAGAGTTAAAAGCAATCAGGTTGACTAGACTATGCATCATTTTACAGAAGCATGCATAAATAGAATTGATCATTTATTTTAAACTTGAATAAACACAATTTTTATAATTATCAATCCTTTATACTATATCCTATTCTTTTCTTTACAATCGAATTCATATTTATATGTTACAAAAGAATGATGTTTTTAGTCAACATGAACAACTATTTTAATTTTTGTTTGTTCTGACAACTTGTATAGTCTCTAAACAATAGCTGGACAAAAGATTATATAATTTTATCTTTCAATAAGATATACTTCAGGTGTACATTAAAGTTAAAATAATTTAATGAAATTCACACTTACTTCAAGGATTTTGTTAATTAAATCTATTGGTTGTTGGTATCTGTGAACTCTTAAGAATAAGCACCTGCAGTGCTTTATTATGTAAAAAGGTGGTTTAATTACATCATATTTATCACAGACAAATCAAGCCCTATTCAGAAGGTAATAATGACAGAGTAATTGGATCAGTAATTGGTTCAGGATGATTCAATATTGTACTAATAATCATAAATACTGCTGTCTTCTGCTTTGATACAGGGGTGACATGCTAATATAGATTGCATTTGGAGCAATAAATATTAGTGAACTGTATCTTGTATTAAGGTCTAGATCCTTAGCTTAGTTACACTCATCAGAAGCAGCCATAAAACTGATGCTCCCTTGAAAGCATATAGATTCTAGTTTATAATATAAATTCAGTCAATGCTGTCTGTTGCCTTTCCTTAACCAGACATTTTGAAACAAGCATGATTGATGGAGGTGGGAGTAGAAAAATAATTTGTTTACTTATGAAACTGATCATTCTGGGAAGCAACATAGCTTTTACATTTTATTTAGCCAAGTTAATATGGCTGACGTGACATGATGACCTGGTGAGCAAAATTATTCCTGTGCCAGTCATGTAATGATGAATAAGAAAATCTTTCCTATTTCATACTGGGTTCAGCAGACACTTGGCGGTTGAACAGGACTATTTCTTAGCTATTGTGGTGGCAGCTTTTCAGAGCCAGCCAAAGGAGGGGGCGACCCATTATGAAGGAAACAATGATACTTATTCACTCAACATGGAAACTTGCCTTCCAAGAGCATATTGGACAGCTTAGGACTAGAACAAAATTGGCATATCCCCTTTTATCTAAGGAACAGGAAACCAGGATCAACATGTCTGGCTTGGAATGCTGCCTACTGGTGATGTAAATGGATATATTCAGTCATTTGACTATTTTTTCAAGTTTATATGTATGGGGGTTGTTTACTGTTTGAACATCCCATCCCTCTGAAAATGGTCTATTTTGAGAAAGTAGAGAGTGATACCTTACAAGTATCAATAAAATATTCAATTATGTGTTATAGTTCTTAATCTCTAAAGCAGACAGCCAATTTAAGATAAAGTGCTTAACTAGAGAGAATTTTTATTATTAATAAATTGTATGTAATGGTAAAAAAAACATGCATAAAACACAAAGAATGTGACAGGATGTGGAACTGATTCTTCCTGGGTAAAAATTAGTATATGTTTCCTAAGAACATATGTTTTATACAGAAGTCTATGGAACCAGAGAATCTATTGAGTTTGGTTATTTCATTACCAGTCTTTACATTGGAGTTCAGCTATTTAAATATTTGGAATTTATGTTCCTTAGGAAATTATTATGAAGAAAATGATTATAAAACTTATCAATAAACTCTCAAGGATAGATGTTGAGTTTATCTCACATCATTTACCTCTGTGTTAACTAGTTAATGAATCTTCAAAGATGAGTTCTTGATCTGACTTGTGTTCCTGTAACAGAATGAGTAATTAATAAAAGATAGAGGGTTATTTAGTTGATGTTTCTGAAGGCTGGAAAACCTAGTACCAGAGTGTGACCTCTAGTAGGGACTTAGGATTGTGTGTTGAGAAGGAGACCTGAGAGCTAGAGTGTGTAGAAGAAAAGCAAAAGAGATGCACTCACTTTTCTAACAGGACAGCAATGACATCTTTATTCCATTTACAACAGCTCCTTCTTCATACTCTTATTCAACTGCCAGCATCACTCTTGACTATCAAATATCCAACATTTGAATTGGGGACACATCCAAACTATGGTAGGCACAGGCAAGTGATGACCTTCTCCTTACCAAAGTAAGTTAGGAAGCAGCAGTTGGTGGGCAGTATGCTAGGAAGAAAAAGTCAGAGAAAATTGTGTTTGTGAGATTTAAACAACCCAAAGATTCTCATTTAAGGGCTAAGCTTCAATGTTTCTGATGGTCTATGCATTCTGTCTCCATGCAAGGTATGGATGCTGCTATTTTCTCAGCATAAGCCCAATTGAGACTGTCTATTGGCATCCACATTGGCCCATTTGCTACCTAGGTGTAAAGGATCTCATCATCTGCAGGAGACTGAGGCCACTGCCAAAGGCAGTGATCCAACTCCACAGGCAAGGCAAACAAATCCGTTCAGTGTCTGAATCATAATGTGTCTGCAACACCTGAGCAGTGAGAAATCCTGTGATGCCTCATGTGTTTGCCGAACAGAGTGGCCTCCTAAGTGAAGTGATTGTTTATTGTTAAGAGTCTCCGAAAAAAAAAAATCTGCAGTCAGGGAGCCGGCAAGCATGCAGTCCCACATGGGCCAAGTTCTGAACCACCTATGCTAAATGGTTAATTATTTCACAGGGTCCCATGTTACCTTAAACCCTACATGTAGTTGTGATTCACTGGTTTAGTGACATGAATGAGAAAAAATTGCTTCACTTCCAGTCTCTCCTCATACCTTAATTAGGACCTCAGCTAGAAATATCAAAGTCCTTACAACCTGTAGCTGACAATATTTCTCATCTTACTTTACTCACACATGATAGAGCTTACTGATATAATTTACCAATGTTTCTTGCTTTTTGTTCTCCTGATTGAGAATCTGTAGTTGTACAAACTAACGAATCAGCTGAAGATATGACCGGTTAGTTTAAGCTCTGCGTGGTCTCCAAGTATCAGTCAGAAAAATGGGTAATAAACATCATAGTGTATATAGTGTTAAGTGTTAGCACATTTGAGATATTGTATTGTTATTTTCTGGGTCTATTGGTCCTTCAAAAAAAGCAGCTGTACCACTGAGCAAACAGTAATTTTGTTAAACGTGATAGATTTTAAGTAATTTTTCCAAAGCTTACATTCACTCTGACATTTAAAAGCTGTCTTGGGGATACCAGGTAACAGTTTCCTTAATTTGAACTCCTTTGGACCTTATCTGTGAGGTGAATATATACTGTAGAAAAATAATTTTAATATTTACTGAATGTTATAATGTATGCCCTTCTAAGTCTATTTATAGATGTCATTGTAATATCTTATTTCAAACTACAGGGGATATTCATTTTACTTTTATTTAAACATTTGCCTCATCAAAACGTTATAATGATAACTATCTAAAAACAAAACACAATCATTTGTAACTTTTTAGAAATCTACCCTTAAAGAAAGAAGACAAACAATACTAAAATTTAATCTGTCCTTTGGGGAACGAGACAGCTTATAGGTCTAATCAGCCAGCTAAATGACAGACAGAAAAGATCATGTGACAAGAGTCTAAGAACTAATTAATCTCCATGAGCTATGAGGGAGGGAGTAAGATGACTTGGAATCTGATTACGTTAGCCAGTGTAAGGAGGGAAAATGCAGC
Organism: Cricetulus griseus; assembly: GCF_003668045.3. Taxonomy (NCBI): domain Eukaryota; kingdom Metazoa; phylum Chordata; class Mammalia; order Rodentia; family Cricetidae; genus Cricetulus; species Cricetulus griseus. The sequence goes on from NC_048599.1 coordinate 128,270,942, forward strand.
ATGTATTTTTCATGTTGATTTTAACCACCTGAGCCTTTAATGACATTTTGTACCTTCTGAGAAAACTCATATTCCATCTATACATTAAAAGAAGTATCAGGAGGCTAATGCTGTTAGTGCAAGAGTCACTCATTGTTTTAAATACTAGACCATGTAGGAATCTTTTGTAAAATTTTCCAAGTATAAATAATTCCTATGAAGTTGATTTATTTCAGAAAGAGAATTATAAACCCACAGTTTAAAAAAGAAATTGTCATATATATTTGGACAAATAGTAAATTAACAACTCTCAACATTATGTTCAAAAAAAGCAAACAGTTATATATATTTTGGCCAGTGAACATTGATGGATGCATTTTATTATATTAAGTTAAAATTTAATTTAAATAATTAGTATATGGTGTTTATTGCATGCATTATACTGGGATAGCTGTGAAATGTGGTTTGTGATTAAAAGATGGAGATTTATAGTTTACTAATAGCATTATTAATCAAAAATTGTATAAATCATCAGCTATCTACAAAAATGTCACAGGGAATGCCACATTTCAGCAGAAACACAAGCCACAGAATTTACTGCCACTACATAATCCATTACACACTGAATAGAAGTGGGTCTTACTCTTTTGTTTTATTAAATGGTAATTATTGTTTTCATAGTATTATTAATGAATGTGTAAAAATAATATATCATGAAATGGGAGGTTTACTATTGCATTTTCATAAGCACAGTTTTATCAGTTAAGGAATATTTACTATTTAAGATGAAAAATTTTTTTTTACTTTTCAAGAAGACTTAATGCTATTCAGTTTTACTCAAAATACAAACTTTAGCTGAATCATGCAGATGGATCATTCTCCTTCATTCTTTTCTCCAATGTCCTTAAGATGAATTGTGTGATACAGACAGCTGTACATGTAAAGGTACACCACTGCACACAATGTGGAAAATGAGCTGTCTGACTACTCAGGACCATGGACTAGACAGAGCACCAGAAACCAACAATATATCACATCAGAAATGGGAGACATTCCATCTGTTCTGACCTCTGCCTTTACACCCATCTAATATCCTTACTATCCCTTTCTATTATGCGTTATCCTTCCACTTTGCCTTTTAAAGCATGAAAAACACTTCTTCTGCCCCTTATTAAGCACTAAGAACAGCTATTTCCTGAGTTTTGATGAATATTTTTAGATATTAAAAATGTGTAGCTTGTATCAGTTCAAATCTTATCACTAAGTTTTAGAATCAAGTTACTACTGCTTAAATATCTCAGGTCTACATTTCCAGTAATTGATGAAGTCAATAATTTGAAGTGTTAAACAGACTCTCACTAATGAGTAATTGGGAACATACATGGCTAAGAATACATGGGAATGAAAAATGAAAATTCTGATTCTGAAGAACATTCTAAAGCCTTCTACCAAATATTAATAAAATCCTCTATGTGCAAAATAATGTACAAAATTATCTTTTATTTTATTCTAAAGATTGTTTACTGGGTAAAGGAGCCCATCTGAAGTAGAAGTGTAAGAAATCATTCATTGTAGCAAATGCTAACTTTGACTAGAATTCTATTTTGCCAAGTAATGATGCATAAATGCCTGACCATGTCTACAAACTGTACCAGAGAAAAATCACTCATCGACCACACATAATGGAACTGACAAAGCTTACCACTCTAAATTAAGTAAAGTGAATTAAAAGATAAGAAAAATAAAATATAATCATATGAATAGAGCATTCAAAGAAAAGGCTGCTGTAATACTCTACCTCAAATTTCTTTTACCTCTCCTCTTTACTTTTGATATTATGGAATTGTTCAGTAGTCTTGGAAATTCTGAGGTCCAAAATGATTCAACAAAGCAACTCTGAATGTTTTTGGCTGATATTAAAGTACACTTTCAGAAGCTTATTTTTTAATGCAGTAATTTATATAATCAGAATCAACAATTAAACCTGTATAGCCATGATCAAAATAAAATGGACACTTTATTTGGGGTTCGGAATTTTCCTTTCTTTTCCTTTTTCATTTCTTATGTCCTTTTCTATCTGGCAAGATGTTTCCTAACAATTCCTAATTTGGATGGATTGGTAATTGATTAATAGAATTATAAACCACCAAGAATCCAAATTTTTCGTTTGACGTGAGTCCTTATTTATTTGCTTATGTATGTGCTTAGTAATTCCTTAATTCATCCACTTATGGAAAAAATTAGATAAAATAGAACATTTGAAAACACCTTAATGAGAAAGAAGGTAGGCAAATTCTCATTAATACAAAAGCCACTTCAACTATTCATCTTGATTACAGGAAGTCCCCCATTGTGACAGAATGTCACTTAACTTCCAAAAACTAGAAGCAGTGACAGCACACATTGTGTTATGCTCTGCAGTGTAATAATTTGTGGAGAGAAACATTGTATGACCTCGTCTTTGGAAGAGCATAAATTACCAATCAATTCTATATAACCTATTTCATTTGTTAAGGTCTTGATTTTATATATTATTTTGTCTTTGTTTTAACAAATATACTTGGCTATAATGAAAATAAACCTGCTGAAGTCTCTGAGGTCTGAGACAAGCTGTAACACATTTCTGCACCACAGGGTAGGCTCATGGGATACCTACTGAGAAAATGCATGCCCACTGAGCATGCCCAGACTATTAAAATGAATTGACATGTTAATGCTGACAGGAAAAGAGCACAAGAGAGCTTGCTAAATTACTGCTCAGTCAGGCACTAGGAATTCCTGAGTGGCTAACTCCCGAGCAAAACCCACAGCAAGCACAACAACAACAAAACTTTATTGTCAAATGCACCCAAACACACACTAACAGGGTTGTCATGCTTGTAATACACCTACCCATAAATCATATGGATTTTAATCATACCTGCCACCCTAGCTGCATATCCCCGAGGAAATGGTTTTCTTTTTGCTTCGTCCTTCATTCATTTTCAATTATCTGGAAGCTGCTCCATGTGTTTATTTATTTATCCAAAGTTCACGTACAGTATGAACACACAAATTTTCTCTAGGGGTCTAGGATCAGGCAGATCATACAAGGATGCAGTAGTGCGAAGCAGCCAGTATCTCATGTGAGTATACTCAGTCTCAGTCTGCTTTGGACCAGGATAACAAGGGAAGGAGAGGATAGAAAGTAATTAGTATATGTGCAATATTGATTATGTCTTAATATTCAGACCACTTTAGACCATTCTAGGTAGACTTAAAAAATAATGAAACAGGAAGTCCATAACTTTAGATAAATGAGGAGAAGAAAACTGCTTTTGTGTCTGTAAGTCATTAGTGAATGGTGAGGTAGAATAAGGTTTATTCTTTGTTATACACATATGCTGGGTTATTCAATTCAGTGATTGGATAATTGTCCAAAGTTTCATTAAGATGAACATAAGTAAATGACATCAACTTTGGGCTGGCAGAAAGGAGGCAACAAAAAGGGAAGCTGTGCATTTCAGATGAAATCATCCAGTCCTGCCTTACTCCCTCAAGAACAACTTCAGAAAATCTATCACTTTGACTATTTAAGAAATAAGTAGTGCCCTATCTATAACCTTTCTCACTGTGATGTCCACATCCTTTTGACACAAGAATCATCGTTATGAAATATAATTGGGCAAGCATAGATATGTCAGATAAGACACTTAACAGAAAACTATATTCTATGTCAGGCTAAATGATTTTTTAATACTCTGTGGTAGTGTGTGTGTGTGTGTGTGTGTGTGTGTGTGTGTGTGTGTGTGTGTGTGTGTGCATGCGCGTGCCTGTGTGCAAAGTATGATGCCTTTTAAGCACATTCTGATCCATACTTGCCATGCTGTGTATGAACTCGTCTCTAGATATGATCTGTTTAGAACACCCATAGAAATTAAAAGGATCACATGGAGTTTGACATTTTGCAAAATGAAAGAATAATGGATTTATTATATTGCATGGACTTTTCTCCCCTTTTAATAAAAATCTCTGACCCTTGGGAAGCTTGGCTGGAAGTTTAGAAGTCTGAATCATTTTTCTTTTTTATATTCCAAAAAATATAAGCTTGCAATTTCCTCAGTTTCATATATCTTTTGATATTTCAAAAATTTGAGTTATCTTTCTTCCTCATAAATCAGAAACTAAATATCTATTGTTTCTAAAATAACTCAGTATTTTATACTGATTTAGAATCTTATATTTGTATGCATAAATTATTGGCTCTCTTTGCTTATTTACTTTAAAATTTTTCACACACTATGATGAAGACTATGCCAGAAAAGCCCAATAGTTTTCACCTTTGATCTCAGTTCTGAACAGAATAAGTAATCTATATCATATTGACATCACATTATTCATTAACAGAAAGACTATTTGCATTTGTTATACATGTTAGCAGATCATTTCAGCAGAGGAAGATCATTGAGCCAAATTTCATATGAATCTCTTTTAGAATTTGTCATTTTTTAAAATTTTTTTTATTATTCCCTTAAAATTGTATTCATTAGTCTACCCAACACTTAGTTATTAGGCACCCAATACAGGCCAAATTGGTGCCATATCACAGTGTTTCAGATGAAGTAATATTTAAAGAGGGCATTTTTCTCTCCAACTTAAAAATATCAATTTCAAAATGCAAAATTGTTTTAAACATGCATGTTGGCTCAGATACATCAAAATAACCAACTATGTCCGTAAATTTTTATGTTACACAATTAGCAAAGGCCCAGGAAGATTGTAACGATCCAAGATTACAGTAATATACTTGTATCATGTGCCTGAGAAGACAGACCACAGCACATGGAAGACCATAGAGCAACGCAGAACTATGCAACACCGCCCTAACTGCAAAGGAAGACTCAGAGAGGAGAAAGGAAGTTGTGAGAGTAAGAGACTAAATTTACAGAATGAAAGTGGATCCCATGCTGTCAAATGAAGACTGACACTACTGACAAGACAAGGACTGTGACAAGACAAAGAATGACAAGACAAGGTCTGACAAGCCAAGGACTGACAGGTACCTTTGGTTTTATAACATATCAGTGCTGATCCTGTCACCATAAAGGAGTCAAAGCCACATTTCTGTGGCCTTAAGAAGAAATGGGAGAAGAAAAAGAGAGGAAATAATAGTGAAAAATATTTTAAAATTTTCTTACTAAGGAGCATGAATTAGTAGGTTATAAAAGACAAGAAACTGTAAAAGATGTAAGGTTGGGAGGATAGTGGGACATATGTTATACTTGAAGTAGAGAGTCTGACCAACTTGTATGCATGTATAAAATTATAAAAAATATTACCTTTTTGATTTCTCAGAAGGCACCTTTGGATCACAAGAAAAAGTAAAATAGAAATTATTAATTTAAAACAAGGTCATTAGGGTGGGCCTTGATCTGACATTACTGGTGTTCATGCCAAAAAAAAAGAAGATGATAGCCCATGTAAACACACAGAGAAAAAAGAGAGAGCACAAACCCAAAGGAGAAGTTGCCAAAGAACCTAATTATGCATATATTTTAATCTCAGACTTCCAACCTCAAAATTATGAGAAAGTAAATGTCTTTAGTATAAGCCACATAATTTCCAATACTTAATAGGGTTATGGGATTACCTTGATACCCACACATCACCATTGGGGATAATGTTGGTGGCTAATAAAGAGTATAAGGAACCATTGGCATTCCTAAAAGGTATGGGCTTTCTTGGAGATATGGTGAGAGGAAAAAACAAGAAATTCTTCACTCCAATCTGTCTATGTAATAGATTTTCTGCCCTATTGAGAGATTTTCAAATTCAAAATCTATGCACAGTTAGGCTAGTCAGATTCTTAGCCTTCTAAAATTATCTGTGAAAATCAGATTACAAGAAGAAATATTTATTTTTAGTCCAGCCTTCAAAAATTTAGTCTTTGGTCCCTGGTTTCATCAGTGTGGGCCTTTGGCAGGAAAGAATACAGCATTTGGAGGTATGTGGTGGAGCAAATCCACTGTGATGGAGAATCTTGGTTGTCAACTTGATTGGACCAAGAGGCATCTAGGAGCTTAGTAAGCCTCACCACTGGATATGTCTCTGAGATGTTCCTAAGAAAGATTTAAGAGGATGGACCTGCCATGAATGCGGGCTGTGGAAAGCACTGTCATATAGGCTGAGGGCAGAAATAAAATAAAAGTGGAAAGCTGGCAGGGCAAGTACAAGTGTATAAACAGCACCCCCTACCCCACTCCTAATTACTTTAAGATGAACAATTTCCTCCGCCACACCCTCTGGACAGCATGATATTCAACATTACCCAAGACCCAAAGTCATGTGCCAAGCTGACCATGGACAGAAACCTCTGAAATCATAAGCCAAAAACATAATTCTCTTTAAGTTGTTCTCTCAAGTATTTGATCACAGTTATAAGAAGATAACTGGTACAGCTGCTCTCCTAATGAAAGCCAGAAGAAAAGAGAAAGGGAGGAAGAGGTGCATATAGGGGCCAGCGAGAACCTCAACATATGACTACATATGTTCTCATCAATCAGCTTATATCTGATTTTACAATTGGAGTAGTGAATGAATAAAATAATTCAACATTATGCAAAGTTTTCCTGAGTTGATCAATAATAATAAATACTTATTTCATACATGCATGTGTTGTATGATTTTTACACACATGTCTTAGTGCACACTTGTGCAGGCATGTGGAAGCCAGAGCTATCCCATTCTATCAGCTTGTCTTATTTTCTTTGATACAAGGTCTCTTTATGAATATGAAGCCAGGATGACAGGCATCAAGACACATAAATCCCATTTCTTCTTCCAACAGAGCTACATTACAGGTGTGTATGGCCATAGCCACACCTACCTTCTTATATGATTGCTTGGGATTTTAATCAGGTCATCACGCTTCTGCAACCAGTGCTCTTACCCCTCAGTCATCTCCCCAGCCCCATTACAATTCTTTATCTTCACACCTGTTGTTTGAACTTGCTGCCATAGTTACAAATGTATAACTGTGCTTTATGCTGAAGCTGCACCTAGAAATGAAGTTCGATGTATCTGTAGCTACCATATCAAAACATTCACTTCCTTCAGGCTCTTGTTCAAAGTATTAGGTCAGTGGAGTTTTAAATCTTTCTATATTAATTCTTTTAAAAAGATTTGTGTGTGTGTGTGTGTGTGTGTGTGTGTTCATGAACATGTGCTGTGTATGTGAGTATCCATGGCGGTCAAATGTATAGGGATGTCAGGTCCCTGGATGACTATTTAAAACTTATTGTGAGCCACCAGATGTGGGCATTTGGAAGTGAGCTGCAATCATCACAAGTTTGGTACATGATTTTACCTGATGAGCCAGCTCTTCAGACCCCTTCTCCCCTCAGTTTCAGTTCTTGACTTCTACCTGTCCTAATTCTTCTTTCTTTAGGGCCCACTATAAAGGTCCCAGGACACAATTCATGTAAATACTAAAATGGACACTTTACTAGTGCTGTAGAGGGATAACAAGGGCAACCACATTCTCTTGAAGTCTGTCTATGCAGGTGATCCTCAGGAAATCGAATAACATTTGCTGAATTGCTCAAGCCTGTAGGGGGCAGGATTCCACCTGGCTGGGATCTTCTGGAGGAAAGCAGGAACCAGCGTTTATGAAATGAAATGGGTTGCAAGGAAACAAAGTGACGCAGATTTTTGTGTTCAATGACCGTATGGTTTTCATTATCTTGTTCCCAAGGAAGAATTCATCCAGAGAACAACCAAATGAAAGCAATGTGTACTCTGTGTCTGTCAACCCATCCTTGGGTTGAGTATGCCACATTTGCTCCATTATCTAGTGGTGATCATCTAAAGGTGGAGTAGGGGGCAGAAGAAAGACAAATGCAGAACACTGGGAAGTAATTGTGGTAGGAACAAGAGGAAAGAAACACTTTGCTGTCTTATTACGTAGCTTCCCACACTCAACAAAGCTGTAATTCATCCTGCAGGTGCAAATGCGGCTGGCTTGCTCAGAGGCTCTTGACGGATGGGCCGGATGCATGTTTCTTACCCCAGATGCTCTTAGGAACAGCAACTACAAGATAGGAGACTGTGTGCACCTGAATCAGCACGTTCACTGAGTGGTTTTATCTGATTTCTTCTTTTCACAAACAGTATTGTACGTAGGGCAACAAACATTGAGCAAAAGTCTATTCTCTTTCTTTGAATACAGAAAAACATCCAGTCTACACCCCTCTGGAGTCATTTCTTTGTAGTTGTCTCTGAGGTAACCATGTTACAAATGCCCTGCTTATCCACAGACACATTACTGAACCATTGTCACATCACGGTGAAACATTGTTTTCCATTTTAAGATTAATTCTTGTGATTTCTACATGATTTTCAAGAATTTGGATTTTTTCTATTACACACTGAGGGGGGATTGAGTCATCTGAATTGATAGGCCATTCAAAATAGTAAAGTTCACATGATCTGAAACAATGTGTCCCCCACCTTTGCTTTGCAATTCCCACCAGCTTTAAGGATTTTAAGATTCAAAAGAACACCAACTCCTTCAGGTTGAAGTTTCACTGACACTTGGCAAAATGCAACTTCCTGGTTGAAATGAAAAAAAAGTTTATGAAAAGACTCACAAGGGTTCTTAGACATCAAATGGGTCTTACGAAACCACATTTTGATGAGCTAAGTGTAAATGAATCAGAAACACATGGATTAAATTTCCCTTGAAATACACATGGGTTTGGAAATTAAGGAAAAAGTGTTTAGCCAAATGTGTTTTGGGTTTTCTTGAACTGAAAACATTTGAAAAAAAGTTGAAGTATTTGCTAAACTCTAATATGCTGTTGTGTTTGCTCAACCTTTCTCCAAATCAATTAAGTTTCCACGAGGCTTCCTCTGTTCCCTTGTGGTTTGTCTTGTCACCTCTGTCCCGACACTTTATAGGCCAAACTAAATTTCCATTAAAAAAAAATAGTGTGTTGCTCATCTACTTAAAAATGAGGTAGCCATTAAAACACACAGAGAATCAGAGGCATTAAGGGATGGAAAGCACCCATTAGGTCATGCACTGTGTCCTAAGGGTTGGAGCATAGGCACTCACAACTCTCCAGTGCTTTCTCCAGCACAGTTTTAAATATCTCAAATGACAGAACTTCTCTATGTCCCATGGGAGAACATTGTGCATTCTAATAGACTTTGCCATTAGGAACACTGCTGAAATGTGTGCAGGGTGGGTGGGAAGGCAGGATAGCTGATTAACCCTTTCGCCATGCTAACAATTACCTGCAGTGTGCTCTGAGAATGTAGTACTTTATACTACTAGTGAATGAACCAGATAGGGTTAGTTTTTATTCAAAAAATAGTTCTTGGCTAATAAGGAAAAAAAGTGTTGCCCACTGCATTGCAACACAAATTTCTACAGTGAGCAGCCCCTCACAAGAGAGATTGGATACATTAAATGCCCTATCTGGTGATTTTTATATGCACTACTATTTGGAAGTGCATAGCATGGAAAGTCATAGGATGTTTTACTGAGCAGGAAGCGCTGTGTAACTGGTACCAGCCAACCCTGAAACACCTTTGTTCAGTTTCCAATGTCTTTTACTTACATGGCAAGTACATGCATTTCCCATTTCTGTACCTCACAAAGGTAAAGTGTTTTTAAGGAAGCAGCTATCTGTCTTTCTTGACAGACAGAAACGCCTATCTTTCAATATAACTAACACATTTTCAAACGTCTTCAGACAGAGTTTACATGGATTTGCTCTCATTCTTGTTCTACTTACAAATGAGGTATAAGGCACATAATGACTTACATGGCCTGTCATACTGCTACTACAATGACCTTTTCAAGATTCTGCATTGTGAGCAGCTGACAGGCACACCTCTTCCATGCCAGCTATTTCAACCTATAAAACTTAGCCAATGAAGTGGTAGGAAAACTGAGTATGGTGGAAATGGAAAGAGCAGTCTGCTCTTGATTCCTCTTTCTGCTCTTAGCTGTGGAGTGGTTTGTAGGATCCTCTAAACCTTTTTCTTTCTTTAATTGCTTTCAAAGTGATAATTTCCCTCTTTCAGGCCATCTCTTATATTAACTTGCTCCTCTGTCCAACTCATTTTAGTGTCTGTCACGCAAATTGAGTCCTTTGTTGAGTTGGCAAGTTGGGAACTTGGCATAGAATATCTACTCCTGCCGCCCCCTCTCTGAAAGTAGAAATTGAATTAGATAAAACCATTTGAATATTCTACCTGCACACTTGCCCACTTTAAACAAACCTCCCTTAAGATGCTTTAGTAATATTTTAAAGTGAAAACTCACCTTTTAACACTACATCCCTAGCCTGGTGATGCTTGTCACTGACAGCTACAACTGATGATTTTTCTGCTTCAATTGCATCAAAATGTGAAGTTGCTCTGTCTTCACTGTTATGTTCTTGCAGTGGTCTTCTTTTGCAATATCTAGCATCCCCTTTTCTTTGATAATCCTATATAAGCTATTCCTGTGGCCCTCTAGTAAGCACATTACTTGTGAATTTCTTATAAGGACTCTCCTCCCTCCCAAGCTTAAAAGGGTTGGTGGTCACTACTTAATGTTTCATTTTTAATTTCTTTTTAATAATAGATATTGCACATTTTAATGTTTGGACTGACTGAAATTCAAATAAAATTTTAAACCAATAAGGCAAAAAACAAAATAAACAAACAAAACCCCCACATCTTTGTCATTTGATAACACCCAGGATCAAAACAAAAAAGGGAAAACTGCTGCTTTCTTTTGAAAAAAGTATTCAATATTTGATTCCAACAAGAGAATGGGGACAATAATATTCTGAATCAAGTTATCGAGGTCTGCATTTACCCCGAATTTTTAAAGTTATGCATAAAGGGATATTTATTTTATCCTCTATAAAATGCTTTGATTTAGTTCTCATTTTCAAAAAGAAATATTAAGCTCATTCTTCATGTAGAGTTAAATATTGAGATTATGGTAAGCATATGATGCAGTCAGCCATTTTAAGACCACTGGCTTGTTTTCTTCATTACTGGCAAAAGTGAAACCAGACTCTGGAATGTACACAAGGGGATGCCTTCAGCGGGCATGAACTTAGTGAAGTCCAAAGATCTATCTATCAGATGGAGCTGAAGTTCAGCTTGCCCTCAACTAAGTTCAAGTAGGCACATTCATTTGTTTTTCTAGTTCTCATATAATGGATCCTTTAAATAAAAGTAACCCTGCAGTCCATCTTATTAACCACATTAGATGAGCTGTTGTCTAAGAGGGAATTCAAATTCAAGATTTGTTTTTAAAGCGCTTTTATTCTAACTTGCAAATTCATGTCATTTCTAAAAGAGATATTAATAAATACCCGAAAGCCAACATTTTCTATGCTCTGTCCTTCCATAGACATTGGGAAAATAGAAAAATATTTATAAAGCATTTACTGATGAGTAATTCACAAGGAAATAATTACAAATACAAGTCAAACAAATTGGCAATTGTTTGCATTTCAAAGTATAAATCACATGGAAAGAAGCAGTGCTCTGACTCGCTTTATGAGCATTTTAGAGAAAGCTCTTCCCAGCTCCATGGCACTCACATGGCGGTCTTGCTGATCAAGAGTTAGTAGACAGTCTGGATTTCAGAAAGTCTCCCTGGCTCTATCAGACCTTGCTGGGTGGTCTGATGGAATTCACTCTAAATTTTGTGATTTTTTTTTCAGTTTTCTCATCAGTGCAACTGGGAATAAAACCATGAAAAAATTAAAGGTATTAATACTCAAGTGTGGTAACAATTTATTAGAACCAAACCATGTTTTCCTTTTAATATATGAAACAAATTTTCTTTAAAACTCCTCACATGCTAGTGTGTTTGGTTGTTTGCAAACCTTCTCAAATTTATGTGGGCTTTTAGATCATTGTGAGGGCCATTTATGCCCAGTACTTAGAGAAATGAGAACTCAGTTGAGTGTCCAAAATGAATGGTCCAGGCCACCATGGAACTTAGAAAAATGAGATAATGCCCTCTTTACATGAGTGCTCATCAAGTATTACTTAATAAGATCTTGTGATATTCAAGCCAGATCAGCCATACACAGACAGCCCATTTTCATTAACTCCTTAATTGACACCTTAAGCACCCTCAGCTTGTTCCATCCCATGTGTAAAAAGCTAAAACTCTTATGCTTTTATGTTTTCTCTCCTAAATCATTCTGAAAGATCACAAAATAAAATGGTAGTCCTTAATTCTTCTGTCAGCTATTGAAATGAGAATGAGTGAGTGTGTAGGGAAGGTTACACTCTGTGAAGAAACTCATGCCAGCCCTAAATGGGGCTGAAATCTTGTATCTCACAAGGACAGGAAAACCAGTATCAAGGAGGCTAACATTAAAATATTTGAGTAAAAGCAATGGCATTCATGTAGGGAAATCATGCTTCTAGATTTGTATAGAAAGTCCCAGTTCACATTCACCTATACTTCCTGTTAGCATTATCCTACACTTTGCATTTTCAAACAATGAATTGTTAACAGCTGTGAAAGAGAGGGTGGATTGGTCAGATGACCTTCTTTGCCATTTCCCACTGAGATTATAGAGCAGTCTAAAATGACTACAGAGATCTCATAAAAGTAGAAGACAGGCCAGGCGTTGGTGGCACACGCCTTAATCCCAGCACTTGGGAGGCAGAGGCAGGCGAATCTCTGTGAGTTCGAAGCCAGCCTGGTCTCCAGAGCGAGTGCCAGGATAGGCTCCAAAGCTCTGTGTACAGAGAAACCCTGTCTCAATAAATAAATAAATAAATAAATAAATAAATAAATAAGTTGAAGACATAAAGTTAGGATATCCATGGCTTCAGGAATTATTTATTTAGAGAGTTTATGTAATACATTTTGTAAATCTAAAAATGTTTTATCAGTCTTTTTGTCATGTTGCAGTAAAAAAAAATATATATATATATACTTTGTGAAGATTACTGAACTTTGATTTCAAAGAGAGATAAAAATTTTCACAAAATGCCATTCAACATGTATTTTCCTACACAAGGACTATATTAATGTTATTGAAATCATTAAAATAATATGTACAACTTTTGAAGTATCAATGACTACTTCAAATCTAGTTGTTGTTTATAAATAATTATATCAAAAGGGATCATTTAAAATGTGGAATTTAAAAAAAAAGTAGCTTTGTATATCACACTGAAAGTCTTTTCATTCAGATAAAGTTAGTGAAGAATGCTCAAATCCAAATACTTTCAAGCTCAAAGAGGAAAGCAATAATTGATAATCATTTATTCCATGAATAGATATGGAGTAGATTTTGAACTATGGAATAAATTATTTGTTTAAAAAATATAGAGAAATAAATCCTCTTCTAGCATTCAGGGCATTTTAACCACCCCTGTACTTGATGGTGTTTTTTGTTTTGTTTTGTTTTGTTTTCCTTTCTTTTTTTAATATTGTCCAATGTAGTCCTTTAGTTTCTGATGTTTAGAGGTAAGCATTCACAAAATGTTTTGTTTTTCCTTGAAAGATCGACTGTATTTTGTCTTTGTTCTGTGTTCTTTGTTCTATTTCTCTACCTATAAAACCATATTTATCTGAGTTCCCTTCTAAACCGTTTAATCAATTGCCTAGCCACTTCTAGATCTCTATATTTCCTTTGGTCCATCCAATGTTTGGTCTTTCCAGACTTTCTAGTGACCAGAGTTTCATCCATCTCTTCCACAAGTTCCAAATTCCTCCTAAACTGCTCTGAGGTTAATCCTCACAGCTGTGGAATTCTTATATGTGAAGGGAAACACTCTACTGTGGATTTTGAATGGATTATATTTAATACAGGTGTCTAAGCTATAATGGAGGCATAGACATTCCTTCCTACTTATTTCTAAAGGTAAATGTTTTTGATTTTCACAACTGGACCCTAGATCCTATAGTTCTTAGTGCTGATATTTGTCATCATGTCTTGCAAACAGGTCCACGTGGTGCCTACAGGGCTGACTACATGCTTCAAATATTCTCCATGTGTGTAACACCGAAAAGATTGGTGCTATTATTTCCCTTTTTCTACCACAACACTTCTATTAATGCAGCCTTAGGGCCCATCAGCCTTTTTGGCAGCCACATTACTGTTGACTCCTACTGAGATTATTGTCAACTAAATGCCTAAGTCTCTTTCACACATGCTGTTGCTAAGTCATTTTGCCACCAACCCGTCCCCATCTTTGTGCATTTTGTTTCTGCATCCAGGTGTGGGACTACACAATCATACTGATCACATGTAATTATATTAGAATAAGCCTGTTATTTCTATCTTTTAGTAGTTTTTCAACATGTTTCTGCATCTGCTTCTGAGGTTAAGTGAGGAATACAGTGATTTTGTCCCTTGATATTTTCTTTCTCACTCACACCTTGAGTCTGCTATTTCCAAATCTAACCACATCACTATTGGTTCATACTTAATTTATTGACAAATCTCTTAACCCAGCACAATTTGCAACAGCTCACAGAAAAAAAAAAAAAAAAAAAAAAAAAAAACTTGTGTGCAGGATGAAAACAAAGCTTGCTTCGAAGATGGCACTGTCAGGCTGTGGCACAAACTGTGTCACTCAGTATCTGGGATGAGGAAATCCTCTATAGCTAGGTGAATCTTGTGCTTCAGCTAAGGATTGGAGTGATTTCAGAGAATTTAAAGGTTGGTGATATTCAGGTAAGCAAAAAGTTATCCATAGCTTTAAAGCAATAGAACCATTTCTAGGCTGTTCACTCAAACTAAATTGTCTGTACACGTTAAATCCCAAAGAAAATGAATAGCTCTGAAACCATGGGAAAGCTACAGGGGATAAACATTGCACAATGATTTTTGTCACCAAAAGCATCACTACCTGCTTAAAATTATGTAAATATTATGACTGGGGGCACTGTCAAGTATTCATATGAGGTCAGAGATGAAAAAACATATTTCAGGAAACCAAACTTCTGCTTTTCCTTGTCCATTGGTCACATTTTCTCCATTTTCTCAAGCCTTAGACAAATACTGAGTGACCTAAAAAATTTTAAAGAAAGGCAAGAGTGTTCCATGCCAGATAGTTTTTAT
The DNA here is from genome assembly GCF_003668045.3 of Cricetulus griseus. NCBI lineage: Eukaryota > Metazoa > Chordata > Mammalia > Rodentia > Cricetidae > Cricetulus > Cricetulus griseus. The sequence continues at coordinate 128,286,007 of NC_048599.1, forward strand.
CTTCTTCCTCTAACCGCATCCAAGAAACTAAAAAGGGAAAAGTGGAGAGAGGAGGGAGATAATCAGGGTTGATTGTGAGTCTGGGAAAAGTCTCAACTATGTATTGAGATTAACAAAAAGGAAAGAGGAAAGATCACAAGAGAGGAAATGAATAGCCATTTTGCCCATTGCCAGTGCTAGGCTCCCCATTCTTCCAGCTGTGGCGGAGGCTTCAGTTTCATCCTTCGGATCAGCGCTAGATGCAAACATCTCAGCTGCTGCTCTTTCTGGTGTTTGCCTTTCTTTAGCATGTCCTAAAGATAGCATTCTAAGTAAACCCACGGGCAGGCTGAGGAAATTGCAGCAGGGAGGGATGGACCCATCCTCTCTCTGGTAGCGAAGGCTTTTTCACCTGAAAAGTATAAACTACTCAAAATAGGACAGTTTCAGCAGCCAAAACACATTCTTGGCTCTACTTAGGAGATATTGTCTTCCCCTCTGCAAGGTGCCCATTGCTGCCTTCTTTAAGGTTTATTCTTGGCGTACAGAGCAGTGCTTGGTTGAATTTGTTGTGTATCTTATAGGTGAACTCCCTCTCATCTGAGCCATGTAGCCTAACCTTTGGCTCACACAACTGTAAGCTACCATCAATGTGCAGAATTACCTGGTGAGGACTTGTTTGCTCTGCCCCAAATACTGCTCTGCTGTTTCTCAAGCATTTTGGGAACTGGATGAACTGCTCAGTCTTTGCCATTGTGATAGAACAAACCCAACCGAGTGTGTAGATATACAACATTTCCCTGAACCTGAAGGTTTCTCAATCAGCTAATATGGCAGTGGGCCCCAGAGTTTGCATTTTGACAAGTTCTCTAGTATTGTTGATTCTATTGCTCCACAGACCACATTTTAAATACCAGTGCACTCATCTGATCACTGTAAGTACTGAGAAATAAAACCATTCCATGAACTAGAGAGAAGCCTGTGGGATATAGACACTTACTCAGCATGCTGGTATCACCCACTTATGCTGAGAACTGGCTTTTTTTTTTTTATTCTTACAATCATCACCTCTAAGCAAAGATAGAATAAGACAAGACCAAGAAGGGCTCGTACAGACTGCACAGAGGACAAAACTTATGTAAAAGTTGTGGATTAAATAAAAAGTTTTACTTTCTTTAAAGTTCTGCAAGGAAAGTCAGGGGTTCTATATTCTCCCTTGCTAACTCCTTCCATATCTAAAAACATTATTCAAAACATTCCTGCTAGGAACTTAAGCCCATTTTCCATTGCTAATGAGGCATTCTATATTATACCACTAAGGAGCTAATGTTGGAAAATAAATGTGTCTATGAAGTAACCACATTAAAAAAATAAAATTGAAATAAAAATAATTAAACGCAGCCAACTGCTTTAAGCAACCATTTCATCACATGGTTAGAAAAGTATTCAAATACTGTCCAAAATCTGTTCCCCTCTGTTACTTCTTGCCTATTGCTCCACCACAATGAGCCCTATTTGAGGTTCAGCCCATTGTCCATGGACTTCCTTGTTCTGTGGCCAATCCTGAACTTTTCAATGGCAAACTTATCTTCATTCATTCTTTTAGGCTTATCTGCCTTTGTGTTGTTCATATAAAGTTATAAACACAGAACATAGCCTGCATTTTGCCCCAAAGAAAGGTAAACTTGACTGGGCATTGGTGGTGCACGCCTTTAATACCAGCACTCGGGAGGCAGAGGCAGAGGCCAGGTTCCAGGCCAGCCTGGTCTTCAGAGGGGGTGCCAGGATAGGCTCCAAAGCTACACAGAGATACCCTGTCTCAAAAAACAAAAACAAGCAAACAAACAGAAAAAGAAAGGTAAACTTCTCAACTGGGGAATAAGACATACAGATCCTGATTGAATTAGGGAAAAGTGTTATTGTGTTGCTGAATAATTCAAAGATCAGTGTTCACAGTTCATCCATGACCCTCTATTCACACAGACTTGTCTTTAAGAAGGAGTAGATCAAACGAAACAAATTGCGTACATCTTTCTGTTTGTGAAAAGACAGTTTGGCTATTTCAGGTGATCAACACACACACACACACACACACACACACACACACACACACACACACACACCAAAGAGCTCATGGAATTATAAGTTAGGAAGTTCAATGATTGACTTCATTTTGGTTTGTGTTGTTTTGACTTCTCTTTTCATTATATTTTGATTAGATAGCCTTTAATATGTCATGCTTAGACTATCTTTGTAAACCTGGATAATAACAAAGCATTACCCTGCACAAAAATAAATAATTTCTGCTAATGTGGTAAAGCACAAAATTTGTCTCTTGAAATATTTAGCACATAAGAAATCTCATGCTATGATACATAATAAAGAAAAGCTACCTGGGGATACAGATGGACAAAGATCATTTGGTTTACACGAGTGAGGCCCTGTGTTGGAGTCTGAGTACTAAAAATTAAAATAAATCACAATAAAATAAAATTGGGGAAGAAAATGGGTGTGATTTCATACTTCATTGTATATATGAATGAAATTCTCAAGAGTCATGAAAATACAAAAATTTATTTGTAAAATATTAAACAAAAATTGAAAAGATTTCCGTGAAAATGCATACATACATACATACATACATACATACATACATACATACATATTGACTGTTAGAAAGTAGCCAACACAAATCTTTATCTGCTCAAATCACTACTACATTCTAGGCATCTTCTAGAAGTTGTTAGAAACTAAGATCACAGGTTGGAGAGATGGTTCAAAGGGCAAATTCTTGCTGTTTAAGTGTGCTGATTGAAATTCAGATCCACAGAGCCCACATAAAGCTTTACTTGGTAACAGGCAGCTAGAATCCTGCATTGAGATGTGAGGCAGACGGGAGAATCTATGCAAGCTCATGAATCAACTACCTTGGTGTACTCAGTAGCAACTAGAAAAGATACTGCCTCAAACAAGGCATAAATTCAGGACCCACAGCCCAGGTGGGTCCTCTGACTTTCACATGCATTCTGTAGTGTGTGTATATATTCACACTCACATTTAAACACAAGAACACACACATCATGTATATGCATACACACAAGAGATTAGAAGTCAAGTTAAACTCCCATGTATCATTGTCATCTGTGCTAGATATAGTTCTAGCAAACAAATGTGTAGAATTTTGGAAATAGAAATTTAATTCAAATATCCCGAGCTATTTCTCACACCATTCTTAAATATTAAAAGGCACATTTCTGCAGCACTATTTAGCACACAACACATACATGTGCAGACGTGCACATACCTAGAGATTACAAAATCCCACACAGCCTAACTGCACTGTATGTGATTCTGGTGCCCTCTGATACTTCGTATTCTCTTCTGTTTGAATTTTGATAATATATTAATAATAAGCTCAGCACTCATGAAATGTCACAAAAAGTTCTCATTGTTTGTGAAATCAAAATGAGAGATGTTGAAGTTGTAAGAAATTCTATAGTAATGATCAAATAGTTTCCTAGTATGTTGATGATTATCTGGTTTCTCTGTATCACTTTAGTGCTGGATATAATGGAGGTTGTGAGTCTGTGCTCCCCTCTATTTGACTCCTTTGCAGTTAAAGACTGATGCAAAATACACGTTACACTTGCAGACAATGTAATATTAAATAACACTGTGATTGACTAAGGTTCAGTTTGAAATGAATGCTTTGTAGTTACTCCCCCAATTTGTTACTCAGAGTACATAAGCCACAGTGTCACTATCCCTACTACCTTTGCACATCAATTCTGTTGGACTTATCTATACTTAGCTTGTGATATATTAGATTACTCCTGGCAGAACTCTCAAAAGCATCTCCAGCAATCTTTAATTCATATGATTAAAAATTCAAAAGAAGCCCTTGTACCAGCTGTTAAACTGTGTTTGTAAGCTGTAATTCTGAGTTCAAAACCCAGCAAATTGAAGGTTAGGTTAACAGAATCATTCAATGCAACTACACTTAGCCACAGCAACTGGAAGGCTAGGCTAGGTAAACTGTTTAGTACGTGCTCATTTGCAAAAGACAAACTCAGGATGAGCAACCTTATCTCACTGGAAATCTTGCTCTATCATTTGACTTTTTACCTACTATCTACAGAATGTTTTAAAAAGGAAAGTGACTAAAACTAACCGATGAGTCTATTTCTTTATTTGCTTGGTTTAATGTGAAAAAAAATGTTTTAAAGATGGAAGTTGACACAAATTTTTTTGTTGATTTTTAACTTGGAAATGAAAAATTAAATTCCTAATTGAAGAGATTAACTTTTGTGAATAAATTTTACATGTTATGAGCAAAATATTGTTTCCTCAAAGGTCATTGTGCTCTTGTGCCCATTTGAGGAAACATAATCAATTAAAATGGACCCCCAATGATACTACTAATCATCATTAACTTTTGCAAGTACCTGATGAGAAATGATCACTAACCATCAATTGACTTCTTCACAAAAACTAGCCTAACTCACAAGCGAACTACCTGAGAACTGAGAATGGCTCTGATTTAGTCATCTAGTATTCTACCCAAAGGAGAGCAGTTTATACATTCTGACTGTTCTTTCTCACACATACAAGAGAAAAATAACAAAATGATTGTCTTCTACACAAAAATTCCCTTTCCATAAAATAAATATATTTCTAAGTTTGTATATAAAATGCTGAGGGACTATATATCCTTATTAATGATTGACAGGAGACTAATAAAAAAATACAAAATACCTTCTTCTTCTTCCTCCTCATTTTCTTCCTCTTTCCTGTGCTTATTCTTTTTATTTGTCTTTTAAGACAGGTTCTTGCTAAGTTGTCCATTCAGCCTCAGGCTCCCAGGTAGCTAGAATCACAGATGTGTAGAACAGAACAGTAAAATATCTTTCTTCAATGACCTTGAAATGCTATTTTCCCACCAGAATTTCTTTTTGCACCGGAAGTAGCAAATACTTTAGAACAGGTGGTGAAATAGCACAGATTGCTAATGTAGCATTAAGATAAGTAAAATAAAATCAGATCAGAGAAGTGCATGTAACTCTGCAAAGAGCAAACAGTACTTCCAAGGATATTCAATTTAGTTTCGAAAGAATGAGAAAGGCATCACAAAAAGCCAAGCTTTTGTTTAAAATGCACCCAAGAATACAATGTTCTTGTCAAAATGCTCATCAATTTTTTGAACATTTCCCATAAATAACCAGGAATGAAACATGTTTTAAAGATAACTTTTAGTGAATCAACACAAGCAGTTACTGTAAATAGTGACTTCACAAAAGTAGTTAGTATGACTCCCTGATTGGCCCTTTTTCTACAGATGCCTGCCTTTCATGCTCTTGCTTGTTTGTAACAGAATGCCCTCTTAAGCCAGGAAAGGGGGTTCTGTGAAGTGGCTCTAATAATACGGTTCCTGGGATGAAGAGTTACAGTTATTATGAAGCATTTGTCCTTCAGTTGTCAGCGTCAGAGACTTCTGTTCATTTTTAGTTTTTCTCAGATCAGCATAATAGATTCTGATTTATCAAATACAGGTGACGATCAATATTAAACACTGGACAACCAGAAAAGCCTACTTACTAACCTCAAATCACTCCACTTATTGTGTGAATATTGGCACATCTGTAAACTTCTCTGATCTCCAGGTTTTAAATCATTAAAGCTGAGATGACAGCTCATGATATTACTGCGAATTTGAATGAAGTAATACATATAATGTTTGCCACATTGCAGTGACTCACTATGTTATTTATTAGTTCATTTTTTTCAAATGTGAACCTCACAGCAATAATTTCCCTTCCAGTAGAGAAAACCTTGAAAAACATAAAATCTTCTAAATAAGATTTCAATCTTCTAAACATTTAACACTAGGCACTATGAAAGGAAGGGGCTGTTTTTTAAATTTTTATTTTGTTTTTTTTTCTTTTTCTTTTTCTTTTTTAGTGTAACAAGGGCAAATTGCAAAAGAAAGACAGAAATATGTTGTGACACACTGATCATCAACAAGTACTCAAGAATCATCTGCACACAACACATGAAGACTCCAGCTTTGTGGGTGTATATCCCAGGAGGTAGGAAGCAGAGTCATTATATAGCTGTCAGAATAATACATGGTTTTATAGACAACAACCAGTGTATGGGGGAAGCAAAACAGTCATGGCAACCAGGACATAAAAAAGAATGGAAATCTTTATGGAAAGACTCCAGCAAGGTGACAACTTTCAGTGTGAAAATATCCAAGAGTATCCAAATGTTCCTACAGTAGAAATTGGCAGAACAAAGGCACCATGTTAGGGTGTGCAGCAATATTTGTTGACCAACGAAGAGCACAGTACCATTGTAGTGACAAAGTCAAGAATGAAATGACTAAAGCAATGAGGTCACAGGTAGTAAGATCAAGGCCAACATCCTAGAATTCTTCAGGAACATGGACCTTTACAGTGGATGAAGTGTCAAGCACATAATATACAACAATTTACTGAACACTAAAATGGAATCTTTGAGGCTTTTCAGGCTCAGAAGATGAAGCTGTGGGACTTATTTTTGAGGCCATTCAAATAATCCAAGGAGAATAGCAATAACAGATACAGCTACCAGAGGTCCTGTGCTGAATATCTTTGAGAATCTGAATAAATAATATATTATTATGGGATAGATACAGGCTTTCTAGGAGATGCGACAGGGAAACGATATCCCAAGTGGTTGCATTACCATGAATTGAGCTGGAAAAGACAACAGGAAAGAAATCTAGTTATCTATGTTAATTCTGATATATTCAATAAAAAGTATTAAAAACCATGCATAGACACCTGATGACAATCTTGTATCAAAGATTAACTGGCAAACTAAATGTGTATCTTTGTAACTGAAATCTTTAGATAGCCAATGCTACTACTAAAATCATGGAACATGATGAGAATCTGCTATAGAAGTGAAGTAGATAGAAAGGGAGGAGTCTTGAGCAGAGGCATGGGACCCCACTCCACACCACCTAGAGACCTGCAGTATATAATCTGGCTCAGGCACTAGATGCTCAAGAGACACAGGTACTTCGGGTCTATCCAGAATTCTGGGATTTGTTTTGTAACATGGAGCTTCCTATTACTGCCAGAGAAATTTCAGACTCCCAAGAAACACCCCAATGCTCCATTTCTTCAAAGGATGCTTCATTAATTAAATTCATCCTATGGAATTTCAGAATCCTTGCCCCCCTTTTTTTCTGCATTACACAGGTCTCTATCAGCCACTGGTAACAGTTTACAAATACTTGGATTACAGCAACTACAGAACTCTTACCAACACCCATTTGTCTTAGGCATTTATTGCTGTGAAGAGACGCAACGATCATAGCAACTCTAATAAAAGAAAACATTTAATTGGGGCTGACTTACAGTTCAGAGGTTTAGTCCATTATCATTATGGTGGGAAGCATGGCAGTGTGCAGGCAGATACGGTGCTGGAGAAGGAGTTGAGAGTTCATCATTTGGATCCAAAAGCAGCAGAAGAGACTTGTGTCCCACACTAGGCATAGCTTGAATATATGTGACCTCAAAGCCTACCTCCACAGTGATATGCTTCCTCCTACAAGGCCACACCTCCTAATAGTGCCACTCCCTGTGGTCCAACCATTCAAACACATGAGTCTATGGGGGCCATACCTAACCATGATGCCATTATTATAAAAATATATAATAATGCATGAAAATTAGTATGTAACAGTAATAATTTTTGATATGAAGCCTCAGTAAGTCCTTTAATTCCACTATTCTTACTTTCTAGAGGAGGAAATTATAATAAGAGGAACTAATGCTTAAGCAAGCTAGAAAATTAAAGAATTAAAGTTCAGTATCAGATCTCAACCACTTCAAAGACCTTGACAATTTGTCTATGTATCTTCATAGTATTCATTTTTATAGGGCCCTAGTACATAGTAAATAATATGCATGAGTTTTGTTTAAATTGACAAATGATTAACTAAGGCCTTGTCTTTTGCTTCCATTTGGCAGCAACATTAAATGTTTTTACTAACAGAAATTAATTGGTACATCTTTCAATTAATTGGTATTTTGTTCATTTCTTTCTGTAGTTTTCTTTTAGTGAAATGTAGAAAATCACAAGAAACAGGTTTTGTTTGAATTTAATCTAAATTGAACATATGGCTGAGATACTTCCCTTCTGGTCAATGTATGTTCAGGACTCCTTTGCCACCTATACAATAGCTGAGAAATTATGATCAAAATGAGGACCAGAGGACCACATGGTCTTGACCTTTACAAGAATGATGTGTGTTTTATTATCTAGGCAATTAACTTCAGAACCTTCTTATAATATTTTAAGACAAATTTAATAATATAAACCAAGTCACACATTTGTGTTAAGTCTTTACAGACACCAATAGCACTGTATCTTATTTCCTGTGTGGCAGATGCTGGTCTATGTCCCTTTATTCTGCAGACTTTGTTTTGTGGTCTGACTGATGGCCAATGAAACCTATCTTTATCTCTAGGCCAGAAGGATTGATTTCCAGATCCAAAAGGGTGACTTGGCACACACATGACAGTCTAGGAATACCATATATGAACACAGAAGACTACTGTGTTCATTTATTCTACATCTAACCTTTGTAGAATAAACTATCCAGTGAGTAACAGAAATTGATGAGTCAATATCCCAGCTCTCTCATTTCTTAAAGGAATTGTTTTCAAGTATATTCTCTATATATACTCAAGAGCCATATACTGGGATAAGCAGATTGACAAACTGAAGACACACTTTAGAAATGACAAAGATATTTAAAGTTACTATGATAGGAATTAAATTCATCAAATACTTTGTATGCTATGGACTACTGGCCATTCTTATAATAGTGATATTTACAAGGTTTGCTGGCATATGGTCTAATGTGAAAGAGTAAAAAAATCTACTTTTTGACAAAGCTCCCAAAAGCATTTCCTCACTGTGACTTAAATCTGATAATCAAATTTTATCAAGACTCTAGATATCTAAAAAATTTAAACAAAAATCTAACTTATCTCAAAATGATTCTCAAAAAACTCTTAGGTTTTGTATTATATGGCTATTTTGCTTCACTTATAAGACAATCCAAAATTGTTAAGGACAGCATTAGCTGGAAGATGTATCATTTCTCAATGTCAAGAGACTAGGATAATCTTCCTAAGAAACCTGATACTCTTTTCTCAGTATAAAGTTTGTTTAAGTGTCGTTTGCTGGCTAGTCTTCCAACAAAGAATGACCCCTTCACTTGTATATTCTGAGAATCCTGTAATTTTATATGTTTTCAAAAAATAAGTTACTCTAAAATTTATAACTATCTAAAAAATTCAAATCCATTTCCACATGATGCAATTTAGCTTCAAAAAGGTTTCAGCACTAGAAACTCCTCAGTGTCAATTGGTACACTGGGTCTAATGTGTGTTTTTAGATACGAGGTAAACAATTTACTTGAGTATCAAGGAAACATTAGTTAAGATTTTATTAGAATTCTAAAAATGAATAATAAGCCCAGCCCATGCCTGCTGTAATTGCTAAAATAAACTTACTGCTCACACTGTGGTGGCTTTAACTAAGCTCTTCTCTCATTCCCTCAGCTGTATGGGACAGCAGCTGGCCTGGTTTCCAACACCCTGGGTATGTTTACTGCAGCCATGTAACTTCATCTCCAAGGGCTGAGGCTGTTGCTAGGGCCTGGACCACACCTTCCTCCTGCTTACCTAAAGTCCATCAGTCATGGTTTCATAATTGGGCAGTTTTAACAGTGTCAACATAGGGACACAGACAAAAATACACTTTCTGTTTCTACAGGTGTTGTAGCCTCTGCTCCTGTGGTGACAACTAATCATTCCATGGGACTAAAATGATATACTTTAGAAAACAATGTCCTGGCATTGCTGAGACTGTTCATATAAGGCCATGAAGGTCTACACAGCAAGGATTGCACAATAACCCATTAAAATAAACATTTGCAACCACAGATAGCTGGACTGAAACCCTGCTCTGATACAAATAACATCTGGACAACTTTTGTTTGCATCTTCCAGCATAAAACACCCTAGAGAAAAAATAGAAGGCAAGAGAGAAGACAAAAGACCTCTAAAGGTTTTATTATGCTATGGGTGTGGTGCCATAAATATGAGGGGGTTCAGGCTTAGGTTGCCAAACCTGAATTTAAACAGCATGTTGTTTTTAAAAAATTGTAACACTGGTGAGGAACAATTCCGTTTTCTTACATAATTAATCCAGTGTGAAATAGAGTGACTGGAAAACATCCAGTGGTTTAAAAATAACTCAATTATTTATAAGTTCCACAGAGCTATAGGATTCCAAAGAAAAGAAGAAAGTGGAGCATCTTGGTACCAAGAACATTGTGCAGATTTGGCCCAGGCTTGCAGACATCAGCATCACTAATCTATCAGTACAAGTCTATATAGAGGTGAAGGATACTGGCATTCACTTGGATTATACGCCAGGCATGTGGGAAGGAAAGGGTTTCATTCTTTGAAATGTACATATAGCTGCTACATATTAGTATAATGTTACTAATCCTGAAAGAACTGAATAACGTGAAGGGAGGAAAAATAGAAGAAAGAGCAGAGGTTGGGAGGAGGCCTGGAAAAGAAAGAAAAACTAAGCAGATTTCATCAAATGCTCAGCATAGGCCATGAATCATACACCACAGTGAATGGACTCTAATTTCTAACGCTGTTCTTTGATATGAAGCAAAATAATTATGTTGAAAACTACTAGCAAGTATTATATTCAATATAAAGATAAAGCAATTATCCGTAAATAAACCCATATATAAAATCTTATGTTTGGGGCAGACTCACAGCAAGCAACTATATATTTGTGTCAGCTCCAGCTGGCCATAAAGAAAGCAATGAAAGTTTGTGTTTAGTAATATTAAAATCTTGCAAAATGTTTCACAATTATCTCAAGAGTATTTTACCCTTTTCTCTACACTAAGAGGCCTTGTGAAAAGTGGCAATAGTCTCACAGGCCAAGCCAGGAGTTAGGCAAGCCAAGATCTTCCTTTAGCATGCTAGGTGGGCTTTACCAAATCATTTGGTTCTGAAATTCATTCTTGTTATGCAAAATAAAGAAAAGAGGGGAAAGATAGAAATAGACCGCATGTATTCCTCTAGCCCAAATCATTTACTGTGGGCATAGTGTGTTTAAACTGTATTTATTTCCTTTAGCCTTGGAAACAAAAGAAAATACAAGACACAATTATCTCATTTGTTTACAAGGCCGAGCAAGCCCAGTTTTGATGCACTAATACCCATGAAAACAACATAGATGTCAGCTATTTAAACAAACCATTAAGCTCAGGGAAGAAATGCCCTTTTACAAAATATTTCTGTATATATGGGTATTAGTTGTTTGACGAATTTCAGTAATTCACACTAAAAGAATTTTGTTTCTTGATGAGCTATGACGATGAAGATCTTGATGAGAGGCTGTTCCAGATCTAGGATGCTGTGGTTGTGTCTAACTACTGTTGAGCAAAATACAGAGGCAGTCTATGAATTTGAAACTAGGAGACTGATGCTGAGAAGCTTGTATAAACCTTTTGGTCTGGTGGATAAGAAGGTCTATGCCTCCCTTGCTCCCTAGCACATATGGTGGATTTCTTTTCAATATTTTCTTGTGTTTGCTGTGTTAAATGAGTGGCGCTGGCTGAACACCAGTGGTCACTGCTTCTATGTTTATGCTAGCTTCTCTCTGTCTGTCTGTCTGTCTGTCTGTCTGTCTGTCTGTCTGTCTGTCTCTCTGTTTCTCTCTGTCTCTCTGTTTCTCTCTGTCTCTCACTCTGTGTCTGTCTGTCTGTCTGTCTGTCTGTCTGTTTCCCTCACCCCCTGTCATGTAGAGAAGCATGTAGATCATGGCTACATCTCTGGCACTGGCTGTACTGTACAACACAATCCTTCTGGAAAAAAAAAAGCTAGAACAGTAATTCCAGAAGACTATCTCAGTATGTTGCTTATGCATGTGAGACAGGAAATAGCATTGGTATCAACACTGAAGGGTGTCTGTGTGAGAAGGACATCCACTTGCTCCATTCATGTAACATAATCCTGTCGTATACCCACTATTCCAATAACTCAATTTGTCCAATGATGTCAGATAGGACAGTAGCCATACCCTTTGTTGTGGTTGGGAGAGATAGTCTATGATACATAGGCTTTTCTGACTTTTCTAAGAGAAGTGAAATGGCTTTTATGAACATAATTCTCATGACATGTGTCTGAAAAGGAACAAGAGTCTTTTTGATGAGTAAGAAGATAAAAGGTTCTAAGGAGAAAGAAGACGTATAAAACTGCATCATATGGAGGAGGTGTGTTAGCTTTGTTGTGAGTTGAGAATGAAATACAAGACTTGTGTGAGATATGTGTGACAGGCAAAGGGAAACAGGCAGGGGATAGATTAGAAATGATGCCAAACCATGGGGTTTGTTCTTAAAGCAAATGGAGAAAGAGAAGACTGAAATACTGTGAAGAAATTAACTACAAAGGCATGAGCAAAGGCTTCCAACTTCTTTTAAAGACAGGAAAAAGTACGGAGTTTTGTGCTATTTCCTGTCCCACCCAAGCACCTATCCTTGACTTCACTTCTGCTCACAACTTGCCAGCATATGTTATCATCCTCCCAGAGTAGACACCAATCCCTCTTTTACCACAGCTAAAATATTAGAAAATCTCTGAATTATACAAAAAAAGTACAACCAGCAAATACATACATGACATACAGTGAGGAAAGGGGGTGGGTGAGTTATGATCTGGATAACTCAAGGATTCTTTACTCACCATGATGGCAAAACCTGCTTCTAACTTCCTCATCTTTGTGCTTTGCAGAGAAAGAATGCTTGCCAGAGCTCTGTTAAGTGTTTGTAGTTACACACTTAGTGTTCCTGTGTGAACAAACTTCCTGGCACTTTGCAGAAGCAGCAAGGGTTCTTTAAAAAATAAATAGAAAGAGAAGAGATGATTCCCAGATGAAATGGAAGCATTATGACCCATGCAGACCACCTGGAATTCTTTAAACCATGTACTCAATAACAGCTCTTTGCATGCTATGTAGCTTGTACTTCCTAAATCCCTCAAGAGATAGCAGCTTGGACACTACCCCTTTGTTTCAATGGGTTTCCTGCCCTTCCAGATTAATTCCCACCTGTAGTCTCAAGCTTCTATTTATGAAATCACAACCGTTGTTTAAGTTTTTGGGTTCTAAATGGAAAACTTTTGTAATTTGAGGGTGTGGGAGAGAAAAAGAGTGGATGAGTCAGACAATACTCTTATTCCTTTATATCTTTTAAGACAAAATGATAAAGAAAATTAACTAATTGTTCCTGGAGGTAGAAGAATGGACTGTACAATGTTTTTCGTTAAGACAAATGTTAAACACTAGGGATATTCAATAGCTTTTATAACCATTTGTTCATTCCAAACATGGTCCACTACAGCTCCACCAAATAGAAGGTTAAGAGGACCAAGGTAATTACTGGGCAACATATTGCTAGGCTCCTAGGGATAACTGGAAGCATGCAAATTTTGTTACACAAAGAAAAGAACACATCTTCAAACTGGAATTTCTGTCATCAAACTAAATTGTCTTAAACTCTAAACCATTTTTACAACAAATGACATCTTTGATCCACAGTCAGTCAACCACATAATTGCCATTTCTCCCAGTCCTTTATGTAGTAAAAACTCACTTGAGTCACTGTGGGTGAAAACTGTGACCTGTTCTTTCCTGTGCTCTGGGTGAGATTCAACTGAAGAGGACATTGGCATTGATAAAAAAGATGACTTGACAAACTTGAGCCATAAGGTGGACCATCCTTATCATTGAGACTGAGAGAAACAAACAAGCAAACAAAAATGGGCAAAAATATATGCAGCAAAGTTTCTCTGCTCTGAACATAAGGTCACAATGGGCAGCGGTATTTTTTAGAAAGGCAGGCAGACAATGACAGGAGCTCCATAACTGCCCTAGGTTAATGCCAAGTGAGTGTTTGCAGGAAAATATGTAAAAAAAAAAAAAAAAAAAAAAAAAAAAAAAAAAAAAAGGGAACTCAGACCAGTACAGTTAATGTAATGGGTGAAGAGAATCAAGATGAGAGCTTTGACAGGACATAGTGAATAGAATCTGAAAAGACCATCCACAAGGAATGAACTACACAGAGAAAAATGCAGAAAATCTGCTGATGTTCTTCTTCAGCCCTCAGGGAGTGGTCTCATTTAAAAGCCTGGCCCAGGTCAGGGAAGAAATACCAACAGACCTTCAGGGACAGATCTGTGTTCACCACAGCAGCCAACAGTGATTGTCCCTTACTGCTAAGCTAGAAAATATCCTGATTTTTCTCATTCATCTGGTAGTATACAGAAGGCATGCCTCAGAATCTCTCCTGAGTTGTAGAAATTACCAGGAGAAGCCTGAGCACAGCATCAGCACCAGCTAACAAATTCCAGGAGGAAGATATAAGGAAATCATACTGGTTTTGTGAAATTTGTGCTTTTCAGAATAAATTTCTCAATAATCTGTACAAACACAAAAGTATTTGACACCCAGTAAAATGAATCTCATAATGCCTGGCATCTCATCAAATATTAACAGTAATACCAAGAAAGCAAGAAAATGTGGTCACTTGTAGAGATGAAATTTAAGTGTATCAACCCAGAACTCCATAGTGATTGAATATGTGACAAAATGAGCAGATAAGGGCACTAATATCAATTTATAATTACAAAAGGTATGTGTGATGCAGAAAGAAGTAGTTTTTAAATTATCAAAACTAAAACTGTAAAAGTACAATCTTTATCATCTAGATAAAGAAGATCCCAGAGGACGGGGTAAATGTAGGTAAGAATTGAAGAATAAAAAAGTGATCATGAAGATATGATGATAAAAACGAAATGAAACAAAAAAGTCTTGAAAGAACCAAACATGCCTCTAAAAGGCAAGCAGGATGAGGCAGCTATGGATCTTCTCAGAATGACTCATTAGCTGTACAAGTCACTGGAGTCTCTCAAGAGTTAAAACAGATGTATGAAGAGACTGTTATCTGGGAGTAATGTAGCTGAGTGCTCAGCTGAAGAAAGACAAAAACTTAAGTGTCCAAGACAAACAATAAGCACAAGAAATTTTAATGCTGGTCGAGACCTCAGTGTATCCACCTAACTCAACACAGACAGAAAGGGAAACTGTTCAAAGCATCTGTAATTATGTTAGATGATGAGAGGTAAGTGCAAACATCCCACAAAACATATAAACAAGAAAAAAATCTGGTCATTTCATAACAAAGGTATCATCAGATCACCAAGACAGTATGGCAACCAAACTTTGGTGTTATCAGTAACAAAGTTTCCAAGTACATGAAGCAAATAACTGATAGAACCATGTGCAAAAATAACCAAATTCAAAGAAGGCATGCTTTCCCATTCATTCCATGAAACTAGCATGAACTTGAAACAATATTCAGTGTTATTACAAGAAAAGTTACTGTTGATCCCTTCTCCATTGTGACATTATTACAGAAAGTGTAAAAGAAATATAAGTCAGATGATACATCATAACCATCAGGAGCTTATCTAAGTGGCATGTGGTTGGTCATCTTTTAATAATCTGAACATGTAAATTATCATATTGATAGGCTATACAAGAAAAAAATTGTGATGTCTCTGTTTCTCAAACACATATGCTTGCACACAAATGCACACACAAACATACACAAACACACACAGAAAGAGTAAGAGAAAGTGAAGCAACAAAATTCAAAATTCATTTCAGATTAAGAGTTTAATAATCTGTCATTAGAATGACAGAGCCAAAGCCAAAAGTTTTGTCAAGATAAATGGCAGAGTTAGCTTCCTTGATTAAGAGCAAGCTCTTGCTACTTCTATAGTTCAAAGTCACAAGCAGTTTAATAAACCAGGCAGGAATAGAAGCATTTAACTTAGAAGCAAAGAACTAAACCTATCTTTTGTCTCAGATATAGAAAATCATATGGGAATTCTAAAAAGAGCTCCTAAATGTGTTAGTCAACAAAACTAAAGATTAGAATTCCAATGAATGTAATGTATTAATTATTGTGAAATAATCTGAAATTAAAAAAAAAGAAAAACAAAACATGTAAAGAGCTGAGGTTGTAGCTCAGAGAGAAGACACTTGCCTTGCACATGCTGTACCCTGTGTAACATCCAAAGGTAAAGGCCTCATAATATAGACACATAAAATTCTTAGAAAAAAAATCTGTCAAATGTGTGACATTTGACAGATAAATCTAAAATAGACTATGGAATAGTCTAAATAGATAAATCTAAAATAGACTATGGAATAATGCTGAATGAAGTCTTTACAAGGTACCAATATGAAATATTCACTGGTGAGAAAAGTCAACATTAAAGTATCAATTTTCCATACTAATCCATAGATCTAATGCAATCTAAAACAAAACCCAAGTGGCTGATTGCAATATCATATAAAACTGTATGGTATCTAGAATAGCCAAAATAATGTTGTAAAATGATGACAATTTTTAGAGCAACAAAACCTAGAATCAAACCAGAATGATTTGGCAACAAGCATTAAAAATGAATATTGTTATAAAAATAGACAAATTGACAAATGCAACAAAATGTAAAGAAATTTATTGGAAAGATTAATCAATTAGGCTGAAACAGTTGAATACTAGCAAGAAAAAAGTCAGCAATCCTTATCTTAGGCCATAGATAAAAACCAACTTAGCTGGATCATAAACCAAAATATAACAAAAAACTAAAAATATCTAGAAGAAAGTCTGTGTGATATCAGATTTGGCAAAAAACTTTGGACTATAACACTAACAGAATGGTTCAGGAAAGAAAAATTAAAACCAAAATTGTCAATTAGTGTCATAAAAATGAAGTCTTCTGCACATGTATTGCAAGTATTAAGATATTAAGAATGAGTTGTTACAATGAGAGAGTGTAGCCACCAAACACAGATCTGACTTTGTTCAGAATATGTGAATAATTCTTGAGTATTCAGCAATTAAAAAAAAACCCAAAGAACCCAGATTAATGGTCAAAAATATGTAGCAAATGTATAATTAACAGGTTTTCAAAGTAACTGTTAAAGAAATTCAAGACAAAGCAAGAATGTTGGTTACACAAAATTCAGTGGATAAAGTTGAAGTCACTGACCACATCAAGTGTTGATGAGGTTTGGGAGGGACTAGAACTCTCACAAATACTGATGGGAATGAACATGGATCTCATGAGAACTGTTGCAGGTACACTAAAAGGTAAACATGTGATGCAACTTAATATAGAGTCTCCATTTTTACTTATTTATGAAAGGTAAGCATCTCTGCATATGTGTTGTTCATAGTAGCTTTACTTGTAGTAACTCAAACTAGAAACCACTTAAATGCCACAAACAAAAAGAATTCACAGTATAATAAAGATATAGAATAAAGTGTTACCAAGCAACAGCCGGCATTAATGGTGCATGCCTTTAATCCCAGCATTCAGGAGGCAGAGGCAGGCAGATCTGTGTGAGTCTGAGGCCAGCCTGGTCTCCAGAGCGAATGTCAGGATAGGCTCCAAAGCTACACAGAGAAACCCTGTCTCGAAAAACAATAAACAAAAACAAAAACAAAAGTGTTACCAAGCAACAAAAGGAATTATTGGTGCATAACTCAAATGAATCTCAACATGGTTTAGGTCAAGGAAAGTGCCAGATCCTCCTACAGTTAGGGCTGTGGAAGAGCAGGTCCAGCTGGTCTCTTCGCAGGAGAACTGGCTCTCCCTAGGGCTGAGCAGGATGGTGAGTGTTGGCAACACAGACCACCTTCCTAGGATCTGATTTCAACAGGAGGAAACTTACATAGGGTTGAGGTAGGGGATGGTTATCTTAGGATGGGGTAAGGTGATATGAGGAGTAGGGCCAATAATATTCCTCCATGCTAGCAATTAGCCAGGCAGTGGCAATTCTAGGCTGGGCCATGCTGAGTCACCCTATGTGGAAGTTATGGCCAAAGACAGGTCACCAAACTCATTCAGGCTCAGGAGGTTATGCTAGGCCTCATGTCAGAGCCTTTATAGGCCCAACAGGAAAAAAGCCAGAAATTAAGTTATAGAAAACTCAAATTAATCTATATCAAAAGAAAGGTAATCTGTGGTTGTGTATAAACAGCAATATCAAAGGGGGAAACTAGAGAGAGAGACTTAGAAAATTAGAGGTCAGGATCTAATGCAATCTAAAACAAAACCAAAATGGTTGAATATATCATGTAGAAATGTGGGAGGTCTAGAATAGGCAAACAATATTATAAAAGGAGGGAGTTTCATTGGTGTTCATCATCAAATTTTATATTTTAAGTATGTGGTATACTACCTTTTAATTATATGTCAACAATTCTGCTAAAGGATAAACATAAGAATATGTTCGTTTCAGAATGCTTAACAAATACTACAATATGAACTGTTATTTTCTATGATTTGCTTTCTACAGATCTTCAAATAATCTTGAATATTATGGATCATTATGATAAATATAAAAGTCATACTCATATATATGCCTAATCATATTATATGTAAATGACTTTGTAATACAATAATTACAGTTCTTGAGACTAGCCACAGTTATATATACAATTTTTACGGTGTGATGTTAAGAAACATGTTTTTTTTTCTTTTAATCAATTCTTTGAAGACAAAAGAGATCCAAGGACTCAGATCAGAGGTAACCCAAATGTTATCATGAGTAGATGATATTGTGTGATATTGGTGGCTATCTTGCAGGCATAGTCTTTTCAATTACATTAGACAACCATATTACCGCACAAAGAAGCATTAGATCTAAGGGTGAGTTTTGCCCTACATTTATTAATGTCTTTCACACTGACTGATCCGTAGGAAGTGCTTAGGCCCCAAAATTCAGGCCAAGAAGTATGAGGCATGTCTGCAGGAAAAATTTCCTCTTTTTAGATTTTTAAGTGTATTTTGCCTTGACTAACTTCAAATATTGATTGTTAGAAAGTGGACTGGCACTGTAATGATTGACTGATTGTAATGTATTACATACAATGAATTTTGAATACCACAGAACTAATTGAATAAGTGAAGGGAAATATTAATATTGAATTAATGGGGATGATCTGAGTGAATTAAACACAGCGGGCCAAATTCTGCCCCTGGATATGCATGCACAATTTCCATTGACTTCAATGGGGGTTTTGTTGTGTGTATCCAAGGGCAGAATCCAGCTTAATGAATTTTTTAATTGTTTTTAAATGGTGAATGAATTGGTTAAAGTGCAAAGCATCAGAGATGACTTTGTAGAAATTGCATATATCCCTGGGATTTTTAAATATTCCAGACATACATGCACATAATCTTATATCTATGAGCCACTATAAATGCCATATTTTAATTTGCAGAAAATAATATTAAAGTAAGACCATTCCTGCTACATTTTTTTTACAAAAGTACATCCCTGAAGATTTCTTTCTTTATACTAAAATAACAAAAATGTTGATTTATAATGAAAACCTAAAACAAATCTGAAACTCTGAAAGCAGGAGTGTATCCACATCCTCACAAAAGTCCCTTCTGTGAAATGTAACTCAGGTGACCCCAGCCCCTCCACAGTTTTCTTTATGCTCTCAATTTTCATTAAAAAAACATTTGTCAAATATAATAAATGACAATGCTTATTATTTGATCATATGAGATTGATGTATAAGCTTGGCTTCTAAAATAGAAAAGGAAATCTTTCTGAGAATCTCATAGGTTACCAGTCCATAATCTAAGATATATTTATTCCCTGATTGATTCATCCTAAAGGTAGATCAGCCTTATTTCATATCAACAAATTTGAGAGTCTGAGCACAGAAATCAGGGCCACAGTCATGAAGCTTGTAACAATTGTGCAAAGACATTGTCCCTTGAGGCTAGCTTAAATTCAAAGTAAAATATAATAATATTTTATTAACACAAGCATGGAATATCCAAGGGAAAGATTTGCATGTGCATATCTGTGTGTGTGTGTGTATGTGTCTGTGTGTGTGTGTGTGTGTGTGTGTGTGTGTGTGTGTGAAGGTTGAAAAAGCTCTCCTATATACTAGCAATAAAACAAAATGAAATCCTCCAAATATTTAAATATTGAAAGAAACTATAATATCAAATTGACTGCTTTCTTTGGTTTTTAATTATTTTTTAATGACTAAACATTGATCTTTGGGCACTATTTTCCTTCAAAACAATGAAGAGGGCTTTCCCATATGTCCTTGCCACACCCTACCATATTACACACTGTTTCTCCCCTCATGTGTGGCATTTGTCAACCATGACATATTATTATCAACAACTCTCAATGTATATGAGAGCCACACTTTTTATTTTATGTTCCATGAAATATATACTGAAAGATGTATACAAACATTTCTCTACAGTTATAGTATACTACAGAAGTTTTGTTGTCTTAAAAGTTGTTTGTAATTTACCTTTTTACTCTTCATACCTAAAAACCTCTGACAACCACTGAGCCTTTCCTGTCTCTCCAGTTAAATCTTTTATATAATGTGCAGATATTTAAGTATTACAACTTTTCTGATTGGGTTTATCACATCACAGTATGCTTTTCAATTTCTTCCTGATCTTCACAGGGTTTCTTTTCAGCATTGCACAGTAGTTTCCTATCTAAATATACCAGTTTACCCATTCATCTGATTGGCGGCTCAAATGCTTTCATATTTTTGCTGGTAAACTGACAAGCTGCCTCACAGAATGATTGTACTGTTTGGCATTCTTCCCTGCACTGAATGAAAGTTCCCATTGCTCCACATCCTGCTCAGCATTTGATGCTGTCAAATGTGTTAGATTCTGCCTATTTACATAGCTTAGGAGCATAACATGATTGTTATGTTAATTTGTAATTCCCTGATGACTGTGATAATAGATACCTTTCATATGCTTATTTGCCATCTGCATAGGTCATTGGAAAGGTTTTTTTTTTTTTTTTTTCTTTTTCTTTT
Organism: Cricetulus griseus; assembly: GCF_003668045.3. Lineage (NCBI taxonomy): Eukaryota > Metazoa > Chordata > Mammalia > Rodentia > Cricetidae > Cricetulus > Cricetulus griseus. Next base: position 128,307,038 of record NC_048599.1, read on the forward strand.
TCCTTGTAATTTATGTTTTAATTTTTTCATGGTTGACATTACAGGTGCTTCTGAGTTTTGAATAACAGATGTTTATCATCGGATATGCATTTCACACACACACACACAAAAAAAAACTTAGAACTTGTTACCTTTTCTTATTTACTTCACAATTTTTTTCACAAGAGATGTTTTGAACTTTCTTTTCTCATAGATTTTTCCTATGATTCTTAATATAAAATGTCAGCAGTGTCAGCAGTATTTACTCATACTTAGTCTTTAGCTAGTCTATTGTTTTGCATATTACATTCATGACTATGAACCATTTTAATTTAACTTCTGTGAAGGGCACAAGATTAATGTCCAGATTATTTTTCCATGGGCTGTTTAGTGATTATCTATTCTCCATTGCATTGTATTTGCTGCATTGCCAAATTATCAGTTGGCTGTATTTTTGTAGGTCTACTTCTGAGAGTTCTGTCTTGTTCTATTGAACTCTCTGTATTACACTGCTTTTATTATCTTCAAAACATGTAATAAGAATATTCCAATTGAGTGGGCAAACCTGCCTCTCTATTTAATGTTCTTCACCTCATCAGATTATTTATCAGATTAAAAGGTTTCATGCTTGTTTTGTTTTTTAAGATCTCCTTTACTTGGTTAAAAAGTAAGAAGTTTCGGGTACTGGGGAAATGGATCAGTGGATAAAGTATTTGCTGAGCAGCTTGAGGACATAAACTCCTATCCTAGCAGTGTAGGAGGCAAAGAGAGAAGGACATCTAGGGCTGGCTGATCATTAGCTGTCTTGATTTCTTTTCTTGTTGCCATGATAAAATGTTCACACAAAAGCAACAGAAGGGAGAAAGGGCTTAATTTAGCTTGCAGTTTATATTACAGTCTATTATTGTTAGCATTCAGGCATACCTTGGCCCCACCCCTTGGGGACCTGGCACAGTGCATCACCCCTCCTTGTATTGTAAAGCAGTACCGTGTACCCAGGCTCTAAGAAGGAGTATGTAAAATGAGAAAAGATTGTTTTAAAATTTTTAAAAAGATTTTTTAAAACAAGAAAGTACCACCAAAAAACAAAAACAAACAAACAAACAAACAACAAAAAAAGAGAGAGCCTCCACATACGCCTGCTCTCTTTTTCTGACATTTCTCTGAACAGACAGACAGGTCTCTGTCTCTCTGTCTGTTTATCTGTCTTTCTTTCTCTCTTCTCTCCCTTTTCTCTCCCTACCTCCTTTCCTTCTCCCAATAAAGCTTCCTTCCCACACATATCGTAACAATATGACAGAGAAAACAAGTCATAATGAACTGAAGTAACTGATGCCATAGCATCCACAAACAGAAAATGGAGAGAGATTCAGACTAGTGCTTATCTAGACTTCTGTATTTTATACAATCCAGGATCAATCAAAGAATAGTGCCACTCACAGTGAACAGGCCTCTCTACCTCGATTGACTTAAAATAATCAATCTAACCCTCTTAGACATGCCCAGATCCTCATCTTCCTGGTGTTTCTGGATTGTTTCAAATTGACAATTTCAGCTACCATACCTTAAGCTGGCACAAGGTTGAATAACAGATCCTGTATCAAAGGAATGCTTAGAAAGTGATAGAACAAGAGACTATGTCCTTTGGCCTTCATACATGGTGACATGTACATTCATTTAATAGAATTGACTTTGGGATTAGAGACAACAGACTACTAATCATTAGTCTAAATTTGCATGATATTCAGTGTCAAAATAGAATGATAATAGATACATATTTTTCAAAATTGTTATGAGAATAGAATGAGCTAGTGTCTGTAACATATATCCATTCTTCTATTCAAGAAATAGCCTTAAGTGGAGTTGAAGTATATATATCTTGTATCTGCACAGACAAATGTATCATTGTAAAAATGATTTTTTTACATTGTTCATTGGCAAGAAAATTTGTATTTTTCATATCGTTTATGAATAGTTTTTATTTGGTTTATGAGTTTTTTTCTGACATTAAAAGTCAAATATATATATATATATATATATATATTAAAGGTGGTAGTACACACCTTTAATCCCAGCAGTTGGAAGGCAGAGAGGCAGCTGGATCTCAGTAAGTTTGAGGCCAGCCTGGTCTTCAAAGTGACTTCCAGGACAGCCACTTTGGTTACACAGAGAAACCCTGTCTCAAAAAAGCCAAACAAGCTGGGCATTGGTGGCACACGCCTTTAATCCCAGCACTCAGGAGGCAGAAGCAGGCGGATCTCTGTGAGTTCAAGGCCAGCCTGATCTCCAGAGCGAGTGTCAGGATAGGCTCCAAAGCTTCACAGAGAAACCCTATCTCGAAAAACCAGAAAAAAAGCCAAACAAATAAACAATGAGACAAATAAATAAATTAAAACTTTGGATAGTCAGTATAGTGTATGTGTTTGTGTGTGTGTGTGTGTGTGTGTGTGTGTGTGTGTGTGTGTGTGTGTGTATGTGTGATGTCACTTATGGAAGTAAGAGAAAAACTTGTAGGAATCAATTTTTTCTGTCCACTATGTGTGTCTCAGAGATGGAACTAGGGTCATGGAGGTTGCCAATAAGCTTCATTACACACTGAGCCCCTATGAGTACAGGGATATTCATCGCATATCATTTAAATCACGTTTCTATTAGAAAATAGCAATGCTATCTCACTCAACTATCTTGAGTTTATTTACATACAACTTATTTTTAAAATGACTTAATATAGTGGTAAAATAGAGACACATTTGAGGATGTGAATAAGGCCTATTAGTAAGTATCTGGAGATAATAAGCATAAAACAGAACCCTCTTGGAAAAATGTGCGGTAACTAAGCACTGGTTATTTATTTTAACAACAGAATAATATGGGCTAAAATGGTTATGAAGTTATGGCCATGATAGAAGAGTCAAATATCCAGGCAGAACTGTATTTAATCCAAACAGCAGTCTTGGGGTGTGTGTACAAGTGACTAGAGATTATGAATATGAGTCTTTGGTGTAAATGTTGAGTCAGGAGTTGATTTCAAGAGGATGAAGACCTAGAAGATTGAACATGAGAGAAAGTTTGACAAGGATATATGCCATAGAAAACACTGGATGAGAGGCAGTTGACAAGGTTCATATCAACCTTGGCAGAGTCAGAACCAGAGATTTGTCTGTCCTCCATGTGTACCAACAAATGCATCATAGCCTTGGTTGTCAGTGTATTTTATATCTAGAGTCCATCAGCAATGAAATCTTTTCATATTGTCAATTAATAGGTTTTATATAGATTATGACATTTCCACATAGGACATTAAATATTCAAAACTTAAAGAAGATAGGGATTTGAATAGACTACATATGTATGTACCATGCACATAGATACTTCAGTGTGACAATGGTAGCTAAAAGTGAGCTTTAAAGAAGCATGGCCCACCTTTCAATAATGAAAACAAATGGTATTTAATTGGTGATATTATTTAATCTTTTCTTTTGAAAATAACTATAATGTGATTAAAACATAATGAGATTAGCTACTTTTTGAAGTAACACTGCATGCCATGGTTTAAGATGCTCTGGAAGGATTACATCCATGCCTGGCCTTGGGAAGGAGCTAGAAATAAATGTATACTTCAACAGGATGACTGAGTTGAGAATACCTTTCTCAGCTACCCTACTATTTGATGAAGGGATGCAAAAACCCTAGGGAGCCTATTAAAGTTTGGTAAGAAACATTAGTAAGTTTCAAGTTTTATAAGGAGGGAAGAGAAGACTTGTTTTATCTGTTTAAAAGTGCAATTTCTACGGATTTGGGCATCAAGGGTACAAAAAGCAAATGCAATTGCTGGTGAATTTGGCCCTTGGGTTTGTCATTCAAACATAAGCACTTCAATTAGATCAGAAATTCCAACAGTGTGGCATCTCCATGACTTTCTTTGCGAAATCTAATGCTCCTCTCTTAGACATAATATAAAACATGCTGTGGGTCTGCATTATGTAACCTCCAACCATAGAACTCCACATTGCCTTAAAATCTAAAATATTCCTTTGGAAAAAAGATATAATAATATTGAATTTGAAGTCACTCATATTAAAGTATATAAGAATCTTACCTTAAAAGCTAAATGGTTTTGACTACCTGCTTTAAATAATAACTCATCTGGACCAGCTTAATACAGTTTTGAAACTGTTTCACTTCATGTACAATCTTGGAAGTTTCTGGCTTTACATATTCTTTGAATTTTGTTCTTTTGATACTAAATAAACTTTGAAACATGCATTTACCCAACTTAGCAAGGCAATATTGATTTTGTTATAAAGTCAATGCCATTTGTTAGGCTTCCTCACTTTAAACATGTTAGAGTATGCATGATTTTATTAGGCCTCTATTAACATCATACTTCACATAATCAAACCCTTTCCTGGCTTTTGAAATCTCTCAAGGAATTAGGGGAAAATATGATTATTATAAAGAATTAATCAAAGCATCTGTAATATTGAGAGGTAGCTTCCCTCTGGAAGAGAGCACTAGTCATGCTGACTATCTATATGTGTAGCGTAATTTATTAGTTCTTGGGAAGCAAACAGTGGCTGTTGCTCCCATTTCAATCAGAGAAGAAAGATCTCTTTTTGAAAGTTCATGAACTCTAAGTTCCTTGGCTCTCTTTTGATTCTGAAAGGAAATAAATTTAAGTAAGTTATGCTATTAATAAGAATTATTTTATTAAAACTACTTGGCTCTGAAAACTTTATGTTCAGTCAGATGTTGTCATTAGAGACAATTATTGAGTTATTTTCTGTGAGTCAGTAATGTGAGTTTCAGGTTAGTAGAAATAACACATGAGATCAGACATCTTAAGAGACCTCCAGAAACCATGCTATCCTGATCTGTCTTTAGTGGAACTTACATCTCTCACCAAATATTTACCAAGCTTTTAGAAGTGAAAACCGAGTCTCTTCTTTTAAACCAACAATGCTGCCATGGGACCTGATCCTGCCTCTCTGGTAACGTCTGATTGAGATGCTATAGACTATAATGAGGTCCTCTAGCCTTGCTCTGACTCTAGCCTTTCTCTGATGTTCATGATTCACTTGGAGAGGCCAATAAATTCTCCATTATGAAGTTCATAGTATCAATATTTACATTTCAAAGCTAATGCCTGCCAAAGAGAAAATTAAATTATTTTTTCTTTAAAAAATTATGAGAATTACATTTTTTTTGTCAAATAGTTGTGTTAACAATTTAGTCACAAAAGACAAGCACTGCAAGTGAGAAGCTGAAAAAGTCAGTCTTAGAAACTTGGAGTGGAACAGTGAGGAGTGGCTGGAGGAGACTGGGTTGAAGACAGATTGGTTAATGGGTGCAGGGTTATTCTACATAGGCAGAATAACTCTCACATAGTCTATCAATATTCCTCACAGTGAATACATATCTCAGAATAGCTGGTTGAGATGTTACATGTTTCCAACACAAAGCCATGAGAAATCTTTGAGGTGATAAATATATTGGCAATCCTTACTACAAAAATATAACTGTAATCTGTGAATTCCACTAAAATAGTTTCTTAAAAGTCCTTTAACAATTTCAGATATATTTAGTATATTAACTTATTCACATCTCAAAGACAAATGATTATTATTGATTAGTAGTGCCCACAACTTGTGAACAATGATTTGAAATCAAATGTGTCATATAGAAAATATTTATATAACCTCAAGTTCAATGCCAGTGGTCACTTCATGTTGGAGTCAATGCCATTCTATCCCAGAGTAAGGAGAATACACCACCAGAAGGCCCTACCAGCATCCTGCCTGAATCCTACATTTATACCAACTAATTGATGCCCTCATTCCAACTCTGTCTGTACCCTGACTTTAAGGACTCCAAGTATCCCCTGAGGGCCATAAGATGGTCCATTTTGTTGTTGCCAGGTCTCTGCCATATACTGGCACCAGCCCATCTTGAGGTCTCGCAAACGCCTCTATTACTTCTGGTTAAAGAAGCTAGAAACAAGGACAACTTATAGTTAATATGTTCTGGGGGAGTTTTTGGGTTTTTGTTTTTTGTGTTTTTTTGGTTTTTCTTTGAGGCTGGATCTTCCTATATAGTCCAGTTGGCCTGACACTATGTACACCAAAGATGACCTAGAATTCATTGCTGTCCTGCTAATTCCTACTTCCACAGGCTGGGATACATCCTTTTAGAACTTATTTATTTTATTATTGAATTGAAACTAGGCTTCCTATGTGTATCCTAGGATGCTGTGCTCTAGAATATAAGACCTTCCTATAACCACGGGATGAGTAGGATCATTTAACTTGACTTTGAACCTGAGACTTCAGCCACTCTAGCCTGTGCCTGTCTGCCAACTGTATGTAATTCTGCCCCAGCTGCACCCATCTGATCTTATGGTCAAAGGAGTTCCCACAGAATTTAGAGCATTCCATGTACAAAGATATAAGTCTGTCTTCTTTGGTATTAAATTGAGACTTTTTGGTATGTCTGTGTGGTGGTTTGATCAGGAATGGCCTCCATGGGCTCATATTTGACTGTTTGGTCATTGGAGAGGCACTACCAGGAGGTGTCGCCTTTTCAGAATAGGTGTGGGCTTGTTGGACAAACTGTGTTACAAGAGTTGCCATGGGGGAGGGCCTAGGCCCAGACCCAAATGATTTGACAGATTTTGATGGGAGGGAGGAGAAAATTAGATCATTTCTAATTTAAATTAAATGTATAAAATTGTTTCCAATTTAAATAAAATTTATGAAAAAAAAAAGAAAATATTTATATGTTGTCATGTTAACTCCCTAGTATAGACACCTGTAGTTTGGTGCTATAAAAAGAGTTTCATTAGAATCTTAGCTTTTTTCCTGTTCATTTGAGACATGAAAGTAGTTATCCATTTTGAGTATCTGCCAGAAAACAATGTCAAAAACAAAAGGACCTGGAAGACTTTGTAGGAAAATTTAGCAAAAATAGTGGTAGGTGTTATCGTGAGTTACTGAAGAAAGATACTGTTAGTTTACAAGATGTGAGTTCCTTCTGCTCTGAGTCATATATACTTACAATTTAAATAGGAACTGTATAATCACACCCAGAAAAAAGCATGTGAAATTAGGAGTCAAGTGTTGAGAACATTCACTTCCAGGAAAAAATCCAGCCATTACTACCAATAACATCCTCTTATGTTTATTTGTATATGTTTATATATTCAAATAAGTCTTTCTTTTGAGTTAACATGTTGTTTCTGAATCACTATATCAAACCTAAAACGTTTCCCATTTGTTACAGTCTTGGATAGGTTTATATGGAGAAAGTGTTCTATATATATTATGATTCTCAATATTATTAATTTTAGTAAATTTTCATATAATTTTCTTATCTGGTAAGTGTCCCAGATTTCATTTGGTTTCAATGACCATGACAATCTGATGAACACTGACCATGGATTTTAAGATGCTTGGTTAACATTTTTTTTTTGTTTTGTGTATGTTTTAGTATGGCTAAACTGAAGTTAACAAATTGAGGGAGGATTTTCCCTGTTCTGATTGATTTTTGTCTACCGGGAATTCACAAGAGCTCCACATGAGGTAACATTTGTGATCATCACGCAGTCCTTTACTTTCTTTGTTCAATTTTTGTCGGTGATCGAGATGAAAGCTAGCCACAAAACTGACCAAGGAGATGAATTTAGAAAATAATGACATGGAAAATGAAGAAAATACCTTAGTCCGTTTCTCAGAATAGGTAAAAAACACCCCTCACATGCATTTTCTTGCATTGAATTTCAAAATAAAGACAATTGCTCCCCACATATTATTTTCAGCATGTTTCTTTCAATTTGTATATAAAAAGGTCAACCTGAAAATATACATACAACCTTAGTAAAAACATCTCCTTTCTCTGTGAACATACCAGTACTTCAAGTTTGCTCTTCCAGCATTATTTGTTTAATAGAAATATTTTCCATACCACCTGGTTCTGGCAGAAAGTCAAAATTTGCATTTATATGAGGTAGTTTATCAAATATAACATACAGGAGTCTGTTAAGTACACATTGCATTTTGTTTGTGAGAAAATCTGTTTGTATTTAATGTAGTTTTTAAATTAACCTTAATGAAAGCTTCTGAAAATTGTTGTTCTAAGCATTTGAAATATGCAACAAGAACTGGAAGAGGACATAAACATGTTTTCCATTATATGTTATCAGATAGGCCAAAATTACTACAAAGAAGAATGTGGGACTATGTTAAATTAGAAAGATAAGCAAGCATTTAGTTAAAAGCAAACGTCTTTAGAAGAGGAAAGCATCTAACACAGCTAACCTCAGACAACTTAAGTAATCTTCAATCAGAGATATTTTAACATTTTTAAGTTAGAATACTGCTCACTATACTCAGGAACTAAGGTTATTTGCTCCAAACCTTAATGTCTCATTTTTTAACCCTAGACTTGCCACTGCAGACAACCAAGTCCTCAGAAGAGCTGAGAAATGCATTTGGCCTTAGAACCTGTGTGCCTTGTGTGCTTTAGATAATGTTTTGCTCTGCCTTCAGGTTCCACTTTGCTTTTAATTTTTGCACTGTTCTCTTTGGCATCATTTAAATGTGAACATATCACAATAATATCACATAGGGCAGTCTCATACCAAATGGTAGCATACAAACAGGTATTTCTAATGCACTGCATTTATTATCAATTGTGTCCAAACCAAGTGTCTTTAGGACTTAAGCAAATTATCAACATAAGCCAACACAACTCAGCAAGTGCTAAAGTGAGCAAGAGAACACAAAGCACTTCTCCAAAGTAAGATATTCTGACCTATCTCCACTTATGCTAGCTATAAATGAGGAAATGCCCAGTGAGTTCAAGAAACAGACTTTTGAAAATTTAAGGCTGGAGATACAGATGCTTGTACAACATCATATGATTTGAAATATATGAAAATAATCTTGAAGTGTTTAATTTTTTATAAAACCAAATCATGGCCAGGTTTTTCATTTGCACTATATCTTTAAAAGTATAATAAATCCAAGCGAAAACTTGGAAAATGGTTATTCAGTTTTGCAAATATTGTGTTCCTCTGAATAGAAAGTTATACTTATTTAGAAATAAGACATACTAGTCTCATCTACTGCTCTCCAGTGTTTGTAGCATTTGACAAAGACTGTGTTGTGCTCCCTGGTTGTAGAATCTGCTACAAGCTTTGATCACAAACCCTCTTTGAAGCTATTGCATCACAGTTCTGATAGTTTTAGAAGGAAGTTTTAAAGTTTTCATGTAATAAACTAAATCTTTGATTAGACAGTGTAGCTGTTTTAGCATCTTATGTCCCTCAACTCTCAGCTTTAAATTTAGTTATTCATAGCATGGAAGACTGATCTGAAAATTTCTGATATAATTGAGGAAAAAAGCATGGCTTCACACATGTACATGCTGTGTGACAGCTCTAGCAGGGAGCTTCATACTGTCAACACTGTAAAATTATGTTTACAAAGAGTATATACAGTCCAAAATTCCACCTATTTTGTCTCTTATTTTTTTGTTGAAGGCCTATTGCTATAAACTGCCATATTTATCAGTGATCTTTTGGACAAATGACTCCCAGTTTTGATTTGGGCAGATGAAGGCATGTGAATCAGTGATTTGTATGCTAAGATTTGCCATGGAGAGCAATCCCTACCTTACTCTTTCCTGCCAGTACCAAAGGCAGATTATAGGAAAGGATCCCACCCATCTGCTGTTACATGGCTCATTTCTCTCTGTTAACACCAGGGCTCCTGTGTATCAGAGAAAGAGCTGGACTTGCATGTGAATCTTATGGTTTTCCCTCTCAAACAAGCTTAAAACAGTCTTCTAAGGAATAAGGCTGAGTATTCCCCTTCACTGATTCACTCAATGCTTTCATGCAACCCAAAGTTAGCATCTTCAATAAAAGAATAATTACAATGGTAATGACCTGTGTTTGGCAAGGATCATGAAAATCCTGACTAAAAACTTAAAAGGAGGTTTGGCACTGATGGCATGGGGGTTTTGCTAGTCTATTGTTTTTGGAGAGAACATTAAAACCTATGTGACATAACTATCACATGTATGCATGTATGTATGCATGTATATACATGTGTGTGTTTTTAAGTAAACATAAAACAGTTTTCTCCTATTGGTTTTTCAAAACTATTTGTATGCAACTATACTCCTACGTGTAGCTCCTTCTTTTTTCCTCCTAACATGGTCCTTTTCTACTTTCCTGGATTCTGTACTTACTTCAATTCATTTGCTCTCATCTAAAGAGTCAGAGCTAGGATTCACAAATAAGAGAGAATATGTGTTGTTTGTCTTTCAGGGTCTGGGCTACTTCATGTAATATATTGTTTTCTAATTTGGTCCATTTACCTGAAAATTCAATGGTTAGACTTTTATTTATAACTACATAGTATTCCATTGTATATATGTACCATATTTTCATTATCTATTCATAAGTTGGAGGACATTTACATTGTTTCCATTTGCTAGCTATTGTGAAGAGAAAGCAGGGGAAATGCTGTGCAAATATATCTGAAGTAAGACATAGAGTCCCCCTAAGTGACCATGAGGTGAACAGCACTGGTTAATATACCTTTAACTCCATTTCATGCCTGGAGAAAATGACAGAAGGGCAGGAAGATTATAAGAGCCACAGAACTCGGATGTCTGCTGCTGGATAGCATCTGTTAACCTGATGAAGAACCTGCATCCATGAAATCTCAACTGTATGGCTGCTTAAATAAGACCTCTATAAAGACAGTAACAGTTTTCATGCCAACATGGACAGGGAAATTTTCACAAGAACTATGGACAATCAATGGGGGCTGAGAGAGGGAGAATCAATCTCTTCAGAAATGAGATCCTTGATAATTGTGAACACATCTACATATCGGCAACACTAAGCGTCTGTGTGTGTGTGTGTGTGTGTGTGTGTGTGTGTGTGTGTGTGTGTGTGTGTGTGTGTAAAACAATAATAGTTTGAGAAAAAAGGTAATGATTTTTAGAGGGACTTGGGAGACATGAAGGAGTTAGACAGTGGAGAGGTAGGAGTGAAAATTTTGTAAATGCAGTATTCATATGTAAAATTCTCAAAAATATTTTAAGTAAAAATAATTACAAAGGTATTATCAATTTTAATTAATGTATTTGAAGAGTGGTTTTATCAATTTAAGAAAGATGTATAGTGATTCCTTAGGAAAATGGGAATCAGACTACCACAACATCCAGCCATTGCACTCTTAGGCATATACCCAAAACATGCACATTCATACAATGAGGACATCTGTTCAACTATGTTCATAGCAGCATTATTTGCAATAACTGAACCTGAAAGCAACCACGATACCCCTCAACTAAAGAATGGATGGAGAAAATGTGGTACATTTACACAATGGAGTACTACTCAGTAGAAGAAAACAATGGAATCTTGAAATTCGTAGACGGATGGAACTAGAAGAAACCATTCTGAGAGAGGTAAGCCAATCACAAAAAGACAAACATGGTATTACTCGCTCATATAAGGATTTTAGGCATAGAGTAAAGGATTACCAGCCTACAATCCACACTGCCAGAGAAGCTAGGAAACAAGGAGGACCCTGAGAGATACATAGATGGGCCACAGAGAAGGGGAAAGGGATAAGATCTCCTCAGCTAATTGGGAGCATGGGGGAGAGGAGACGGAGCTAGGAGAAAGAGAAGAGGAGGGAGAGGAGAACATGAGGGAGCAGGAAGGTTGAGTCAGGGGAAGAATAGAGGAGAGAAAGATAAGAGATACCATATTGGAGAGAGCCATTATAGGTTTAAAGAGAAATCAGGCACTAGGGAAATATCCACAGATCTACAAGAATGACACCCAACTAACAATCTAAGCAATAGTGGAGAGGCTACCTTAAAAGCTCTTCCCCGATAATGAGATTGATGACTACCTTATATCTTAGAGCCTTCATCTAGTAGTTGATGGAAGCAGAAGCAGATTTGCATTTTTCATAATTTTGCATCCAGATTGAGTGATACAGCTGCCTGAATCATCATTGCTCCTATAAGTAACTCCTCACCCATATACCTATAAGTAACCTCAGTAAACTCATTAGCTTACATGTTGGACTTTTATAGAATTGTTTCTCTGATTTGTCATTGGTGGCCTATGTGTGATGGGTAGATATTTACCCACATCTTGCTAGTATAAATCACACAACACAATTAACCCCTGAATATGTACTGACAGAACCAAAGGTAAGTTGGGGAGAAGTAACTCCATGATAATAATTATACATAGCAAGTCAGTAACTGAAGAAAAATGGTATGAGGGGGAGCATTTATGGGGGTGATTCCTCATGTTATGTTTGGAAGTATGCCTTCTTGCTTCTTCATATGAGCAGTAAGATGTGTAACTGAGGCTAATTTAACCTCTCAGGGAGAATTTCTTGTGTAAGGAAGGTATTACAATGCAAAGGGAGATGTGGCTACTATGCCTTAATGAGCCTTTGACTTGGTGGATAAATTGAATAAAAGAGAGGATGGGATGCAGGTGTTGGCTTGTCATTTCTTATAACTGAGTGGCTAAAACAGTACAAATTAAAGAAGGGTAAAGATCCCTTCTTGGGATCCAAAAAACTTACATTACTCCCAATTCCAAACTTCAACAAAAAGTTGACGTCTATGATAAGATAGGACCTTAATATTGGTCCAATTCAAGAAATTATATTAGTTAGGGAACACTCAGCTCTTGAAATGCTTGTTTTGGTAAAGACACTATAGAAAGCAATGAAGGAGTTCTCACTATCTGCTTTGTGAGGCTATAAGGCAGGGGGCATAAGAGATCAGTGTAAGTGTTGCTGAAGAAGGAAAATTGAGTAATAACCCTTCTTGAGAGAAAAGCTACACAACCTGAGCTGGTATGGGAAGAATCAGTTACTGATGGACTGACTCACATGAGCCATGAGAGACACATATCATCACCAGTATAAGTCCCTATAAGTATCAGAGACTAGAGGACAGAAGAGGGGTAAATGATGCTTAGACATCTGGGTATTTAAGAGGCAGTATTGGATGCCAAGTTCATAGGTAAGATAAGACTGTCTTCATGGGAGAAATAAGAAACAAATTAATTTAACAAGGACAAAGCTGCTATGGAGTTCTTGATGTTACCCTATGATGGAGAATAATCACTCCAAGGTAAAAGCGATTTTGGTAAACCTAAATGATTTAGACCAGCATGAAAACTGGGTTTGTAAGGTGTGGAAACAAGTAAGAACATAAGAGAAGGGAAAGAGCAACAAAGGGGGCTTGGTGTGTAATTTGGGAAGCAAGATTTGTATCAAGGTAGACTGCATAGGGTGTGTGTGTGGAGGGGTGATGGGCAACCAAGTGCAGAGTTGGTGGGTCTTCCAAGGCCTTAAGGCCTGACTAGCAGTCTCCACATGGGTAAAAGAAACAGAAAGCAGAGATTCCCTACTGTGCTCCCTGCTAAGGAGGAAGAAGATGTCTTATGGTGGGACTCTCCCTATCTGCTTCCCTAATAGGGAAATCAAAGGATCTTACATTTGCAAACCATACCTCCCCAGGAAGTCTTAGACAATAATTAGTAAAAGCAGAAATAGCATACAATTTAAAATTTGATGTCATTGGTAAGAAAGTATTGTTCTATGTCCTCTTATAGTTTAAAACATAAATATGTCTACTGAATAAAAATGTTTAAACTTAAAATAGATATATTCTACATCATAATTTAAAGATTATTTTTCAGGTTTTACATCTTAAAAATGTTCAAGTGCCACTGTTAGAAAAGTCAAAAATAAAATAAAACGTGGTAATTAAATTATACAAGGCAAATAAAATCATGTTTTGAAGCATAGAATGCTGTACTATTTTTAAGGTAAAAGTTTCAGCGCGCTGAATTCCAATTAACTAGTTTTACTGTTTTTAGACATTTCAATATAACTCATCAAAGTTTAAAGTTTGAAGTCTGCTAAACATTTGCATTAAAAATGTTTAGCAGCAATTGTTTAAAAAAACTCTGAAAATCTAATTATGAATATGAAATAATTATTGATAACAGCATATTTACAGAATGGATTATTATGCAACTATTAATAAAAGTGAAATTATGAAGTTTACATTTAAATGGATGAAACTGAAAACATTTGGGTTCATGTCTTGGGTTCATGGTGGAATTCACTATTTTTTTTTTACCATCACCAAGTTATTATATTGTACACACACAAAAAAAGAGAACTACAATGTACTTACTAAGAAATAATTATTATGTATTAATCTCTTCTCCAGTTCTTTCCAGAAAAGTGCTGTTTCCCAATTAGACTTATAGTTGTGCCAACATGGTATGATATGCTAACAAACATTCTAGAGATACCAAATCTCTGAAAATATTTGGCACATTTTCATTTCATGGAAAGCTCTTACTTAAAGAAGTTAGTGTATTTCTATTTGTTTTTATTACTATATGTTTAATGGCAATATTTCTTCTACACCCCATATCTTCTAAAAGGAAGTTCAGGTATCCTGATTCAACATCAATGATCACAAAGTTCCGGTTTTGGCAGTTGATCCTGTTCTTTTAACACTTGTGCAAGAAAATACCACTGCATGTGCTTGTCTTTCTCACCTTTGACTATTTGTTTTTATTATTTGTTATTTTTAGTATAATATAATTACTACTTTTTCACCTTTTCCTTTCTGTGGTGGTTTGAATAAAAATGGTCCTCATAGGCTCATAGCAAATGGCACTATTAGGAGGTGAGCCTTGTTGGAGTAGGTGTTGCCTTGTTGGAGGAAATGTGTCATTGTGGGTGGGCTTTGAGGTTTCAAATGTTCAAACCAGGCCCAGAATCTCTGTCTCTTCTCAATACCTGTGGATCCAGATATAGAAATTTCAGCTACCTCTCCAGCACTATGTCTGTCTGCATGCTATCATGCTTCCCACCTTGACAATGATGGACTAAACGTCTGAACTCTAAGCCAGATCCAATTAAAAATTTTTCTTCGTAATAGTTGCCATGGTCATGGTGTCTCCTCACAATAATAATACCTTAAGAAACTATCTTACCTCTAAAATCTCCTATATAACCCCTTTGCTCCCAGTCAAATTCATGCCTCCTTTTTCATTTATTGTTGCTATGTGCATATACAAGTGTGCATATATATTCACAAGTATAGCCTGCTTAGTCTCTATTATGTTATTAATATGCATGTTATCAGGCTTGAGCATTTGGTCTTGTATAAACAATTGATGCTCTCTTCCCTGGAGAAGACTTTAGCATTCCTTCTTTGCCTGTAGTTCTTTGTGTAGGCTTGAAGCCTTGTGGCCTTACTCACATTGACACTGGTAGGTAGCTCTATTGTTACTGCTCTTGTTCAGCTCATGTGGAGGAAGTTGTGTTGCTGAGAGTTAATGGGTGTAGCTTCTGGCATTACTAGGAGATATGGTCTCACAGCAAACCCTCTGGTCTTGCTCTTACAATCTTTCTGTCCCCTCTTCTTTAATATTCCCTGAGCCTTAGATGTGGAAGTG
This sequence comes from Cricetulus griseus, assembly GCF_003668045.3. NCBI lineage: Eukaryota > Metazoa > Chordata > Mammalia > Rodentia > Cricetidae > Cricetulus > Cricetulus griseus. The sequence goes on from NC_048599.1 coordinate 128,322,555, forward strand.
TTTGGTGGATGTATTTGTTGAGGTGAACTCCACAATTCTGCATTTGAATTGATTGTGGTTTTCTCTGATGGTCTCTGTCTGTTGCAAAGAAAAGATTCCATCTGTGGAATAAAGATGTTTTATTTGAGAGTAGTTTAAGGGAATATCTCTAACCTGCATATCAATTTGTCTTTAACAAAAGTACAACCAATAATTACCCTACTAAATATGTTCTTAAAGTACATTTGATCTTCATACAAAAAACCCCCACAAACATGAGTTAACATTTCCACACTTAACCTTTTTTGGTCACAAAGAAAAATGCAAACAATTTAATAACACTATTTGCTTATACTTCTTATGGTTCAAATAACTGGCTGTCAAATAGGGATAAGTAGGTTTTATCTGCTGCAAAGACTCAAAACACTGTTGCTGTGCAATAGCTGATATCAGGCCACTAATAGATTTAACCTTGCAAGTTCATCGATGTTTAAAGTCTTATGGTTTGAAGGTCAACTTCCCTGTCTTACTGTAAAAGAAAGACAGAGCAGTGAATAAAAATGAAAAAGCATTAATTCTTCAAAAAGTTTCTTACAAATCAAAACCCTGCAGTTTCATAGTGAGAACAAAAGGCGCATATTAAACACCAAAGTTTATCAAGACAAATTAGATCCCAGTTTCAAATTTTCTTTAATCTTTTGCATCTGAACTTTTTTTTTTGCCTCATGCTGTTTTCCCTAGTTAAATGTTAAAATGAATTCTAGCCAATACCATTGACTTCTTCCCTTAAAAATATTGAGACACATAATAAAAAATTAATTACTTCCCCTAATTTCCGTGTGATTCTTTAAAAAGATGTAAAATTCATTTAAAGTAAGTGGTGACTTTGTCTTTGAAGATCGCGACAATTAACATGGATCAAAGCTTAGGTTCTGTGATGATCATAGCTTATTAGCATAATGAAATTAACTTAGAGACAAGAATCTTTAATAGGTACAACAAAAACGCTTTAATAATACTTGAAGAAAATTATGTATTTGCTAGAAGTACAACAGTTTCAGATTTTCTATCCAATTAATAAGTTGTTAATTAACTCCTTTTTCCAAACAATGCATACTTTGAGCTAATGTCTGCTTCGGAACAGCCTGTCTATTGTGCTGCAATTTGTGGAAGAATACAGTGGCTTTCCTAATGATATTTTATGCTTTTATCATGAAGAAAGTTCAAGTTTATCCTTGCCCATTACAGATCCAATATTTCATCATTAAAATAAAAGAAGGCTTAATTTTGTACCTTGCGAAGGGAATAAGGGCTTCCAGTTATGACATGTTTAGTTTGCATGTCAGGCCTGGAGAATTTCATGGGCAAGTATGTTTTGGTTAATTTTGAGTATCTCTAAACTCTGACTCAAAAGAAACAAATTAAATTAACTAATAATTTTGATTTGGAAGTACTTGGGTTTGAGGATAAATAACAAAAAAAAAATGTTTTGTTTTCTTTTGCTGTTTCCAGCACCAAGTCTAAGTTGTTAAGCTTGTATCTAAGTGCTGAAAAAAAAAAAAAAAACTGTGCCTTGCCGTTTTTAACCATTCAATAAGCCAGCATTTGATGGGCACCAAAATTATGCAGATTCATCATATTAAAAACAAAGGCTGGAGACATGTGTCTTTTCATTTTCATTGCCTCTGGTGTTCTTGTTTCAGTTAATGATTTATTTTCTTTTTGTCTCTGTAACAGAATGGTGTTCTGTCCAGGTCTTCCTCCTTGGTTACACAAGCTTACATAGCATTTTGCAGACTGAAATAATTGAATATAATCCAAAACACCAAGCAAAACAAGAAACAATTCCATAGCTACTCAGAAAAAGACATTCTTTTTGTTCTTGTTTTTAAAAAGCTAAAGTTTACCAAAGGCTGGAGGTTTGATTAGTGGCAGAGCACTTGCCCAGTATGAGACAGTCTCCTGAGCTCAATGCCCAGCACCAAACTAAACTAAATTAGAATAGAACAAGAGAGAGGCTGGAATATAGCAAAGAATCACTCTAGTTAATGACACCTCCCCAAATCTACCTCACACATTTCCTTTCTACAGCCATTTTTGCAGAATATTTGTGAATTTAACTCATATATGTTAATATGTTTCTGAAGTGTTTTTCCTGATCTCAAAAATCAGGAGTACTTCTAATGCCAAGAAGATTAAGCTGCCTTCAGCTTCATTTACCATTCCATAGAGTGTCAAGAGACCTAGTATATCTCTTACCACTTAAGACCTGTGTGCCCCTGTCTGAATAGCAACACCATTTGTTCTTTTTCTCTCAGATAAGGTCAAAGCAGGAAGCATAGCCACAGGGTCATCGCAGACAGACAGAGAGCTTAGTGGCTGTGAAACATAACTCAAATGTAATCAACTACCACCAGTGGAAGGCATGAGATTTTAGGCTGAGAACATTTCAAGTCAGTATATAAACTCCCCCTAACATTTATCTTTATACCCACAGAGTAGTTAGTGCTGCTCTCAGCCTCAGTCAAAGAAGCATTTTATAGAGGGCTACAGTTAACGCAGTCTCTCGACTGGTTAAGTGCTGGCAAGAAGTGTCTGTTGGGTCTCAGCAATCTGTGAGATGTCCATAGCTTCCCTTTCAAGGCCCAGTAAATGTAATTCATCACAGAAGAGGGCCAGAAAGATTGAAAGAGTCAGCGGTGGAGAGGTGTGTTTTACATGGTCCTATGGATTGGGAATGGATTTCACATCAAGTACAAACACCAACTGTGGCTCTCTGCACTAACCAGAAAAGAGAGAGAAGTGCAAGAGGAAGTCAGTGAGTGTGGGAGAGAGGTAAGAATGAGTAATGGGCATTAAACTGAATCTATACATTTATGTAATTGTTAACAATAAATACATTTTATAAAATGCTTTGAAAACTCCAATTGTATTTGCACTTGGTTATTAAAAATCGTATGTTAGGAGTGGGATGTATTGAAGATATTTGGGGGATCTGGAGGGAAAAACTAGGGTAATGTATATGATAGTAATTCATTATATACATATATGAAATTACTAATAATGCAGAAAGCAATAAATAAAATTTAATAAACTACACCTTTAAAGAAAACTTTTTATAAATCCTACTCTATTATGCTATTTACCTTTTACTCCTTAGTTAAATTCAATGATTATTTTATAGTACACCAAATTCTGTCTTGTACATATGGACATACATACCCATTTAGATTTTGGTCACACTCTTCAACTACTCTTAAGTAGTTGAAGTCTCATTTTTCAATATCCCTCAATGGAGCTGCTTGAGTCAACCTTGAAGGAAACTCAAGAATCCTGAAAAACATAGCACTCATACACTTTGAAAATGAGCAGGAGAAGGGCACACAGTGGACATAAGAATGACTGGCACAACTTTATCAACAATAATCATTAACCACTGATTTTAGATATGACAGAACACTACAGAAATGACATTCTTTGTGATTTATCTTTTAGCTATTTTGGGACTTCGAAATAATTTCCACCACCAAAATTCTGTATGATTCTAGAATATTAGGAGGTGTGGATCAGTTTATATTACTCTTCCCAACTTTACATCTTTCAATTTATTCTAACAACACCAAAGAAAATCTGTCATCTTGCCCAGCAAACACTGGGGTCTTTGCAAAAGGAATTAGTTTGAAGTAAGTGGTTTTAACAGAAGCTAAGACAAGGAGTTAACTGGAGTGGCTTCATACAAACAGGGAACTTAACAGAGGCTAATATAAGTTAGTTAGCACATCTTGACCTTTGGTTTCTAGAATAGAGTTTGGTGGTTTCCCATGGGATTTTCAGTCAATGAGGTCATATTCTGGTTAAACCTGAAATGGCCTCAGCAAGAACTTAAGATACCTTTGCACCATCTTGCTCTGTCACAAGGCATATAATATACTCTGGTCCATCACCAACTTAAATTACTTAGAGTCACTTGAGGTCCCTGAATGGAATGTTCATATCCCCTTTTACCCACCTCTATCACAACTGTCACTGCATGCAATGTGTTTTTAGCTCTTACTGTCCCCCAAAGCTTGATCTTTATGTTCGTGCTTAGAGTTCAGAGGCACATTATGTATCTTACGCTCTAAATATACTTCCATTATTATACTGACCTGTAATAGGACAAGAATATATATGTATATTCTCCTTTCTCCTTGTAAAATGTGTTACTGCTTTACCCTTTTGAGCAGATATGTCCTGAATTTCAGTATCTCTTCATGATCTGATTACTTTCCTGTCATTCTTTGTTTTCATAACAATTTATGTTTCACACTTGCTTCATGTTTTCCCCCCAAAAAATTCCTAGGCTTGAATAAGATATTTCTGGTCTTATATGGCAGCAACTCAACTAAGCAGTGAAAGTAACTTCAAGGAAATCTTGTTGTTATTGAATTTTATAAAGTATAAAAGGTACTTGCCCTGGTTGACTATAACTCGATGAGCACAAAGGCAATCCTTCAGAACAAGTAATTTTAAATATCTATATATACAGTTTAGTGTAGTCTATTTGTACACACCATGCACATACATATATGTATGTATGTACAAGAAAGGGAGAGAAGGATGAAAAGGATAGGCAAGGCTACCAGAACAGGAGAAGACTGTGGAGAGAAAGGCAGAGAGAGGCTGTGAAGAGATGCCATGCTGCTGAAGGAGTAACATGATGGATTACAGGTAATTCACAGCCTCATGACAATACATAGATTAATAGAAATGGGTTAATAATTAAAACAGAGCTAGCCAATAAGAGGCCTGAGCCATCAGCCAAACATTTGATACTTAATATAAGTCTTTGTGTGTTTATTTGGGGCAGAGCAGCCATGGGACCTGGTGGGACAGAAACATTCATCTTCCTACTTCCTGTTCACAATCCATATTAAACATCACACCCACCTTGAATTCACATATCATGAACTTGTCTTTGAACATGACAATCTTGTAGGAACAATTTTAATCATGTTACCACTAAAGTAGAAATTTAAGCCTCAAAATGATATGATAATTAAGGAATAAATGTTTTAGTTTCCTCTCTGTGGATACGACAGAAACAACGTAGCCAAAAGAAATTTAGGGGAAGGGAGGGAATTGTAATTCCAGATCACAGTACATCATCAAGGGAAGTGAGGGAAGGAATCAAGTAGACATCATGGAGCTGAGGTACTCGAAGGTTTATGCTCCAGCCAGCTTTCTTATTAGTCCAGGATCACCTATGCAGAGACTATATTGTTCACAGTGGGCTGAGTTTTCCTCTATCAGCAATCACTCAGGACAATCCGCAAAGCACATGCTCAGAGGCCAATCTGATCTGGCTATCCTTCAATTGAGATTCCCTTCTCAGATTAGTGTAGTCTGTCAAGTAAAGAATCAGAGGAAACTGGGACAAATATTTTAGGTATTTTATAACACTCTAGGAAAAGTTAACAATAATTTTCTGCTCATTTTTCTTGGTTTTGCATAGTTACATGAATATACCAATTAATAATATAAATTATTGTAATGTTTTGAATGTTTAATTGATCCTATATCATGTAGTAAACTCTACTTGATAATGGCATATATTTTTCTGCATGCTAAATGCTAAAGAGTTTGTGTTTGTAGTGACTCTGGACTGTGGGATTTTTTTTTGTATGATCTTTTGATAGTTTTGATATGTGTAATAGTAGTAACATGATGAATTAGAACAAATTCCTTTATTTCTTTTTATTGAGGATATTGAATTTGATTCATCTTAGTTCCTTTTTAAAAGTTCCCTGATTAGAGGTGGGTAAAAGGCAGCCATGCAGCAGCCTGGGTCCTCATGGGCTGGCCTGCCTGAAGCCATTAACAGGCCTTCCCATAATGTACCAGGTGGATGGATGTCATGATGATGAGCAAATATATGGCAGAGAAATGGGAAGAGAAAGACAGGTAAAATGGTTCTTGTGCTATGGTTAGAGGTAGTTCTGAAGAAATGAGGGTGGTGAAGAATGGGCTGATGTTGCCAATACTAACTAGGTAGCCTCTGGGCCTGGGCTGCTACCTAAGGGCAAGTCTGTGTACCTGGCCCCACTGCAGCCAGGGTCTGTGTTGATGTCCATGGCTCCTGATATCAACAAAGACCATGCCAAAGCCAGGAGCCTGGCCCACCACCTGAGACTATGTTGGTGCCCAAGGGCCAAGCTGCAACCAGGAGCATGCCAATCTGAATGGCTTAAGCTGCCACTTGAGACCATAGTAACATCCGAGCCTGGTATGCTGCTGGAGACCATGCTTGGGTCCATAGTCCTACCACAGCCTTGTTCTGTCTTGATATTCATGGCTCATAGTACCACCAAAATCCATAAGGATGTCCGGGGTCTGGACAACAGCCTATTGCCATGTTGGTGTCTAAGGGCTGTGCTGCCACCAGGGCTGTGCACTGCCACATGGGGCCATAGTGTTGTCCAAGCCCAGGCTGCATCCATGGCCATGTCTGGGTCCATGGCTTAGCAGTAGCCAGAGTCTGGGTTTATGTCCATGGCTCCTGTTGCCACCAGGGTCTGTAAAGATTCTTTAATTCTGGACAGCTATCTGAGACTATGTTGGTGTCCAAGGGTCTTGCTATCAGCAGTATCATACAGATCTGTGTGGCCTGTGCTACTATGGGACCATGGTAACATCTGGGACTGAATGCTGCTTAGGGACATGTCTATGTCCCTGTTCTCTGTTCTTACTGAAGTTTGGATCTGTGATGCTGTTCATGAGCTGTGTTACCACAGGAAGTCACAGGAATCATGGATGTTGAAATCCAAGAGCCATGTTTAGCCAGCCCTGCTGCTCATTGGCCCCAGGATCACTGGTCCTGCCCCTCGCTTGACACTACAGAGTGAGAGCTGGTTCCACCTCTCATCACTGAAATAGGAGAGCTGGCCCTGATGGCATGGCCTAGTAGAGCTGGCTTTGACCCTCAGCTAAGCAGGCAATCCCAATGGCCCTATCTTACAAGCGCAGTTACCACCCAGACCCATATCTTAGGCCTTATGTTGGTCCACAATAATATCTACCCCATCTATGACCCACTGGAGCATCTGAAATGATTGGCCCTGTGGAAAAGTACCCACAGGATCTCCATGACTCTGGGCATAATATTCCAGAGGAGTTTCAGGGAGGGGCCAGTGATGATGGTGTGACAGAGGCCTTGAACTAGATGGATGACTCATTGCAATTAACATATTTTGCAGGTGGGGTTGACTAGACAAGAGGGTATACTGTGTAACACACTGCAGCTCCCAATACCACTAGGATGAAAGCAGAGGTGTTGAAAAGACAGAAAAACAATATGGGGTATTTTGGGGGGAAAGATGCTGCCCAGGTGAGGAGTGAATATGTAGGGACTGAAAGGAGAGTAGGATTGGGGTACATGATGTGAAATTCTCAAAGAATCAATAAAAAATTATGGTTAAAAATTGCAAAAAAGAGTTTGAAATGATGAAATGATTTGGCCTTGGCAAATTCTCTTTCAGGATATAAAATTATAAATTCAGTTTTCTTAATAATCATAAGACGATTTAAATAGTCTGTTCTATATTTAATAAACTGTAGTTCTCTGAATTTTTTCCATCTCATCTTAGTTATCTATGTACTCTTGAGGTCTGTACGGTCTAGAGAGACATCCGTCATCATCCTATTTTGGACATTTGAGCCAATCCTATTTTTCAGGTAGTAAATTTATTTACATTGCTCTTTTCAAAGAAACAGACATTGTTTTACTGGCTTCCGTTTCATCTATTTTTGCACTCCTCAGTACTGTTTCTACCTATTTAGCTACTTTGTACATCTTTACTCTTATTTTTCTACACTGTTAAGGTAGAGATAGAAACTATTGGTTTGAAAATGTTCCTTCTTCCATCGGCTAATGGATGAAGGTTCTAGGATGGCACATAAAGAAGTCATCAATCTCATTACAGGGAAATGGCATTTAAGGTAGCCTCTCCATTATTGCTTAGATTCTTAGTTGGTGTCATACTCTGGACATTTATGTAGTGGCAGATTTCTCTTTAAACCTATAATATCTCTCTCTATTATGGTATCTCATATCTTTCTCTCCTCTATTCTTCCCCATACTCAAACTTCCTGTTCCTTCATGTACTCCTCTCCCTTCCTCTTCTTCCCTTCTCTTTCTCCTAACCTCCTCTCCCCACCCCCAATTAGCTCCCAATTAGCTCAGGAGATCTTATCCCTTTCCCCTTCTCTGGGGGACCATGTGTGCTTCTCTGAGGGTCTTCCTTGTTTCCTAGCTTCTCTGGCAGTGTGGAGAGTAGGCCGATAATCCTTTGCTCTGTGCCTAGAATTCATATATGAGTGATTACATACCATGTTTGTCTTTTTTTGCGACTGGGATAATTTGATATGAATGGTTTCTTCTAGTTGCATCCATTTGCCTATGAATTTCAAGACTCCATTGTTTTTTGGCCTCGAGTAGCACTCCATTTTATAAATGTACTACATTTTCTCTAACCATTCTTCAGTTGAGGAGCATCTAGGTTGCTTCCAGGTTCTGGTGATTACAAATAATGCTGCTTATTGAACAGATGTCCTTGTTGTATGAATGTGCATCCTTTGGGTATATGCCTAAGAGTGGAATTGCTGGATCTTGTGGTTGACTGATTCCAATTTTCCTGAGGAGTCTCCATACTGATTTCCAAAGCGGCTGTATGAGTTGGCACTTCCATTAGCAGTGGAGGAGTGTTCCCATTTCTCCACATCCTCTCCAGCATAAACTGTCATTGGTGTTTTTGATTTTAGCCATTCTGATAGGAGTAAGATGGTATCTCAGAGTTGTTTTGATTTGCATTTCCCTGATGGCTAAGAATATTGAGCACTTTCTTAAGTGTCTATCAGCCACTTTAGACTCCTCTATTATGAATTCTCTATTTACTTCTGTACCCCATTTTAAATTGGATTATTTGATATTTTGGAGACTAGTTTCTTGAGTTCATTGTAATTTTTGGAGATCAGCCCTTTGTCAGATGTGGGGTTGCTGAATATCTTTTCCCAATTTGTGGGCTGCCATTTTGCAGCGCAAAGGACTATGCCTAGTCCATTGCATAGCCCAAAGGACTATGTCCTTTGCCTTACAGAAGCTTCTCAGTTAATAAGTGGGTCCCATTTATTAATTATCAATCTCAGTATCTGTGCTACTGGTGTTATGTTAAGGAAGCAATCTCTGTACCACCTCATTCCATATTACCACCTAAAAGGTTCAGTGTGGCTGGATTTATGTTGAGGTCTTTGATCCATCCGGACCTAAGTTTTGTGCAAGGCGATAGATACAGATCAATCTGCAGTCTTCTACATGCCAGCATCCAGTTATGTCTGCACCATTTGTTGAAGATGCTTTCTTTTTTCCACTGTATAATTTTAGCTTCTTTGTCAAAAATCAGGTGTTTGTGGGTGTGTGCGTTAATATCAGGGTTTTCAACTCATTTCCATTTGCCTACATGCCTATTTTTGTGCCATTATAAAGCTGTTTTCAGGACTATAGCTCTATAATAGAGCTTGAAGCCAGAGATGGTGATGCCTCCAGAAGTTCCTTTCTTTTTACAGGGTTGTTTTAGCTATCCTAGGTCTTTTGTTTTTCTATATAAATTTGAGTACTGTTCTTTCAAGGTCTGTGAAGAATTGTGCTGGGATTTTCATGGGGGGTTGCACTGAATCTGTAGATTGCTTTTGGAAAGTTTGCCATTTTTACTGTTGATCCTACCTCTCTAGGAGCAGGGCTGATCGTTCCATTATCTGGTATCGTCTTTAAAGCATTTCTTTCTTTAAAGACTCAAAGTTCTTGCTATACAGGTCTTTCACTTGTTTGGTTAAAGTTACCCCAAAATATTTTATGTTGTTTGTGTCTATTGTAAAGGGTGATGTTTCTTTGATTTCTTTCTCAGCTCATTTATCATCTGTATATATTAGGGCTACTGATTTTTTTAGTTAATCTTGTATCCTCCCACTTTGCTGAAGGTATTATCAGCTGTAGGAGTTCCCTGGTAGAGACACTCACAGCTAAACACTGAACTAAACTCCTGGAATCCAGTTACAGAGAGGGAGGAGTGATAAGCAAAGGGGTCAATACCAGGCTGGTGAAAGCCTCAGAAACACCTCACCTGAACAAGGGGGAGCTCATGAACCCCAGACTGACAGCTGGGACATCCAGACCAACTGAGTGTGGGTGTCAATGAGGAGGCCTCAGCAATCTATGGGGCCTCTGATAGTTGATCAGTATTTATCCCTAGTGTATTAATGGACTTTGGGAGCCCATACTCTCTCAGGCTTGACACACGAGGGAGGGCCTAGGTCCTACTCAAAGTGCTATGACAGACGTTGAAGATCCTCCATGGAAGGCCTCATCCTCCTGGGGAAGCAGAAAGAAGATGGGATAGGGAGTTAGTTGGGGGCAGGGGAGGAGGGGAGGGAAAGAGAACTGGGATTGACATGTAAAACAAGCTTGTTTCTAATTTAAATAAAAATAGAAGAAAACTTAAAACAATAAAAATTAAAATTAAAAACAAAAAAGAAAATGTTCCTTCTTACTATTGGAAGTGTTTAGTGCTGTAAATTTCCATCAGAGCACTGCTTGAACCATGTTAACTTGGCCCTATGTTTATATATATCCCTTCATTCTGCTATTGAGCACATCTATTCATAGAACTGTAATTTTAGATAGTATGTTTTTCAGTTCTAAAATTTCCATGATATCTTTTGTTTTCCATTTTCTAATTACTAATATTTTTGTTTGTTTTTTCAGTGAGATTATTCATGTCAACCAATTTTGTTATTGCTCTATACAGCATTGTGATGATGGCTGTCATATAATCTGTCAAATAGTTCAAAAATCACTGTCTTTTTAATATTAACACGTACTGATCATCCTTTTCCATTCAAGGTGAGGTTTGCCTGAATCTTGACATAAGAAGATTTTCAGTGAACCTGGATACTGAGTATCATATTTTGGAGTTTGGTTTCTTGTTAAAGCATCTGTTATGACTGGCTTCTTCACATACAACTGCAAGCAGCAAATAAAAAGCAGCACCATATTACTACCATTGGTGCTGGTCAAAGCCATTGAAATGATATGATTCCCAGATGTAGCAGTAGAATCCCAGTTGATAACTAGAAGTCCTATCTCTGATCATGAGTGCAAGGAACACTAATATAGCTTTGTGTATTGCATCTGTACTAAAAATAGGGTGGTGAGTGGGGCCTTCTACACAGACTTTACAGTGGTAATATCTGGAAATCCTTAAAAGTAACAATGAAACAAAGCAGGTGATGCAAATTTGAAATTGACTTTTACAACCATCAACAATTTTAAAAATTAAAACCATAGTTAATAAACCTAAAAGTTCTTTCATTAGGAGCTAGGGAGATGAATCTATGATTTTGAGTGCTTTATTGCTCTTGCCAAGGAACTGGGTTCAGTTACCACCTGAAGATGGTGTTTCTGTCCCACCTGGTCCCACAGCCTCTTAGTCCCAAAGAAACACACTGGGGCTTATATTAACTATGAACTCTTTGGCTGATGGCTCAGACTTCTTATTGGTTAGCTCGCTCTTAATTATTAATTCATTTATATTAAACTATGTATTATCATGAGGCTGTGGCTTACTCATAATGCTCAGAATGTTACTCCTTTGGTGACTACATGGCATCACTCCAGCAGCCCCTCCCTCTCTGTCTTCCTCTTCCCAGCATTCTCTTAGTCTGGTAGTTCCACCTATACTTTTTAATCTGGCTACTGGCCAATCAGCATTTAGTAATCAAGCAATAAGAGAAACATATTCACAGCATACATACAGATATCCATCATCACCAACATCTTTCTGCTTTTCAATGTACCTAGTTACAACCCCATGAAAAACATAACTTTGACTCTATGACTTTCTTATTGGAAATTCCCATTTAATCCATCATACAATATTCTGTCTTCTCTCTCTTTAACAATGCTATCCACAAACTCCCTATTAATTTGCTGACCTCTATGGGGATTCCTAATGGGACATACTTATCTGAATATCCAAAGCTAACATCCACAAATGTAAAAAAAAGTAGAGATATAATTATTTTCTCTAATTTTACCAAATACAAATTGATTAAATAGTGCTAGTATAATTCTTACTTAATAACTGTTTTGTTGTATATAGTTTCACTATATTAAGGTTAAACCTTCTTTTTTATTTAGACACAAATGGTGACATGCTGTGAAATAATCCCTTTATACGCTGTGAAGATTTGTCACTGTGATTTGTTTAATAAGTTGACTGGCTAATAACTGCACAGAATATGGTTAGGCAGAAGAGCCAAACTGAGAATGCTGGGAAGGAGAAGGGTGGAGTCAGGAGTCAGTCACCAGTCAGATACAGAGGGAGCAGGAGATAAAAGTATCATGCTAATAAAGGTAAAAGCCACATGGCAGAACATAAATAGGGAATATGGATTAATTTAAAATGTAAGAACTAATTAGTAACAAGTCTGAGCTATTGGCTGAACATTTGTAATTTATATAAGCCTCTCTGTAGTAATTTGGGAAGCAGCTGCTGGGTATTTGGGAACAGACAGTAGGGACAGGAAAAGTCTGTTTTATATAAATGATTGTTTGCAGTTTCACCAATTCACCTGAAAATTTTATAATTTCATTTCTTTAACAGCTTAATACTATTACATTGTAAAAATGTGCCACATATTTACTACCCATTCATCAGCTGTAGACATGTAGGTTCTTTTGTTTCCCTAAATATTATGAGTAGAACAGCAATGAACAAGGATGGACAGATTTCTCTAGAGTAGGATATAAATTCCTTTGGATATATGTCCAAGAGAGGTAAAGCTGGATCTTAGTAGATATATTTCTAGATTTTCAAGGAACACTGATTTTTTGTAATGGATGTACCAATTTACACTCCTATCATCAGTGAATAAAGTTTCCATTTCCCTATATTCATTCCATTATGTGTCTTCATTTGATTTTTTGGATAATAACCATTATTATTGTGGTAAAAATGAAATCTCAAGGTATTTTTAATTTGTGTTTCCTTGATAGAGAAGGTTTTTGAACATTTGTTAATGTCTCTCAACCATTTATATTCCATTTCTTGAGCAAAAAAGATTGAGTGAGTTTAAAGTTTCAGACAAGGCAAGCATAGAGTAAGTAGCTGTAATTATTAAAGATATTAGTAGCATTGTGAGAAAAGTGCGTGTTCTTTGCTAGGACAGATTGAAAATGTTCTCAAAAGACATGACCCCATCCAGAGGCGACTCCAACTTGTGAAAATACAAATTCACTTAAAATGAGAGAGTATGAAGTTAGAATGTTCCTGAAGAGGTTCCCTGCTCAAATAAGCATCTAGAAAATTGCTTTTCCAGGTTCAACTACTAAGATACACTAGGACAATTGGAGCTGTCTTAGTGTCTTAAAATGTAAGAACTAATTAGTAACAAGTCTGAGCTATTGGCTGAACATTTGTAATTTATATAAGCCTCTCTGTAGTAATTTGGGAAGCAGCTGCTGGGTATTTGGGAACAGACAGTAGGGACAGGAAAAGTCTGTTTTATATAAATGATTGTTTGCAGTTTCACCAATTCACCTGAAAATTTTATAATTTCATTTCTTTAACAGCTTAATACTATTACATTGTAAAAATGTGCCACATATTTACTGAGGTCTTACCTCAGTTTGCTTTCTGTTGCTCTGCTAAACACCACTGTAACACAAAAAAATAAAAGACTAAGAGACTGATATTGGGGTTCAAACTTCAAGTTGAAGAACAGAAAAGCAAAGTAGTGGGCCACTAGCTCTTACCACTACCTCAGGCTGAATGGGCTGATCCTGCTGCCTCTCCTCAATGTGTCTGGAGAATCCTAAGGCTGATTTCTTCCTATCCTCAATGTAGCTGGAGAATGAATGTGTGGTACTGAGATCTTGTTCCTTTCTTATATACCTCCCCAATGCTGGAATTAAAGACATGTGATCTGTGCTGAGATAATCTTTGTGTGAGTTGTTTCTCTTTAGAACTGGATCAATCTTGATAGATCTGGGTGGTCTTGGACAGAGATCCCTCTACCTCTTACTCTTGAATCCTAGCTTCTGGTTGTTGGGATGAAAGGTATGTTATCACCACTGCCTGATCTCTATAGCTTGAGGTTGACTTTTATTTCTAAATCTTCAGTAAGCTTAACCCACAGAAACAGCTGACCTGAACAAGGGGGAGCTCTTAGTCCCCAGACTGATAGCTTGGAAACCAGCATGAGACTGCTCCAGAACCCATGAATGTGGTGTCAGTGAGGAGGCCTCAGAAATCTATGGGGCCTCTTGTAGTAGATCAGTACTTATCCCTAGCATAGGAATGAACTTTGGGAGCTCATTCTACACACATGGATATTCCCTCAGCCTAGACACATGGGGGAGGGAATAGGCCCTATCCCAAAGGATATGGCAGACTCTAAAGAACCCCCATGGATGGCCTCACCCTCCGTGGGGAGAAGAAATGGTATGGCATAGGTAGGGTGTTAGTGGGGGGAAGGGGCGGAGGGGAGGAAGAGGGAACTGAGACTGACATGTAAAACAATCTTGTTCCTAATTTAAATTTAAAAATGGAGGAAAAAATTAAAATTAAAAAATAAAATAAATCATAAATAATATAATTGCCATATGCCATGACAAAACAATTTAGGTATGAAAATTTTTATTTCAAGTTAAAGCCTTCCCTTCATGGGAAGTCAGGGAAGGAACTCAAGGCAGAAATCTGGAGGTAGAAAATCAACCAGATGCCATGAGGAATGCTGCTTATTTGTTTGTCCCTAAGGATAATAGCATTCACAGTGAACAGGGCCCTCCCACATCAATCGTTAAATATAAAATGCCACACACATATATGGCATAGACTCGTTTACACACCAATATGATGGAGACATTTTCTCAATTGTGGTACCCTCTTCTATGTTTATCCTAACTTGTGTCAAATTGACAAATATTAAACAACATAATTTACCCTGTTAACTTGGCACACAATTACATCACTGTTACATCCTAATATTTTCTTTTTTATTTCTCTCCAATATTACATGTTAATATCACATTGTAAAGACAATAAAACTTGAAGCGTCCCACTGTATTTAAGTCTGTTTATACTTTATATTTTAAGTACAAAGTTCAATATCTCTTTACAAGATCCACTGTCTCTTGAAAAGTGCAGTCTTTCGACTGCAGGTTTCTGTATAATAAAAAATAGTTTATATATTTTCTTAATGAAAGTGTGAAGAATGAGATCACAGTCATAATCAAATCAAAGCAGAACCTGAGTTCCAAATTATAATAGCTCAGGGTCTCATGTCTTGAGAGCCATAACTTCTCACTCATGATCTTGTGGACATTAAAGGTTTGGGCAGCTTTACTTCTTTGATTGTAGCTTTTGCAGCACATGTAGCTTGTCTCATAGGCTAAGATTGCCTCTACTCCACATGTGCTGTTGGGCTTGATAGTAGTCTCATGGCCCTGGTATCTTAAATATGGTGGTGTCTCCACTGCTACTAAGTCTTCACCTTCACCAATGACTTCTTGGCCTCTATGCAGTAACACCAACCCTGCCACATGGTACCAAGGCCTAGGTTCTTTCCATGACCCCCTCATACCTTCAAACTAAATACCATGTGAGACCATCTTACACATCACTAAGCTGCCTGTTCAAGTCGTACCTTTGGATGCCTTCTGAACCACAACTTCTGTGTGCTGACCTTGAAGAAACACTTACCAGAAGATTTCGCCTCAAATATGTTTGTCCCTGATTCGTCACAGATGATAATTCAGCTATCAGCATTGACTGACCCCAAAAAGCAAAGGTGTCACTTCACCAATCTCTTATTAATCACGGCTGATACTTTTTTGAGGGGGGGGGCTTCAGGACAGGGTTTCTCTGTAGCTTTAGAGCCTGTCCTAGAACTCACTCTGGAGACCACGCTGGCCTCAGAGGTCTGCCTGCCTCTGCATCCTGAGTGCTGGCATTAAAAACTTGTGCCACCACCGCCTGGCCACAGAGATGACTCTTTAGCCCCATCTGACCAGAAACCACAGATTTTTAAATATCACATAAATTTCTCTGATAAGTCTTTACCCCCTCCCAACTTCACAAGCCATGCTTCCATTATTTGTGTTTTTCCCCAAATTTGTATCTTCTCACTTCTTACAAAACATTCTATTAGAGGTTCCTCTTCCCAGAGAACTTTAACTTGTGTCAATTTGACAAAAACAAAGCAGTACAGAAGCCAAACTTCATATCACTCTGACAGCAGAACTTGGCAGTATTCATGTGATGCTGATACTTCAGTCATTTAAAAATCCAAAAGGGAAGAGGTAGAAAAGACTTGTGCCAAAGTTTCAGAATGTCCCTAATACCAGACAAGGCACTGCAACTTTGAATTCCTAGAAAGAAGGACCAAGCAGCCATTCTGTGAAGCTGTGAAAGTAAGTTGCAATGGAAACCCAAGATGTCAATGATGCTGTATTGACCAAAACCATGGGTTTGGAGAAGAGCTGGACTAGGAAAGAGTCTATGTGCACTTGAGCAAGCACAGCTGGAGAGCTGGTGCTTCCTAAGCCAATTGAACACTGAAAAATCTCCCACAAGCCCAGATGCTACATGTGGAACTGCAGGACTTAATGTTTTCCACAGTGAGTTTCAACCATTTCAATCTGAACTTTCATTGTTTCCTCCCATATCTCCCTTTTGGAATTAGAAAGTTTATCTTTGTAGTTACATATTGGAAATGTGCAACTTACAGTTTGGTTTTACATGGGTTCACAGTTAAGAGCACTGAATGTCAGAAGAAATTGACTTTGAGCTTCTGCTAGAACTTCTCAAATTTGGAGGACTCTTAAAGATAAAATAAATTCAATTTCATTACCAAATATCCACTGACTTTGAGGATTATGGAGTAATGCTCTGATTTAAAACTATATGTTTGGGTTTCTAATTGACAAAGGAAGATGTCATGTGAGTAGTCTGTGAAACCATGTCCAGAGAGGTTTAACTGAGGTGAGAAGACCCTCCCTGTGTGTGGATCTCACTATTCCTTGGACTAGGGTCCCCATTTTCATAAAAACAAAGACAGACTGAAGAAGTTGCTGAGTGGCTAAAATACACAGTGCACCAGCACTAGGAGCAGATTTCAGTCTTTAGAAGCCATATTAGTGCTGAATGAACATGGCAACATGCCTATATCCCCGCCTTGGAAGGTAGAAATGTGATTCCTGGATCAAGCAGGCCAACAAAAGTAGTTATATGTGCTGGGTTTTTCTTTGTTTTATTTTTTTTGAAATTATACTATAAGTTATATCATTTAACCCTTCCCTTTCTTCTCTCCTAAACTTTCTATATACCCTTCCTTGCTCTCTTTCAAATTCATGACATTTTTTACTATAAATGATGTCACTTGAACCATATATATATATATATATATATATATATATATATATATCTTGAACAATCTATACAATGTTGCTTGTATAAATGTTTTCAGAACTAACTTTGATAATCAATTGCATAACCAATTACTGTGCTCTTCCCTGTGAATGACTGTTTCTCCCACTCTCAACTAGTTGCCTATAGCTCTTTGTGTAAGGTTGAGGCTACATAAGATTTCCCCCATACACTTGGAAAGTCTACTATTGTTGTTCTTCAGCTCATGTTTAGACAGTTTCATGTTCATGAAAATGTATAAGTTTACCTTCTCACATAGATGGGAGAAACAATCTCACAAGAAACTCTGGCCCCTACAATCTTTTCATCCCCTCTTCTTCAATATTTCCTTAGCCTTAGGTAGTTAGACTGTTTTATAGGTATATCAATTGGTATTACGCTCCACAACTCTGTATTTTTATTATCCATGGTTTTCTCTAATGGTCTCTATCTGTTACATAAGTTTCCTTGTTGATGGATGAAGACTACATTGATCGATGGGTCTAAAGACAAACTTTACACCTTAAAGCACCTTCTTAGACCCTAAAATATTCTGATATCCTCACATGTTAGGCTTTCATATCTTTACATAAATGAATCTAAAGCACATGCTCCTTCCCCATCATCATGCCATTACCTTAACACTCAGGAGGCACAGGTGACTGATGACAGTCACCATAGAGTAAGCTCCTCCAAACAAAGAAAAGGTAAGAATTTATACTAAAATCTGCTTTGTCAGTTTATCCCTTTTCTGAGTGTGGTAATGAGGTAAACTGTGTCTACATTCAGAGTTAGTTCTAGGAGAGTGAGGCCTGTGACCTGAACTTTACACAGAACTGAAACGGCAGCTGATGCCTTGGTTGCTGCTTTTAAGCCAGCAAACCTACTAGTTTTCAAACAGCATCAGAGTTCTTGAGAAGAATAAATTTTCCCCTGAATTTTTTTTTTACTTTTTTTAAAAATTTATTTATTAGTTCTAGTTAGGGAACAAGCTTGTTTCACATGTAAGTCCCTTCTCCCTCTCCCTCCCCTCACCCACATCCCTCCTCCCCAACCCCCAGCCTATCCCGCCACCCCATCAACCCACCACTCCCCAGGCAGGTTAGGGTCCTCAATAAGGGCTCTGCAAACTCCACCAAATCTTCCTGTGCTAGTCCTGGGACCTTCCCCATCTGTCCAGGGCCAGAGTGTAACTCTTCACGTGGGATGGGCTCTCAAAGTCCCTTCTTGCACCAGGGAAAAATACTAATCCACCACCAGAGGCTCCCTGGAGTGCAGAGGCCTCCTTATTGACATCCATGTTCAGGGGTCTGGATCAGTCTTGTACTGGCCTCCCCGACAGCATCTGGGGACGATGTGCTTTCCCTTGTTCAGGCCAATTGTTCCTGTGGGTTTCTCCAACCTGGTACAGACCCATTTGCTCTTCATCCCTCCCTCTCTTCAACTAAATTCCTGATTTTAGCTCAGTGTATATCTGTGGATGTCTGTCTCTGCTTCCATCAGCCACTGGATGAGGGCTCTAGGATGGCATAAAGAGAAGTCATCAATCTCATTTTAGGGGAAGGGCTTTTAGATTATCCTCTCACCATTGCCTGGATTGTCAGATCGCGTCATCCTTGTAGGTCTCTGGAGATCTCCCTGATTCCAGATCTCTTCTCAGACCTATAGTGGCTCTCTCTGATATGGTAGCTCTCATCCTGCTGTCTCTCCACTATTCTTCCCCCAACTCAATATTTCTGCCCCTCCATTTCCTCTCCTCTACTCCTCTTCTCTTGCTCTTATTGTAGTAGCTCCCCCCCCCCATGCTCCCAGTTAGTTCAGGAGTTTATGCCACTTCCCATTCCTGGGGTCCATTTATCCCTTCAAGTTTCCTAGTTTCTTTGGTGAAGAGGATTATAGGCTGGTAATCCTTTGCTCTATGTCTAAAATTCATATATGAGTGAGTACATACCATGTTTGTCTTTTTGTGACTGGGTTACCTCACTCAGGATGGTTTCTTCTAGTTCCATCCATTTGCCTGCGAATTTCAAGATTCCATTGCTTTTTTCTGCTGAGTAGTACTCCATTGTATAAATGTACCACATTTTCTCAATCCATTCTTCAGTTGAGGGGCATCTAGGTTGCTTCCAGGTTCTGGCTATTACAAACAATGCTGCATTGAACATGGTTGAACATATGTCCTTGTTGTATGAACATGCACTATTTGGGTATATACCAAAGAGAGGAATGGCTGGATCTTGAGGTAGACTGATTCCCATTTTTCTGAGCAACTGCCATACTGATTTCCAGAGGGGTCTTACAAGTTCACACTCCCACTAGCAATGGAGGAGTGTTCCTTTTTCTACACATCCTCTCCAGCATAGACTGTCATTGGTATTTTTGATTTTAGCCATTCTGACAGGTGTGAGGTGGTATCTCAGAGTTGTTTTGAGTTGCATTTCTCTGATGGCCAAGGATTTTGAGCACTTTCTTAAGTGTCTTTCAGCATTTTCAGATTCCTCTGTTGAGAATTCTCTATTGAGTTCTGCACCCCACTTTTTAATTTCATTGTTTGGTGTTTTGGTGGCTAGCTTCTTGAGCTCTTTATATATATTGGAAATCAGTCCTCTGTCAGATGTGGGATCTGTGAAGATCTTTTCCCATTCTGTGGATGGTCGTTTTGTCCTACTGACAGTTTCCTTTGCCTTGCAGAAGCTTCTCAGTTTCAGGAGGTCCCATTTATTAATTGCAGACCTCAATGTCTGTGCTACTGGCGTAATGTTCAGGAATCAGTCTCCTGTGACAATTTGTTCAAGGGTAATTCCCACTTTCTCTTCTAGAAGATTCAGTGTGGCTGGATTTATGCTGAGATCTTTGATCCACTTGCACTTAAGTTTTGTGCATGGTGACAGGTATGGATCTATCTGCCATTTTCTGCATGTCTGAATCCAATTGTACCAGCACCATTTGTTGAAGATGCTATCTTTTTTCCATTGTATAGATTTAGCAGCTTTGTCAAAAATAAGGTATTCGTAGGTGCGTGGGTCAATATCAGGGTTTTCAATTCGATTCCATTGGTCTATCAGTCTATTTTTGTGCCAATACCAAGCTGTTTTCAGAACTATGGCTCTATAGTAGAGCTTGAAGTCAGGGATGGTGATGCCTCCAGAAGATCCTTTATTGTAAAGAGTTGTTTTGGCTATCCTGGGCTTTTTTTTTTCCATATAAAGTTGAGTATTGTTCTTGCAATGTCTGTGAAAAACTGTGTTGGGGTTTTGATGGGGATTATATTCAATCTGTAGATTGCATTTGGCAGGATTGCCATTTTTACTATGTTAATACTACCTATCCAAGAGCATGGCTGCACAATAGAATCAGATGGGATATTGCCAAACTCTTTCTACGAGGCTACAATCACTTTGATACCCAAGCCACACAAAGATATGACTAAGAAAGAGAACTACAGACCGATATCCCTCATGAACATCGATACTAAAATACTCAATAAAATATTGGGGAACTGAATCCAAGAACATATCAGAAAAATCATCCACCGTGATCAAGTAGGCTTCATCCCAGGGATGCAAGGATGGTTCAACATACGAAAATCCATCAATGTAATCTACCATATAAACAAACTGAAAAAGAAAAACCCCATGATCATCTCACTAGATGCTGAAAAAGCCTTTGACAAAATCCAACATCCCTTCATGATAAAGATCTTGGAGAGAACAGGAATAACAGGAACATATCTAAACATGATAAACGCAATATATACCAAACCAATAGCCAACATCAAACTAAATGGAGAGAAACTCAAAGCGTTTCCTCTAAAATCAGGAACAAGACAAGGCTGCCCACTCTCTCCATATCTCTTCAATATTGTACTTGAATTTCTGGCTATAGCAATAAGACAAGAAAATGGGATCAAAGGGATACAAATTGGAAAGGATGAAGTCAAACTTTAACTATTTGCAGACGACATGATAGTCTACATTAGTGACACGAAAAACTCTACCAGGGAACTCCTCCAGCTGATAAACACCTTCAGCAAGGTAGCAGGATACAAAATTAACTCAAAAAAATCAGTAGCCCTACTATATACAGATGATAAATCCAATGAGAAAGAAATCAGGGAAACATCACCATTCACAATATCCACAAGCAACATAAAATATCTTGGGGTAACACTAACCAAAAAAGTGAAAGTCCTATACAATAAGAACTTTGAGACTTTAAAGAAAGAAATTAAAGAAGATCCCCTGAATTATTGGTTGAAAATAACAGAGACTTACTTGTTTGACTGCCTAGACATCCATAGTCCTTGAGGGCAGAGGTCCAGGGCAACATCAGTCTTCTACTGTTAGGTCTAGACCTGTCAGACTTTAGAAGATCCTGTCGATACTGAGCTTTGGGGAAGACTAGCCTACCTTTTATCACTTAAGTGATTCTGATCTCTTGTTAATCACAGTAAGTACATCAGCCCGAGTGTAGACCAGAACCATAACTTTTTAAATTGAAAATATCAAATGGTCACAATGGAGATTTTACTTCTCTCAGAAACTTCATAAGCCAGACCTCCATTGTATTTACTTTTCCTAACATTCTTCACAGGGTACCACCAAACAACTCACAGAATACTGAGCACTTACTGGCTTTCCAAGCCCTAAGTTCAAATTCCCACATAAGGCATAAAACCTCCAGGAAGGAACTGAAGCAAAGGCCTTGGGGGAGTACTGCATTCCTGCTTATGCTTCATGGCTTTCTAAGCCTGCTTTCTTATACAACCCAGAACCCCCCTGCCCAGCAATGACACCAACTACAATGGGCTGGGCCCTCCTCTATCAGTAATTGATAAAATGCCACAGATTACTACAGGCCAGCCCTATGGAAGCATTTTCTCATTCATGGTTCTTGCTTTTCAAATAATGATAGCTTGCATCAGGCTGACAATCAAACAAAACCAAAACCTTCAGGGATCAGAACCAGGAACAAGATTTCATTAAGTGAGAATAACACTAGATTTGGATGACTCTTAGTCCTAGAACCTGAGAACTAAGACATTTTAAGAGGACGGTGACACCCAGAGCTCTATTGCATCAGAAAAGTGTCTCATGTTTTAAGCAGTCTTGAAAACACGAAGACTGATAAATGTCTTCCCCATTCTCAGTGCTATGACTGCTTCCCATACAACACCCCTTTGGCCACCAAATGAATTTCAATCTTAGGAGTCTCAGGAGGGTGAGAGAATCTATCCAGTTCACAAAATACAAAGATTTGTGTGGCAATTTAAAATCTTTATAAGCATGTTGTGTGTAAAGGAGGAAAACTAACACAATCTGGGCTACTCTGGAAAACATCAGATGCTTGATACAGAATCAGCAATATCTTAGATAAAGGGAACATATCACCCACAAGTTCAACTACCCTGCCCCCTCCCGTGCGTATAACTGACAGTCTCAAATATCTGTGGACCCAAAAGGAAGATGTTTCAGCATTCATCTTTTAAGCTTTTCTTGTAACCTTTGAGATTTTCCATGTATATTTACTGTATTTCTTATTTTTTAAATGTTTTTGTCAATACCTATCATACATTCATTTAATTTGTTTATGTGGGTATTTTTTTTTCCATTTTAAGGCATTATTTATACTTTCCTTATTTTGGAAGTATTTTAACTTCCCTTCCCCCACTAAATTTAGTAATATTTTGACTTTAACCTACCTAATTTTTGTTTGAAAACATTTTTATTTGTATTCCTTTTCTTATATTTGTTCACTTTCGAACTTTCTAGCATTCAATTTTTCTTCTTTCCTTATTTTGCTAATCTCAGTCTTTGCTCTTCCTTCTCAATGACATTATTCTTTATTTTTTAATAGATCCACACTCACTCTAAATAATTTTTAACTTTATAGTGCATTCTTAAGTATTGGTTTTTTTTTTGCAATTTCAGATTTGTAGTGATGAATTCATGGACTATATTTAATTTTAAGCACCTTTATTTATCATATGTGGTTTATATCAAAACTTATGCTTTAGTTTGTTTTGCCTTGCAAAGTCATGAAGACTGTATATTCAGAAATAGTCTTGCCAATAAGATATCCCCTTCAAAAATTATAAATAAAAAGACAGGTACAAGATAACAGATGAAGAAAGAATATAGAAAAGCTCAAGATGTGACAAAACAAGCTAATATTCTCTATTCTATATAAGATCACAATTTTTCAATTACTTAGTTCAAAAACATTTAAACATATAAAAGGACAGATTTCAAAAGTTTTCAGCAAAAATGATCAGTGACCTGAGATAATGGTTCAAACAAGCACATGAATTTAATATAGGACCTGGACAGGAAATTCGGTGAAATATATAAGAAGATCCAGAAATGTGTGTGAAAAATTCAGCAATAAAAAAGTATATAAATTTTGGAAATAAAATTTAACTGACTAATAAAAACATATTTAAAAGTATCACCAATAAACTATCCCAACTAGAAGTGAGACTATCAAAGATGGAGAACAAGGCTGATGAAATATAACATTCAAACACCATTAAGGAAAAAATAAATAAATGAGATAACTACAATGTCCAATTACTCTGAACTATCATCAGGAAATCAAATCTAAGTACCCACCAAATAGAAAGAACTGACATAAAGGCACCGGGCACGGAGAACAGAGACTTGAATCCCATCATAGAAGAAAATTTCCCAAATCTCAAAAAGGAAATGGACATTCAAATACAAGAGGCACTTATTATAGGCATGACCATACAAAATCCTCCCCACGACAAAAATACAAAGACAATTAAAAGCTGTGAAGGAAAAATGCAAACTTACTGACCTTGTCTTTTTGTCAACTTGACACAGTCCTAGACATATCTGGGACAAAAGAATGTTAATTGAGACAATGCCTTCATATGATTGGCCGGTAGACAAGACTATGGGAATTTTTTTTTTAAATAGTGACTGATGTGGGAGTGTTCAGTCATTTGTACGTGGTGACCCCCCTGGGCAAGTAGTCCTGGGTTACATAAGAAAGCAGGCTGAGCAAACCATATAGGTCTAAATGAGTTGTATTCCTTCATGGCCTCAGTTCCTGTCTTAATTCTGACTTGACTTACTGGGTAATGGGCTATAATCTGTAAGATATAATAAAATCTATTCTCCTCAAAGTGTTAACCAAAATAACAGAAAGACAACTAGGGCATAGGCATAATATTTGATCAACTACTAAGGAGTTATTAGTACCCTTATACATTCATATATCTCTAAACCTTCATCAAAGAAGTTTCTATTTATTTTGAAATAGTGATAAACACAGAGACACACAACTGATATAGCTACATAGAGTAAGAGAATGTGAAGTCTCTTCTTCCAAGACTTTTTTTTTTAAGTGTGGCTACTGAGCAATTGACCATGCTTCAGTGGATGGATCCATACCCAAAAGTATATGGGCAGTAAAAATTAGACTCAATATTTTTTGGGGGGCACAAAACTAAGTGGATAGGGGCAGGCTGGTGGAACTGGTAGAAGTTGGGGTGGATGATTATGGTCAAAATAGATCATATAAGATTATAAATCAATTACCGAGATAAGAAATAATAGTTCTTGTATCTCATCAAGTCTTGCATAATAGAAATAGAAGTCAATACAAGAAAATAGACACATACTTGTTCCTTAATGATTCAATAATATACTCTTGAGTAGTCTTTGAGTCATTCAGGAACAAGGAAGGGGATTAAAATTTTTCCTAGGTTCAAATCCAAATGAAGATTCAATTTATCAGTATTTTTGGACTACAGCAATTCATAGCAATAAGTTTCAATGAAATATGTCAAATAAATAACCTAATGGTGCACCTCAATGTCATATAAAAGAGAGAACAATCCATACCCCCAAAACAGTAAATGATAATAAATAATAAAAAACAAGGTAGACAAAAATTTAATGGAAACTAGAAGAACAATACACAGAATCAATTGTGTTTCTTAAAAAAAAAAAAAAAAATGTCTGATGAGCCTTTAGCCAATCTGAAGATAAGAAGACAATGGCTGTGACTATAGATTTCAGTGAAACCCAGAGAAACAGAGAGTATACTAAAAATATAAAATTCAAATTTAAAAACTAAGAATAGTTAAAGATACTAAGGGAAAATCTGTTTAGGGTCAATAGTGTCAAATATTCAGAGCTAACCCATGAAGAGGCAAAAGTACGATTGTTTTCCCTTTGGTCTTTGTGAATTTAACTTTCTGTGGTCTTTACACGGTAGTTCTTATTTGATATTTACTTGTATGTCAGAATATTTTGGTTGCATGTGACTGAAAACCAACTCAAATGAGTATAGGATACATGCAAGTAGAAGAGCAATTTGGGGAGAAGAAACTCACAGAACAAATTTATTGACTTAGAATTTTTTGTTTCTAGCATCCTGACCTCCATTGATGTGAACCTCCTCTTGGTCTGCTCTGTCCCTGTCCTGCTTTACTTTAGGCTTCATTTATTTTCACGTGGACATGCTTATTTGCTCTCTTGCTTGCTTGTGTGCCTGTTTGCTTGCTTGAGATTTGCTTGCTTATTTTTTGTTTTTGTTTTGTTGTTGTTGTTTTTGCTTGTTTGCTTGCTTGCAGTGCTGGTGATAGGAGCATGTGCAAAGCAAGTGCTCTCCTCTAAGCCACCAACACAGAGGTTCTCTCAATATTTCATTTGTGTTGCTATCTCTTGACAATCATTACATGGATGATTCTTTTCTTGTGGTCATTGGGCTCTACCTGGCTAAATGCCACACAATTGGTCACAGGGTCCATGGTGGTCTTACTGAGTAGATTCACACCACAGGATTCTTAAGTGGAGAATGTGAATCTCCACTAAGTAAAAGAAAGAGTTGATTTTATAGAAAAGTCAGACTTACGTCAGCTCTGTGCAATTCTAACACCAGCTTGCAGCACGGATAATTCTTTATTTCTCTCTCCCAACAGATTTTATGTCTCTTCCTTCAATGGTTCCCAAGTAAAAGCCTCAAGCATTCAGGGTACCTGTCACAGCTTTACAATGGAGCCTGAGAATTTCAAGAATGATGTCAGGGAGTCCTTTTATTTCCCACACTACAACATGTGTGTTGGAATATTCACTGGTGATGTTCATCTGTACTATCAAATATTTGGGACACTGGTAAAGGTGCTCAAAATTTTCTTCTTACCTGGAGCTTGCACCTGACTCCTCTTTGTGTCTTATCAGTTGATTCTAATTCTTAACTGTGAAGCCAATCTGATGAATTCTATTGCAAACTCTACACAGTAAACTTTAATGTCTTCCCAGAAACTTACACTGACATAATATTTAAGTTTATGACCATTGTACAGCTTTTGTGGCATTCCATTTTTCTGGCCTTCATTTTTGTTGTTTAGATTTGGGGTTTTGCAGTGTCTGTTAATTTTTATTTATATGATCTGAGAATGTCAAAGAAGTTACATGGCAACCTCAATTCGATGAAAAATTATGTCTTTGTATCAC
Organism: Cricetulus griseus; assembly: GCF_003668045.3. NCBI lineage: Eukaryota > Metazoa > Chordata > Mammalia > Rodentia > Cricetidae > Cricetulus > Cricetulus griseus. The sequence continues at coordinate 128,349,520 of NC_048599.1, forward strand.
TGTTTATCACCTGTTGATTTGAATGTTAAGAACAGTAGAAATAAACAGTCTCAGCAAATAAACAAAGCTATTCAGAATTTCAGTACATGCTTCCTTTCATTCTTTCATTTTTTTCTGCATTGCGTTGTTTTACCCCAAACAAGCAAACAAATAAGCAATTCGGGTCTCTTAGAGAGTGCACTCCTTATAATCCTGGAGTCTACTAAAATTTTATTTATTACTGCAAATGGTTGGATTCCTGCTTGTGTGCCATGGGAACAAAATTTCTGTTCCAGTGTTTTGGCACATCCTCAGTATACTTACCTCTGTAGGAGTGGTGTGTATCCACAATTATGTTATTTGAAAAGAATCTTTGTACTGGAAAATCCCATTGAGATGTAGCATCGTGTTTCCAAGGGTGCCTTGGGACAAGAAAGAATGGGGCAGTAATATATAACCACTTGGTTACATCATTCATACCAGAGAAATTATCATCCTACTACTAACGGGAGCATTTGTACTTCTCTATTATCAAAGATTTTGCAGAACTGCTCAGCCCCTTCTATTCATTTCATTCCAGCTGTTCTAACACAAGGAAAGAAACAGATTGTTTCTTTCTCTGAATGTACATTAAAAAGGACAATGCCATCATTTGGGGGGCCTTTGAAGGGATTTTTGCTCAATTTGAACTGTGTGTGGAGCAAGCTCACTGCCTTGTAACAAAAGCATGAAACTCTGTGGTGACAGGCAAGTCAAAGGCTGAAGGATTTGTTAAAAGGAAGAAGCCCTAAATGTTCAGCATAAACAAGAGACATGGGAAAGGAAGCAGGGGAAAGGTAAAGGGGACCGTGAGAAGGAATGCATGCTGGCCAGTGCTGAAGCCTTTCACAATCCTCTGGGAAAATGCACTTGGACCTTCCAGGACTCTTTCCTGAATTTGTCCTGCATCAAAGACCCACAAGCTTGCTGTCACTGGAGCTCACATTCCCTGACCCTGTGTGCACAGACTAGGGACTTTTTTTTTTAATGCTAAACTGCTAAAATTTTTCTGGCAATATTCACAACTTTCTTGTTCTATTTTATAGTAACATGAGCTTTGATTTCTTCTTGTGAATCCTTAATTTCTTTGCTTCTTACCCTGCCTTGTCATACATTCTGAATACACAGATTTCTTTACTTTCTTATGATCTTTGCTTATTATTCTTGACTCATGAAAATATCAATGCATGTAGCTACTTCCTTTTTCCACGGCGATGGCAGAAAATGAAAATTAATCACAGAGACTGGACAATACATCATTGAACCATCTTCAATATGTGTTATAGGAAATCATTAAACAGAGCAGAATTGAAAAGTAAGATGAAGTGTCGTACTTTTAAGTCTAGACTAAGAATGTCAAAACTTAGTGATCTAGATGTCTCTATAAACAGTGCCTTGGTATGGCTTTGGGAAAGAGTGTATCCTTAAGATTGCTCTGGTAGCTGTGGTAAAATTGATTCTCAGTGCAAAATTATGTGGATGATAGTATTTTATCTACAGGTTGGTGTTGTCTTTTCTTCCTTAAACTAATGAAAATTCAATACATAAAGGCTTTAAAGGTCATAGTTTTCAGATAGACAAAAGTAATGCTATGCTTTATTGCAGAGTGTAGAAAGGAAAATAGTAGTTGAGCTTGTTCCTTCCTGTCTCTATTGCCACCTAATACTAGTATCAGTGGTAGTGTCAGCTAATAATTTGGTTTCATTTTCTGAGGGCTGAGGCATTGGTAAAAAAAATTCTACTTTTATTCTGAATTGATTTTTCCTCATATTGCCTGTTGAATCACTCTGGTCTCAGTTTCCCCTCAGCAGTTCTAATGACTTTGGAACACAAGCGAAAGTAATCCAGTTGCCTAGCAATCACAAACTACTTAGTGCAGTGATTTCCCTCTGAAACTACTAATAAAAGTATATTTATCTAGAATGTTCTGTCTTCTGCATAAGAGAATAAATTGATTCCCAGCTTGGATACACATTCACAAAAATCAAACAATATTTATTAAATTAAAGTAAATGAAGGCAAGCCATCTAGATAGCTATAAGGCAGGACTGAATTAAACCTAGTCATATATTAGGTTACTGGCAGTAAGGCAAAGAAATTCATTATTTAAAGAGGTTGTATAAGGAAAGAACTGACATTTCTAATTTATAAAGAGAAAAACAGTATTTTTGGCTAACAATTTGAATGTTTTAGTCAAGATTGAATAGATTCATTGCTTTTACCTTTGGGTGATTTTCCAGCTACATAGTAGGATAGTGGAGCCACCTGCTTGCTTCTTGACTAGTAAACAAAATCAAACAAACAAATGGTTTAAAATGAAGAAGTCAGAGTCCCAAGGTTCCTTCAAGAACATATCCCCAGGGACCTCATTGGTCTTCAGTCTACAGAATTATCCAACAGCACTACACAAAGGAGCATGGACCTTGGAAGGGCACCTGTCCTCACCACAGGAAGGCTCTTGTATGATTTGCAGATGGTTGTGTTTCATAGTCTCAAACACAATATTTTTGTGTTTTACCCTCCCACAGATTCTTTCTGCACCATGAAGAACCAGTGGGTTCAGTCTGCTCAGCCTGGGCTTCCAACATTTTCTAATTCAAACTGAGCAACTAGGACTTAGAGAGATGTTTCATAGGGTAAAATCCCTTGCCACTAAACCCTATGACCTCAATTTGATCTGCTTGAGTATTACATTGTGGCAGGAGAAAACCAGCTCCCTTAGGTTGTTTGACTTATTATATGTGCCCTGGCACATGCACAGCTACACATATACTATACAATAAATACTTGGGAAATAATTTTTATTAAATTTAAACTAATATCTTATCTATTGTATTCTCCTAGATGTTTATTTGTGCTCAAGTTACACACACTAATGAAAACCTTAACATACCTGCACAAAAATAATCTAAAAACTAATCCAGAGTTTCTCTAAAGTTTCTCTAATTAATTTGTCACTTCTACCTCCCATGCCTGGCATCCCCTGGATTCTGGCTCACTGAGTGGCTGCTTAAAGTCCCATCATGGGTGGAGGAGGGCTATTGGCAATGGATGACTGCTTGAAAGGAAGAGTGAGTTTTTTTCAGAGGTGTAGCTGCTGATAGGTTGTCTATGCTCCAGTGGATTGCCATACAACCACACACAGATTGGAAGCAGTAATTGAACTTAGTAATTGGATTAAGATGCAAGGTCATGAAGATGGAGGGGAGAAGGGGGTGTATAATGGGAGAAGTTGTAGTGTAAATAGGTGTGTGATAAACAACCATTGTACACAGGAATGAAACTGAAAAAGTAAGAGATAGAGGTATGTGTCTATTTATTGTAAGATACCCCTTTAGACCTGCATGAATGAGCTCCTTAACCTTATACCTTCCCAAAGCAGCCATGCATTGTGATTTTGCTTTGTTTTGTAGGGAACCTTGGGTTTGTTAGTCATAAGGAAGGGATATTGTGTACAGACAAGATAAGTTTCAGTTGCTCTTTGGACATTCCTTTCTTCATGCCATTGTGACCACGATATCCCTAGATGCTTGTTGGGTCATGACAGAAGCAGAAGAAAACCTCAGAGCGGATGTTATTGGGTGAGGGAAAGGATAAAGCAGATTTGGTTAGTTGGTAGGGGTCCATCAGATTAAAGTATGTGCAACCATCAAAGCTGTAACCTTAATGTCTGCCCTTCTTTCCAAAGAAAGAAGGCTATAAATAAGCACAGAGACCTAAAATTATTTTCCATAAATGGCACAGTGTGTTTTCACTTTGGTTTCAGGAGTGTTTTCCACAGGGAGTGAGCAAGGAGACAAATGTTCTGTAGTGGAAAAATAGTTACCTCATAGCAGTCATAACCTTAATTATACCAGCGGGCATATCTCACCTGGCAGGTTGGAATTGAAGCATAGAGGGTTCTATACTAGTTAATACCGCTGGTGTTTTCTCCACTGGCAACCATCAGACCACTTTCTGGCACTAGGAAAATTAGCCACCAGAGAAGAAGTTTCATTATTGGTTACTGCATGTAGGCTGATTTCTGTATGTTCTAAACCCACACAAAGCAAAATGTTTGAAGGTAGGACACACATATCAAAGAAAATATGTTTGCATCTCAAGCTCCAATTGCCCTACTCAGTATAATTTTTTCAAGTTCCAGCCATTTATGTACAAACTCCATGTTTATATTTTTCTTCATGGGTGAATACTATTCCATTGTGTGCATGTATTACATTTCTTTATTAAACCATCTCTCGATATACAATCCTTTTATGGCTTACAACATTGGAGATTCTCTACAACTGAGCTATCTCTTACTGTACATCTGAGAAACATGCTCAAAAGAGCCACAGCTTCCCATCCTATCTCACAGAACCCTTTAATAAAAATAACCAGTGGCTGGGAATGTACAGTGAAAATTTTTAGTTTTACTTTTTTTCTCACTTAATTTACTTTCAATCGGCACCAATCTTTGTCTTCTTATAGTTTCTTCCTTTCTTCTCCCATGTCTTTCTTCTCAACTTTGCTCATGGATCTGAGAAATCCAAAATGTATTTTTTCCTTTTCCCTAAGAGGAAGATTTGCTATTGAATATTTTATATTCTCTCTCTCTCTCTCTCTCTCTCTCTCTCTCTCTCTCTCTCTCTCTCTCTCTCTCTCTCTCTCTCTATAGATTCCCTATCTATAATACTGAGCTATTAGAAATATCCTGCTGAGAGACCTCCCCTTGACTTTTGAGATACTTCACATTTCACAGAGAACCCCCTAAATTGAAGTGCTTACCATTTCTAACCTGGTTGAGATGGATTTTAAGCTTAATGGTTATGTGACTTATAACAGTTTCTCCTACTCTAGTACTTGTTTAAATACAGTGGCAGATCAGAAACAAGAATCATGGTAATACTTTTATTCCCACAAGCTCTTCAAATTGCTCATATCTAATAGATAGTGAATGCCTGTGAAGTCGAATGGACTTACTTTAAAAGCACTGTTTAAGCTGACCTGAGCAAGTGGGAGCTCACAGACCCCAGTGTGACAGCTGGGGAACCAGAATGAGACTGAACCAGGCCACCTGAATGTGGGCATCAGTTAGGAGGCCCAGGAAGTCTATGGGATTGGAATGGAACCAGTATTTATGCCTAGTGTAGGAATGGACTTTTGGAGAGCCTTCACCATGAAGGGATACTCTCTCAGTCTAGATACATGGGGAAGGGCCTAGGTCCTGCCCCAAAAGACTTGACAGACTTTGATGATCCCCCATGGGAGGCTTCACCTTCCCTGGAGAGTGTATGGGGGTGTGATGGGGAGGGGTCAGTGGGAGGAATGAGATAATGGGAAGGAGAGGAAACTGGGATTGATTTGTATCATAAGATTGTTTCTAATTTACATAAAATTTATATATAAAAACCAAAAAAAAACACAATCAGTGTGAAATCAGGGTTACTGGAGTGTTTATACTGACCTATTGCCAGACCTTACCCCTAGAGTTTCATTCAGTGGAGGTTTTTTGTTTTTCATTTGTTTGTTTGTTTGTTTTGAGGCAGAATTTCTCTGTGTAACTTTGGAGTCTGTCCTGGAACTTTCTCTGTAGACCAGGCTGGCCTCGAACTCACAAAGATCTGCCTGCCTCTGCCTCCTGAGTGCTAGGATTAAAGTCTCATGCCACCAATGCCCAGCTTCATTAAGTACAGACTCTATTAAAATATGGATGGGCCTGATTGAGGAGTTGAGGGAATCATTACTCAGAACAGCCACCCAAAGAAGCAAGCTATATGCTCTCTCCAAAGATACAAAGAATGGAGGATCTAGAGATAGAGAGGCAAGATTAAAAATTGAGTGCTTGTTTTCCTTGTAACAATTTAGCCATGTTATATCTCTAATCAGTAATGGTGAGCAATTGTAAAATTAAAAGAATTATAAAATGTATATATTATATATAGTATATATATATGTATATATATATTCTCTAATTGATAAATTATGTTCAGAGAGCTATCTTTCTTACCTTTGGACAAAGTCAAGTTTTTGATTAACATCAAAATTTTGCATTAAAAATAGCTCAAAAATAGTTCAAAAATATATATGACTGATGTATTTTTTTTAAAAAATACATATGACCAGAAGGATTCACATTATCACCCAGGCTTTTCAGGTACTGTTCTGTCTTCAGTCTCACCTTGTCTCTTACTTGGACATTTCCATTTGTGGAACCCCAAGCCTACATGAAATGCAAGGTGGAATATCAAGTGGACACAAAAATGGAGTGGAACTCCAGTCTCTGGGTTCTGGGCTTCCATTTCTGCTAATTAACTTGAACCAGCCACAGCATGGCAGGAAAATCATTAGCCTTTCCATATTCGGGTTCATAATGCCAATGAAAGTAATGAAATCTGGTTAATTGTCTCCAGAAAAGTCTGTGAATAACACATCGCTTAATGCAAATGCGTTAAATACCCTGCAATCTCTCTATCCAGACCTCCCTTCATAAGACATCAGGAGAAAACTATTCAGAGGAAACACAGCTTAGGCATTTCTAGACAGTGCTAGAGGTCTACAGGCTAAAGGATAAGCAGGATTTGTTAGGACTTGTGTTACTTTAGTTCAGCAGTTTCTGAATGAATAAGAAGGTGGGTTGTTAATATTTAAGCTACTTACTGCAAGTTAGAAGAAATATGAAATTACTTAGCCAGGAATATGATATGCTTATTGGAACCCACAGAGTGAAATGAAAATTCTCCATGTGACCCTATAATTCTGAAATCAGAATACAATTCTATTGCAAGGAATGGAACAACAGTTCACAGCTGTTTCCCCAAAGGGGGAAAACCTGATTCAACCTTTGTCCTATCGACTTCCCTTCTTCTGTCCCTTCAAATGCTTTCCAAAATGTTTTGAAATATCTGTCCTGAAAATTTCTATCTTTGTTAATATCCTTGTAGAGGGTTTGTATCCACTTAATTCAATGCAAATTTTACATATCCCTCTAATGGTGGTAGTAACCCTTACTTGCTCAAGAGTATTTTTTTGTCTATCTCTAGAGTCCAGCCCCTTTCTAGTTATATTCACTTCCATTTAACTAAATTGAACTATAGAATATTGGAGTCCATAGCGGATTTAAGACAACACTGAGAATCCAGACCATTGTTTGACAGAGCAGAAGGGAATAAAAAAAAAACATAGAGAGCTACCTAAAACTACATGCATAGCTTATAACAAAGTTTGTAACTGGACCAGCATCATTCCTGTGGCAGCAGTCTCATTAGTATACCACAGTATACCGTCTGGAGTTTGTGTCTTTTCCCAGGAAGCCCAGATACATGTTAGAGTCAAGTCAACAATTTTCACTGAGAATCAGAGAGTTCAGAAAAAATTAGTGCAGAATATGTTTAGATGAGACCAGATAGTGTACAGAGGAATCCCATTTATGCCATGTTGGCCTGAGCCATGTAACTTTACCAGTTGCTGCTCCAGTTTCTTCTTCAAAGAAATGAGAAACAAAAGTTTCTTTCCTGGAAGATTGTTATTATGACAAAATATGGCCAAACCACCCCTGAATGGAGAGAAAGTATCTGTGCTCTTCCTGTCACATGATTCTCATACTACTCCTTCTTCCTGTAAGTTACGGTTTTGCTTTCAGTTGATGCACCTCTGGCTGTCACTATCCTTGCTGAATCTTTCACAGTATCTGCTGTAAGCCTTTTCCATCTTCTAATGTTTTCTCATGAACTTCCCTCAGAGCATCTATACTGAACAGGGATTGCTTACAAAGAGTAAACAGTGATATCATCTCTCTACATGACCTGCTGTTTTGTTTGAGGATACTTTCAACCCTGATCTTTGTCCAATTTTCTGAAAGCCATAGCCATTGATTAGGCATTCAGAAAACTGGTAATGAAACATTCCTAACCTAGACAAGAAATGCTCCAACTGGGCATTTTGTGGTCCTTTAATTCCAGCAGAGGAAGAAGGCAGATCTTTGTGAGTTCAGGGAGGGCAGCTTGGTCTACATAATGACTTCCAGGCCAACCACATCCACATAGTGAGACAGCATCTCAACAACAACAAAAATAAACAAATAAAAATCTATCATAAGTGTGAATATTAAGGTTCAGAGTTTTTGTCCAATTCCTGCTTCATGCAATGTGATTTTAGCTTACCTTTTAGAAAGTTTATATTATTTACCTGCTGCCTCAGCAATTTGAGATGCTCCCTTTGCACTTTGACCTGCCACCAGTGGTGAAATACCAAGTTTGAAAGAATAAAGAATATTTTTGAGACAGCCAGGGAATCATTCATTTGAAAATTTCTCCAATATTTTGCAACCCTGTTAAGTCGCCAGCAGCATTGCAAGATTTGGCTTGTGGACACCTGGAAAATGTGAGACTTGACTATTTCATGTGGACACTCTTACTTCACTTCCCCTGAGGGAGGAGGAAGAGGCTGAACTGCATGTGTTAAATTTGTCCCTAAAGGGTAGCACTTAGTGTGCTGCAGGAAGCTTCCTGGTGGCATCATAGCCCTTCTACGTTTACTTCCTATATTTTGGTCTAAAATCAGTTTACTTAGCTGTTCACTTATTGACACAAAGTATTGTTTAGGGTCAGCTTTAGCCCCAGGTAGAGAAGACAGATGTTTGTGGGATACATTTTTAAAAACGTTCACAAGCCTCCTACAGAAAATACTTTCCTTAACATCCTTTCTAAAATTCCCATATTAGTCATTTCCTTGGAATGGAGCAATGAGAAGAGGGGAAAAAAAAACTTCTGATAAAATATACAAGCTATCTGAAAGTTACAGCACACAAAGCTTCTTCTACTTACTGTTGAAGACACTTGGACTAAGAAAGGAAGAATTTTGATATTTTTTTAAAAAGGGAGGAAAGCAAGGAATGGAACATGTCAAAGCTCAGAATGGAAAGGAAACCAAACAATCTAAGGAATATCATTCATTTTCTTCAAATGGAGGTTCAGAATAATCCCTTACAATATATACCTATATATCCACTAACACATTCTATTGTCTTTCTATTCATCCATCTATCCATCCATCCACTTACTTAACAATTGTATATTACCTGTGTATGAAACATTGCAATGGTACACTGGGATGAACAAAGAGCTAAGTCTGTGTTTTGTTTGTTTGTTGATAGAGATTTTGTGTTTGGTTTTCCTTTCTTTCTTTTCAAATTATTTTATTTGAGACTAGATCTTACTATACAGCTCTAGTTGACCTAGAACTCACTTTGTATACCAGGCTGTATTGACCCACCCTTACCAATTTGAATGGGTATTAGAAAAACCTTCCAAAAGGGTAGAAAGATACCTGGTTTAGCAGTTAAGAGTGCTTTGCTGCATGCCAAGCATGATGGCACACTCCTTTAATCACAGGACTCAGAGGTAGAGGCAGGCAGACCTCTGTGAGTTCAAGGCCAGCTTGGTCTACAAACCTAATTCCAGGATAGACAAGACTACAGAGAAACCCTGTTTTAAAAAACCAAACCTACCCCCCAAAAAAAGAAAGATAAGAAAAAATAAAAGAGTGCTTGCTGTTCTTCCACAGTACAAGAACTGCAGATTCTTGTGTATCTGTCTTATCCAAAATTTAGAATCAACATGAGGCAAGATTGAAATGTGAGCATAGTTTATCTATCGAAAAAATACATTGTAGTTGTAGAACTGTCCAAAAGCACAGGATTTATAGGTCGCCTATAAGAAATATCACAAAAGCTAAGTAGTCTTCTGTATGCAAATATTCATCTGGTTCAAAACTAAATCTAAGTCATCAGATGAAACTGAGTTATCATAGTCATTGCTTCATTGCTAGGGTATCAATACACTGTGACCAGCTGCGGGTTAATTCATGAAGGATGAAATGTGTCCGTATAGTTTGAAACAGGTTAACAGGATCAGCACACATTTCCTCTACATACTGATGTGTAACTATTACATATCAATTGAAAATGTGTGTTAAAAATTAGCATAGCTGGGCAGCACTAGGATTTAGACATTTTCATTGTGACTAAAGATGGCTGTTGGGCTTTCCTGGGATTCACGGAGCAGAAAGGTGGTAACTGATTCTGGGAGGCCAGTGAGGACTCCAGAAGAAGATGAATTTTGTCAGAAGGAGTAGAGGAAACTATAGCATCTGGCTTGACACATTGATAAGCTGCAGTCATGACTGAACAGCCAAGAGTCAGTCAGTACCACAAAATAACCAGGACAGAGACAGAGGCGGGAAGCTGGGGAGAGCTAGGAAAAAGGCCAAGCCATTAATGAAAGGGGGAATTAAGGTACACATTAAGCTCTCCAAAGGGGAAAAATAAGCAAAATTTCCAAGACGTTTCTAAGAAAAATTTGAAATATTAACATTTTTGCTAAAGTAGCAAAAAGGCAAAATTTACTGTTTTCTCTAAGTACATTCTATTGCCTTTTTTTTTTCTTTCTTGAAGCCTTGAGGTGGTGAGGCCTGGTTGAGCAGTTGTGAATGAGAATCTGAGACTTAACAAGTTCTACACCAGCCAATTACTCAGAGTTCAGAACGAGTGGGTTATTTTTCTGGTGTTCAAAATCAGTGTATTTGGAGCTGGCTTCTGGGGACCAAGCCCACTTCCCTGAGAGAGCTGGGATTCCAGTGGGCCGACAAGCTGTCTTATTTCATGAAGTGAAGCTGCCACTGGAACCCAGGGCACTTGATTGAAATTTCAGGCATGTGATTTTGTCAGAGTTCGGATGCCTTTCCTTTGAAATGCCTTGCCTTAATAACTACTTTAACCCATTGCCAATCTGTGGCAAGCATGCCTCCCATGATTGGGAAAATTAATGAACAGGCACCAGCTAAAGCAATTAAACCCGAACACCCCTGATTCCAGTGTTAGGCACAAGTCTGCCTCGAATTTCTCTTGACAATGCACAAAGTCCTGCCATCTCTGAACTGTTGAATTATTGAGATGAACTACAACAGCATTCAGGAAAGGACTGTCAAAGCATCTGTGCTAGGCAGGCAAGACTTCGAACAAGCTCTCCAGGCCTGGGGCAGCCCGTGCACTCCTCCCAAAGGCCAGCAAATGCTAGGTGGCTGACAGTCGCATGAATGGGCCGGGTTTCCTGAAGTCCAAGGGTGCTTGCTTGTTTAGGAAAAGCTGAAATCTGCTCTGGTGTTCACTACAGCATCACAGTTCCCATGCCCTGGCGCATTCCTCTTTTCAGATCCCAGGCATTTTTTCCTCTCGACTCCCTACGTGCACCCCAGGATGTAGACAAAATGAAATCCAAGCGAACTTGTGGGGGTGGATTTTTTTTTTTTTTGAAACAAACAGAAAATTAAGTGAAAAAAAAAGTCCTGTTCTCACTTTTTTCCTTTTGGAAAGGGTATGTTTGTTTTCTCAGAGACACTTTCTGGCAGCAATGAGGGAATTCAATTCCATTAAACTCTTTTTCTTAAAAAGAAAAATATTAGCCTTTGCTTAACTATTTTCTGACTCCCAATTCTAATAAAAACCTACGACAATTGCTTTTTAAAAATAAATGTGTCAAATTATCTGACTTGAGAATGCCAACATTTTCTAAAAAGGTGGAATATTTTCAGAAAACGTTAGCAGTATTTAGACTATTCATTAATACGGTAGGAGGAAATACTTGGAAAAGTGTTTAGAGACATTGATATTAGGTAAATCAGTATCAAATCATGATGGTTGCTAAGTTACTTAAGAATCCTGAAAAGTAATAGAATTAAACATATTCAATAAGTTAAAAGAAATGATTTCTAAATATTTCAGTTGTTCTGAATTACAGACATCATTTTAAAAAGAAAATAGTAACTATTACAAGTGAATTATTTTTGGTAGCACCAGGAGAACCTGAGGAAAATAGTGCATTTGACACAATTTGCTTTTTTTTCCTCAGTGTCTTCCTCATTAACATTGCTCTTGTCTCTCTGCTCATGAGCCACACTTAGTAAGAACTGTATGCATTGTTTCTCTCATTCACCATCACGGTATTCATGATGCCAAACTGCTTTATTAAAACTAATTCTAGGGGTTAGCAATAGCAGAGCCTACAGAACATATGCAGATAGCATTCTTTTAAAACTAGCAAAGGGAAATCAGTGGGAGATTTCACTATGTGATTTTACATTCACATTTGAACAACCTTTCAGATGAAACAGAAGTCAGGCAGAGCAGTAATGTACATCATGCCAATTATAGGTGAAATGGGGCCTGTGGAATCTACTGATCAGAATGATAGTAGAGAAACATGCTCAGTACCAGCCTTTATGCTGACCTTACAACCACCTCTGCCTCCAGCATACTCCCAATCCTGTCAGTTTGACCTCTTGGACCATCTGTACTGCAAGCTTCTTGGCATCTCATATCAGTCCTGGCATCACTACATATTTCTAGAATTGCCATGATCAGGTGAGACTTTGGTGGCTCCTGGATAATCTGCAGAAGCTCTTAGAAAAGCTCCTCTGCCATGGCCCAGGTCCCAAAGAACCAGAAATTCTTCAGGGAGAAGTTTGTGGACAAGACACTGTTCCATAGGCAAAAACATAGCATCATGACTGTTACTCAGCATTCCAGAAACTTAGGATCATGGGAAGAAATCCCACCCATTAAAATAATAGAATTCATAGACAAAACCCATTTTTTAACAATGATAAACTTAGCTAGACATGTCTCCAGAAACAAATATGATGAGTTGGTCTGCAGAAAGTCCATTTCTTAAACTTGTGAGAATGTGAAGAAGGCTGCTAGAAGTTTTTACATTTCTGTGTTTATAATAATCTCCACCTCACTGGCCACCAATTGCCCCTTAGCAAGCTCAATTAGATTCCCAGGAATCAACCTTACAAAAGTTTACTCTATGGGTTGAACATGAAAGGTTGACCCTGCCAGACATGATAAGGCTCCATCTTTTGTCAGTCAATCTCTAGCCAATACAAAGTAGACATGTATGAGAGTTTTCAGGGTTGCTCAAGCCACTTTGACTGGAGTGAGGAACAAAGCTGACATGAGAAACCAAACTCCCTCATTCCTGTAAAAACAACATGGTGAACTTCCCAGGAAAACACACCAATTTTAGCATAAACTTGAAATTAAGGGCTAAGACCAATTCCAGAGAAATAACAACATTAAGTATAACCTAAGCCTCATTTAAGAAAAAAAACAAAACAAAACAAAAACCATGATTCCTTTTATGGTCCAGCCTTGGCAAAGCAAAGTCAAACTACAGTTCAGGCTTCTGGGGAGGCATGTGAACACGCTGTGGTAACTGGGAACAGGATTGCTGTTCAGCAAACAAGAATTTCCAAACAAGGTGAGTTTCCTTCCTCGGTCATCTAGCTTACCATTAACACAGGAAGAGATCAGGCGTCTGTAAACTGTACTTAGTTCATTCTTTAAACAGCATGATATGATAGCCTTTTTCATTTCTCCCCACACTGCATTTTGTTGTTTTTTGTCTCAGAGGCTTTCGCACAAGATGGGGACTTGTGCTGGGAGGCCCGCAGATTACAAGAAATAATGACCTGTATATATTTAGTTGTTCAAAGGAAATTAGAGTAGCCTGATTTTTATTATTCCCCATTGCCTCACGTTCTCTGGAGTAATAACTTGCCCTGGTCTCTAATTTGCTTTTACATCATCGGAAATGTATAGCATTTAGCCCACATAGTCCCATGACCAATCAGGACCTGCTGCTGAGCTAGGTTAACCCAACCTTGTAGGGAATAGCAAGCTTTCCTCGGGCAGTCCAGTCGGAGATGATGGTGAGCTTATCTCCCTAAAGCCTGGTCTAGAGAAAACCCTTAACACTTTTACCCCTTGTGCCCACTGACATCACTGTGTCCTGCTCTTGAGCATAGCAACTATCTTTCAAGTCCAGTGTCAGAAAAAAATAATCTTTGCTGGAAACATTTGTATGTAACTGTTTAGGGTTAAATTTTAATTGTGAACTTCCCTGTGCATACCCAGGAACACTGCCTCACCCGGCCTTTCCATCCCTCTAATCTCTTACTATTTTCTCTCACACTAAATCTAAAAGCCATCTGCTTTTAATTCTCTCGCAGAAGAAGAAACAGCTGTTTTAGATATCATGGGTGTATGGTGATGTATCTGTGTATTTTTTGTATGTCTGTATATAGTTGCAGGCAAGGATGTATACACATGTGTGCACATGTAGAGTCCAATGTTGGATGTTTTCTTTAGTTGATCTCACCTTATTTGTAGAGACACTGTCTCTCACTGACTTAGAACTCACTGGTGAGCAAACCTCAGGGATCCTCCTGTCTCTGCCTCCCTAGTGATGGGATTGCAGGCACATAGTGTCAACCTGGTAGCTTCTAGCTTCTTACAGGAGCATTGGAGATTTGAAATAAGTTCATATGCTTGTATAGCAAGTGTTTTACTAACAGAGCCACCCCAGTCATATTTTGAATGTTTGTCAGAGTTGCAATTAGACCTTTAGATCATGGTTACACTGGAACTTTCTCATCCTAAAACACATATGGGCTGTAGGTGCTAGACTACCTGGGAGAAGGCAGAGCTCAGTGGCTAATGCATCCTTACTTCAGCAAAGTAACACACTATTGTCAATTGCTACTTACTATCCCCCAACCCCACAACCCATGTATTCTTTTGGGATGAAAGTAACATTTGAAAAATAGGCAAAAAGTGATTTTCATGTAATTAAGGGTGTTTTTCAAGACATTTAGTGAGTGTGTGGTTTCTTTAAATTCTACTGCATCAGTTGAGCTCTGTACTCTTAAATAGCAGGATTTGGCAAGTTAAATGACAAGAACTATATAGTGGGCAGTTTTAATAATCACAGCTTCTGAAATTGACTCCATGAGCATATTTGAGGAGCTCAATAAATTTGATCTTTATAAACGTTTCTTCTTCTCTCCTTAAACAGTTCTTTGCAATCTGGGCGATTGCCTCATTATTAACTGAGTCTCCATTCCAAAACAAACTCGGGTTGCTAATATTAACCCTACTTTAATTTCCGTTAGTCTCATATATTTTAAGATTAACTACTGGTTTTGTTTTATCCTCTTTTGTTTGCTCTGGGTGCCACAACTTTCCTCGTTTTTCTAATTATGATTTCTTAGAAATAGCATTTCTTTTAGTATTCTCAAATTCATGTTTCTATCTGTCCCTCACTTCTGAAGTCATCACTAAATCCCCCCCACACTCACCATACAGTACCAATGTACTGTGGTTCAGAAGATAACTTTTTATCAGTCTTACTTTATAAACTTACTTTCCTCACCAAAGTTTTATTACTGGACTTAGGCAATCCCTCTTACTAAATTGTACCCCTTGCCCTAAATATTATTTCTGGGTAACATGATACTTGGCTGAGTCTGTCTGTCTCTTGAGGTGGTACAATTCTTTTGAGATTCACACAGAATATAACCTTTCATGGGGCCTTTTGCATTTCTGAACAAGATTAGATAGGAAGTTTGTGCCTCTGTGTACAAGTGAATCATCCAACAGTTATCCTTTCCAGAGACTGACCAGGTGGTTGACTATGGGGCCAGGAGGGGGGAAGGAATGGGAAAGTGTAATGAAGCAGAGAAGAAAAATGCTAATATTTTCTCCACAGTGACAAAAATATTCCATTTCTGAACTCTAGAAAACAATTCATTCCATTTGACTCCATTAACTCCAAGACGAGTCCATTGGGAATCCTGCAGAAAAATCTTAGGGCAGAAGAGGCAGATTATTTGTTTACTATCATCTTTTTAAGATTCTGATTTCAATTTTCTTCTGCCTTTCACTTCCATTTCTTCCCAGAACTGGGGGCTGCAGCCTCAAATATTTTTAGATATAGCAACTCAATTTGCCTTACAATTCATGTATCTGAAGTGACTTTCACTGATTTTAAGTATATTTACAGAGTTACACAACCAAAACCAAAAGCATATATAGAAGTTGCTACCAGCCTCTGAAAGGCTAGGCCTTGACAGACACATTACTATCCTTACATATAGACCTATTTCATGAGCATATAATATGTGGCCCTTAGTTACTGGATTCTTTTATTCAGCACATTCTTCAGAAGGGCCTCACATGCTGTAACATATATGCTGACTAAAAGAAGCCAGTATGAGTTTCCATTTACCTACTTCCTTGTCCATACTCTTGCATTTTTATTGCTATAATAGTTTGAATACAAAACAACAAATTATACTTGATTTTCATTTTCTTGATAGGTAGTAATGAACCTTTCCATGTATGTGTTTGCACATTGTGTATCTTCTTAGGAGGGCTATCCATAAATTTTTTGAATTTGTATGGGACAATTTGCTTCTTCTATTGTGGAGTTGGATGATCTCTTTATGTAGCGTAAGCAGAACAAGTCCCTCATCAGATATGTAATCTACATACTTCATCTATCCTCTTGATTGATTTTCCCAATTTTTATTTCAAGATTTGAAGGTTAAAGCTTTTCCTTTTTCTGAAGCTCAGTGTTTTTTACCTTTTGTTGTCCATGATGTTAGTGCTACTTCTGATATCTTTTCCTCCTCAAGACAATGATTTGCACCTCTATTTTCTGGGACTTTTATGACATTAACTCTTATGTTTAGGTCTCTAGGCTACTAAATGTTTTTTAGTTATTTTTTGTATATGCTATGAGACAGATTGCAAGTCCTTTGTTTAGCATATAGGTTTAGAGTTCTCTCAACATTGGTTAAGAACACTATGTTTTTACCATTAAGCTGTACTGGCAACCTTATAGTAAATATTAAACTTACTTCTGCAATCTACTTTGTACATAGATTTTTCTGTATATCAGATCATAACTATGCAAATATACATATAATCTTTTCCTTGTCAGGAATCCTTACTCCATTTTTCCTGCTGAATTGTCCTTACTAGTAAAATACTCTTTATAACTGGTTGTAATATTTATAATTAGCCTTATTTTATATACATATGACTGAGGATTTTGTAGCTATCCTTTATCAAGTTGATAAATTCATTTTATTTCCTAGTTCATTGATTGCTTTTGCTATGACAAGATGTTGGATTTTGTCAAATGCTGTTTCTGTATCTATTGAGATAATCATATAACTTTGTCCTTTATTGACCTTCTGTTAATTTCAGAAGTTAAACCAACTTCTAATCAATCCTACTAGGTCATGATGCATAAGTTTTTTTTTTTTAATATCTTACGATTTGCCAGCATTTTGTTAAAGATTTTGTATCTATGTAAGAAATTTACTCTATATAACTTTCTTTGCTTGTCCTGTGATTGGCTGTAAGTAAAGGAGGCTCTGAGTTACAAAGTATGTTTTCCTAGTCTAATTTTAGGGAAAGCAGATGAGAAATTAGTACTAATTTTGCAATAGAACTAATCAGTGAAGCAACATTGGGTTAAAATATATTTTGGAGAAATATTTAAATTTCTAACAAAAACTTGCTATGTGTTGTTCTGGCCTGCATGTTTCTAAGATAGAGAGGCATTGCATCTTCTTTGCAAAGTAAAGCTCATTGAACAATTCAATGGCATCTTTATGAAGGACATAAGAAAACAGCATTCTTCAAAATATAGCAACAAGGAAGAAAAGGTAGAGAATTCCTTCAGCTGAGGAAGTACTAGATATACCAGACACTGTTTGGGTCATGGTCTGGTAGAAAGCAAAGCATAATATAGAAGGGCATGAGGAAAGATCACTGGACATGAAGTCTGATCCTCTAAATTGATTTTGCCACTAGAGTTCCTGTGAGCTGCAGAGACTCCATGTCTGAAATTGCCTGTGTGAGCTGACATGAAAGACATCTCAATTGTATGTGATATGGATTTATGAGTAATGATTAGGAGAGATGCCAACCTTTCAGCTTCCCCCAAGTCCCATGAATTGCTACTATACCCCTGTTAAAGGTATCATTAATGTCTGGAAAATTCTTTCCATTCCAAAGGAATTGTCTCTTAAAATAAAAATGTAGTCCCACGTATTTTAACATCTTTAGTTCAATGACTAAAATTCTATCTGTTGCATTAGAAAGTCAGTAGCATGTCAAGCCCTGCAAAGATTTCCAAAGTAAACCAGTTAGAAATGACCAGTCCTTTAGAAAGCTTCAGCCATCTAGAAGTTCTTCTAGGCTGTTAATTACTTTCAGTGTAACACAGGTATTATGCTCTCAGTCCCAGTGATAGATGTCTCGCTTAGGACATTGTCGTTTTTAATCTTGAGTTTTTTTTCTTTTAGTGGTCAATTTCTTAAGCTTTAAAAATAGAGATTATGTGTATCCTGAATATAGTATGTTAATGGGTATTTATATATAGATTGTGTGTTATTTATTCTGTGGCTACTACTGTCATTGATATTTCCAGAAACAATCAGCTATGGGACCAAATTCTGTGCAATATACTCAATAACTTACCCACCTACCTTTCCTGAAATGGCATCATCATCCTTCATATTATTCATCCTCTCTTTTTTCCTTGATGATTTTCAAGTTCTAGACCATCTTCTTATAGTTTTTCCCTCATGTCCCTTCTGCTTTTCTCTAGCATTAGAGCATCTACCCATACTGGTGAGCAGAGCTCTTCAATTTTTTGCTTCTAATGTTGTGAACTCTTATTGAGTCTGTTACATTCATTTTAGTCTCATAAACTCATTCGTTCCAGTCTGTGTCAAAATCTGCAGAGCATGGATGGGCATTCCCATTTTATAGATGATGAAAAGGGGTATCAAGACTTGGTGACCTATTTAGTTCACTCAGTTTATACACAGTCATCCTATAACATAGATTTGCTCTTCTGAGTGTTAAATTCATGCTGATTCTTACCCTTCAAGCAGCTGCCAAGGTAAATTTGTTACAGTGTTGACTATAGCACACTCAACTTGATGGGTCCTTACTGGCTATAAAATAAAGTCTTAGTTTGAGAATTCAAAGCTTGTGTTAATCTGGTTTAAACCTGTTTTTCTCACTGATCCTTTGCACACTCACTCCACTCCAACCAAAACATATGATTTTTCATTGCAAGTATGCCCTCTACTTCCTTCTATAAGAGCCTTTGCCTCTTCTTGTGTCCTCTACTCAGTGCCATCTCTAAATACTCTCAAACTCATATAGATGTGAAATCCTTTCATCTCCAGGCTCAGTGGGTTAGATTGTGCCAGCTTATGATTTACAGTCTTCTTAACATAGGAAACATTTTAGAGGGAAGTGAGATTAAGAGGATTTCAAGAAAAATAGTTTAAGGGTAAATCTAAGAAATAAGCTCATATTAGCTACATAGACAAGGAAAACCCCAGAGCAAAAGGAAAGAACATGGTAATGGAGGATAAAAGTACCTTGTGCTGAGAAAGGAACCAACTTGTTTCATTTCCCCACTCATTAGAACATATAAATTATTAGGTGAAGTGAAGGGTATCAACAGATAAGAATTTTGGCAGTACCAGGAGATTGGCTTCCATTTGAAATTACTGGCCTGGCATATTTTATATGCTATTTCTGGCTGTTAATTCAGTTTGACTCAGACGTTTGTGTGTGGAGTGCTTTTCCAAAATTGAAGATATTCCTGAGAGTTAGAAGGATGGGAAGAAGCCAGGAGTAGCCATATTCCATGAAATTAATTACTTGGACAGATGCTTGTCAAAGTACACCAATATGGATGCTAAGTACTCACATGTGAACATACTCCAATTTTCATGTAAACCTGAAAGTTGTGGAGCATAGAGACTGTGTCTTGTTCATAGAGCCTCCATTAACACCTTTCATGAAATGATGAATAGATAAGGAGATTTTCATAAGAACTGTCATTTTCTCTTAAATCAGTCATTATATCTGCACATGAATGAGGAGCTATGTGGGTGAAATGGAGAATGAAAAGAGAAGGGAAATGCACATGCCCAATGCTAAGGTTTGATGTGATGACATGTGTTCCTAGGCCTTGATATGTACAGTTTAAGGCACGATTTCTCAACTTCAGTACTACTTGTATTTAGAGTTCCTAATTTTTTGTCATATGGTCATGGCCTTTGACTTAAATAACATATAGCAATGTCACTGGTTACTATCACTGTATCGATAGTATTTCTCAGTATTGATACCCAAAAGATGTCTCTTGGCTTGGATAAATGCCTCTAGTGAACCATAAAATTTTGAAGAGAATGGTAAACAGGGAAACCTAAAAGAGTTCCTTCAACCAACTCAATTGTAGCTTCTAAAACCACCTGGTATCTATTTTGTAAGAATTGGTATCTGACACTGACAGAAGGCATGGCTAAAGGAAATAACTATGAAAACATAAAGAAAGAAAGTGCTCACTGAGGCCAGCAACAAATGTTCCTGATGCAGGTTTATTACCGGGTGCAGTGCCTTGTGAAGCTTACGAGGTTGTGAAAATGTAGTGTCAGGAGGAGATATCTTTGGGACCAGAGAAATGACTTAAAAGAAATAATCCCTTTCTAGGCTCTAGCAGGGCAGGTGTGGAAACAGGAGTGTAGAGAGATACCACACATGGCAAGAAAAAAGACCAGATCCATCTTATTGGTAAAATAAGATCCCACGCGCCTAGCTGACAAAAAAGGCTAAGTTCTGAAATCTGTGACCCTAGAATAACACTGAACCTGAAAATTTTTAAGTGCAACTAGTAGAGCATGATGGCAAACCAGACTTTGCTCTCAACTTTATAATCCAAAAAGGATAGGAGATAACCATTATGGGTGAGGTTTATAAACCTAGTAATTGCAGGAGAGCCTTGAATGGCACAGTGGCAGACAAAAGCATCTCACTTGGATTAGTTGCTTTATCCATTGCTGTGACAAAATACATGCATCTCTAAGCAAGAAGTGTTTGTTTTGCTTACAATTATAGGGTGCAGGTTGTCTTTGCAGGAAAAGGCATAGATAGCAACAGGAGGTAGGAGCATCCAGTCACATTGCATCTGTAGTCAGGAATGAAATGGAAATAAGTCATGGACTCAGCTGGCTTCTTCTTGTTTTGTTTTGCTTTCCAATCTGAGACACAATTGGATAGAATGGTGCTGCTGTATTTATAGTAGATCTTCCCATCTCAGTTAACCTAAACAAGATAATCCCTCACAGACATGCCTAGAGTTCTCTTTCCACAGTGATTCCAAATCCCATCAACTATCACACACCACTTAATCCAACAGAGTGGGCAAAGATGCTAGTCTGCAGACCTCTTGATTATGGGTGTCAGTGAGGAGGTCTGGGCAATCTATGGGGCCTCTGGCAGTGGATCAGTATCTATCCTTAGTATACGAATGGATTTTGGAAGCCCATTCCACATAAAAGACTACTCTTTCAGCCTAGACACATGGGGGATGGTCTAGGCCCTGCTCAAAATTATATGACAGACTTTAAGATCCCCATGGAAGGCCTCACCCTCCCTGGGGAGCAGAAAGGGGATGGGATAGAGGGTTGGTGGGGGGCAGGGGAGGAGGGAAGGAAGAGGGAACTGGGATTGATATATAAAACAAGCTTGTTTCTAATTTAAATTTAAAAAAAAAGAATCACATGTGAAGATATTGCAATGACCGTGCTAAAACACTCAGGATTTAAGATTACATGGAGACAATGACCAAAACCATAGATGTCATATGATTCTATTTTTATATTTAATGTGTAAATATATCATTGTAGTTAATTAGTTATAAATATCAACATATAGGAAGCATCATGAACAAAAAATTCACTCTTTAGAATGTGAAAACTTTAAAGACAAAAGGAATCCTGTATGGTTTATATTTCCCCCTTTATACTTTATCTTCAATGTTTTAGGTGGAAAGTGTTTTAATAACCACTTTTAAAATATTCTTCAAAACAACTATGCTCTCTCAAACCAGAATTGGACTTGGAATGAGGAATGGCTGATTACCTAAGTAGGGAAAATAGTAGACTTTATGAGAAAGCTCAGGGATGTTACAATTGAGAAAAGTCTGAAATCCAGAAGATATGGATTGCTTGGTGGAAATGAACACACTCCTACACAAATTTAACAAGAAGTTAGCATGTGTTAGCAGAGTACTTTGTTCCTAACAGACAACTACTTGGTAGTTTTGTAAAAAGAGAAGCATGTTCTCCTTCCCATGAAACTAATCATCGGTAGTTGTTTTGGAAAGGGAAGAAACTCTGTGTACTAAACTCTGTGGCAGAATGTAACTGTGTATTAGACTATGGACTGGAGAGTTTGTTTGGAATGATGGATGGTTTGACAATACAGCACAGTCAGACAAGACCAGCCATCAATCACTTTAAATCAATGATAGACCTTGGGTGTGTTTTGTGCCACTTTCATTCATTCTAGTGCCCAGAGAGTTGCACAGAACAACCTCGTGACCCTATATGAGCAAAGAAAATGGCTTTTAAAGTTGTTTTCAGGCTCTATTCATCACTCATTCCTGGGTGAGATGCCAAGAAATAACTTTCATGTGTTCTTTTTTTTCAACTCATCTTTCTCACCTAAAATAAAATTTGGTTAAAGGATAGGCAGATAGACAAGAAAGGGAAAGAAAACTCATGTGGGTGTGCTAGGCTGTGGGTCTTGCAAATGACTTAGCATCCAAACTTTTCTTCTAAATTTGTCTTACTCATTAGAGATCTGCTCAGATATTTTTCCCATCTCTCTGTAAGGGAGATGTTATTTCCCCATTATTTCTTCTTGAGCCATTCTAGAAGATTTGAAGAAGGGCAATCTCTCATCAGTGTCATCAGTGAATACCTGACATTGTTATTACTTAGTCATGTCATGAGAGACTTTCTCTGTGGGCACGATATTTTTCCCTGTTACTCTCATCACCATAGTTATTGATGGTTAGTATAAGGACTCCAGAAACTGCACACTATTCATGATTGATATGAACTCAGAATATGTACCAAAGACAGGACTGAGGGATATAGTGCATTTCATAACTTGAGGAGGCTCTAGAAGACACTAAAAAATACCCCTCTTTTCCAAATACTCTGTGAAACCGAATCCTGAACTCAAACTACTAGTTCAGCTCTTCCACCTTCTTCAAACTCAAAGGTCCTTCACTGTATCCTCACTATGATTCCTTTTCCAGCCTAGGAGTGAGATGGGGAAGTGACAATTCATCCCTTCAGAAATACAGAGGTTCATTCAAGGACTTAACTATGAGACCAAGAAAAAAGTGAGCATATCTGAATTTTGGTCTATTCTTGTTGTGTATATTATAAAAATAAAGATTAATTGGATTTAGGTATATTTTATCCCCTATAATACATGAACCTACCAAATATTGCTCAGGTTTACCATTTACCAGGAAAAACATTTGTCATCCATCATGTATGATGCTGTATTAGGATGCTAAAGACTTGTATGGATGGATATAAATAGTTATGCTGAGGTTCTGTTAATGCATATGCACTATTTGATTTAAAAAGTCAAATGAAGGGAAAAGAACACTAAAATAATGAATACTAGGAAAGTAAACACCTCCAATACAAGGCAACATGGAAAGGTGAGATTCACTGGCCTAGGAGGCAAAATCTAGTTAGACTCTAGATCACATAGTAGATTATTAGTAGGGGATCAGACATCCCATTTGAGATTTAATTTTTCACCATTTTCATGGGATGATGTATGTCTTGGGGACTCCTAGGGATTAAAATCTGACCAAAAGTCAGAACTTCAGTAACAATTAAAAAGCAATATTTTCATAATTATGTTGCTATTGTTATAGATACTAGAGAAAATATCAGAATTTCTAATTAAAGTAATATAGCTTTGTATATTGTCTTTGTTGGTTTTTGCTTTGTGTCCATCAACTTGACATAGGCTGGAGTTATCTGGAAAGGGAAAAAACAACTGAGAAAACACCTCCACCATATTTTCTGTAGGCAAGTCTGTAGGAAATTTTCTTGGTTAATGATTGATATAAGACAGCCAAGCCCACTCAGGGCATTCCCACATCTGGGCAGGTGGTTCTAAATTGTATAAGAAAGTGTGTTGAGCAAACTATTAGGAACAAGCTCTTAAGCAGCACTTCTACCTGGCTTCTACTTCATGTTCTGCTTCAAGGTTCCTGCTTTATGTTCTTGCTTTGACTTCCCTTTGTGGTGGACTGTTACCTGAGAAGTAAAAAAATAAATAAATAAAAAGTAAACTTTATCTTTCACAAGTTGCTGTTAGTCATTGTCTTTAGCACAGCAAGAAAACACTCATTTAAGGCATATTGGTGGTGGTGGTGGTGGTGGTGGTGGTGTGTGTGTGTGTGTGTGTGTGTGTACATCTGTGTATTTATGTGAATTGTATCTAATTATTATTTTTATTATTCTGAAAATGACAGAATTGGTAGACAAAACATTTCATTAATGTCCTTTTAATTTACTAAAGGCTAAAGTAGGAAGAACTGCGCTTTCTCCCAGGAAGAGTAAGAATCAATCATTGTTCCTAGTAGTATACTCACTAGCAGGTTCCTTATTTGAAAGGAAATTAAAAAAAAATAAGCACGCAAACCCCCAAATCCAGAAGTCACTTCAAGAAAGTAAGTGTGTGTGTGTGTGTGTGTGTGTGTGTGTGTGTGTGTGTGTGTGTGTTTAGGAAGGAGTTATACATGGTAGAGGAAAGCCCTTGTATTCCTACACCATCCTTAGAAAGGTGCAAGCAGAGATTTCCCTGTGTATCTGGTCTGGTAGGCAGAAAAGAATATTGTCTGGAAGTGAGAAAAGCCAGGAAACTATCCATCCCTCCTGTTGGGTACTCAGTCCATGAGTCCCAAAGCAGAGCTATATTTTTATTTTTCCTGTTACAGCAGAGAGCTGTTGTTTGGCTACCAAATTACAGGTTGTGTCTCGGTCTCACATAATTCTGCTTTTCATGTACTGGACAAGAAGAGTAATAACAGGCTACTTCTTTCTCTTGTGGGACTTAGGTACTCTTCATCATAGAATGGGTCACTTTTCTAAGAAAACCTGCCAGTTTAAAAACTGGAGGTGTATGCCATTCATGTGGGGATGGAAAACCCATAAAAATGAGAGGTTTTTGGCTAGAAAGATGGGTTCTAGTTACTTGTTCCCAGATCTAAATGACATGTTTATGAGTCATACCCTAATTATCTAATCCTAACAGTACTGTCCAAAGATCACTATCATTAAATGACTACTCAGGGAAGGGTCTCTGGGAAATTTTAGCCCAGAGAAAATTATACACATCCATTCAGTTATGGAATGTCACTCAGAACACACATTTTATTCATTTCTAAAAAGTGCTGTATTGATAATCTATAAAGGACAATTAAACAAAGCACAGTAAATATTGTCCAAATGTGTAATATCTGATATTCTGAACATGAGATCAGTTAGCTTAAATACGCCACATAGTGAGGGAAACTGCTGCACACATATATTAGCAATTAGTATTTGAATCAATCAGTCATCACACAAATGTTCCCTTCATTGTCTAACGTGTGTCTGTGCTCTAGCAACACTGAGAAATGCAAAATGACTAAATGGAGTAAGAGTAAAGAAATGATGTATCCATGGAGCCCCTGACAACTGAGAAGATTGTAGGAACAGTTTATTAAGAGCTCCTGGATTAGTATGCCCTAACCCGGAGCAGTATTGGGGAACTGTGCTGGCCAATTCGGGAAAGCACCTTGGAATACTGACTCATCAGAGAATTTCTAAAAACTCTTTTTTTGGCAGGCAGGACCCATTTTGAGGACATCTGGGTTTCTTCAAATGAAATTAATTTATTCTTATTTTCTTAAAAAATAAAAAAGGAAAAAGTAGACATTTCCTTGCCCTTAAACCATTTGTTTTATCCAAAGATTAAAAAAAATAAAACAAATTCATTTGCACCATCCTTCATATTTTTGGAATAAGAAACTAATATTACATTTTATTAGAAAAGGAAATGGAAGAACACAGGATCCAATTTATATCAGCCCATGAAGTAGAAAGACTTGGTGGAGCTGAGGATTCTTCTCAGGCCCACGGTTACACCATGAGTAGAAGCAGGGAGCACTAAAAGAATTCTTATTTTTAGTTCTGAGCCAACATGAGGCATTAAGATGCCAGACCCATGCTAACTATCTCGTCAAACTGTCACTTAGACACACCTTAATCTCTCTCAGGGAGATTTTCTGTAAGTTAGAATTATTAAATTCTGCATCTCTTTTGATTAATAGTCCTGTCCTTAACTCATTCTCCTCTTTTCCCATTTACTCTGGACAAAAGACTAAGACACAAATATAAGTCCTCAGAGTCACTGTCATCTCATTTAAGATTGGCCTTTTCTTCAGACTCCTTCAGCATCTTTTACATTTTACCCAAGACCTCATCCCAGTGGTTTATAAGCACATTTCTATGGTAATTGTGTTCAAGACTGAGATTGTCTCAATAACTCCCTTCTGTTTTTCAGCCCTCACCAGAACCACTCTACAGTTGATTCACAGACATTTTGTTTGTTTGTTATTTGTTCGTTTCCCTTGAGTGTTTTTCCAAACACATCTAGTCTCTAGACATTAATCATTTCCAAGCTGCATTTTTTTTGTAGCAGTGCCATCTCTTTTTTACCATTTTTCTGCCTTAGTTTGTTCAGGCAGAGTGCTAGATGGTTTCATGTCAACTTAACAGATCCTAAAGTCATCTGAGAGGAGGGAACTTCAATTAAGAAGATGCCTCCATAAGACCGGGTAGTAGGCAATTCTGTAAAGACATTTTCTTAATTAGTGATTGACATTTGTAGGTGGTGCCATCCTGGCCTGTTAGTCCTACGTTCTATAAGAAAGCAGGCTGAGAAAACCATAAGGAGCAAGCTAGTAAAGTAGCACTCCTCCATGGCTAGTGGATCAGCTCCTACCTCCAGGTTTCTGACCTGTTTGAATTTCTGCCCTGACTTCCTTTATGATTAACAGTGATATGGAAATGTAAGCCAAATAAACCCTTTCATCTCCAGTGCTTTGGTCATGGTGTTTCATCATAGCAACAGTAACCCTAACCTAAGATAGGGAGCTATTCCAGTATAAAATAAACTATGCAGAGTATGAACAGATATTGTATATCTCATGGTTCTGAGAAAGCCAATTTAAAAGCAATGCCAGATTCAGGGTTTGGTGAGGGTCTGTTCTCAGTCATGCAGATGAGATCTTGAAGTTTGCTAATGTTGAGAGGCTGGCTTACTCTCTTGGAATGTCTTATTTTAAAAAGCACTAATCCTAATCGTGACATCCCAGCTCAGCTCCCGTGATCTAACTACCTATTAGAGGGGAAAATTCCTAATACCAACACCTTGAGAAACAAAATTTCATTATGTGAACATCAACACTCAGGTTATAGAATTAAGACCGTGTTTGCTTTCCAGTCAACATATATTTCTCTTCTGTACAAAGGTGTGTTTTCATCCCAGACCTAAAACACCATCCTCTTTCTTGTCTCTGTCAGACCCATTGCCAAATATTCTTGGGTTACTGTTTAAAATAGGCATTGAAAGTTCATTGTGCCTGAGAAAGAACAGTCATTGTGTTGGGTATGTAAATCACTATACCTTGAACACTGAATGGTTTGCAAATCTACAAACAAGAATTTCTTTAGGAAATTATAAGGACCCAAAATACTGAAAAACAAGTGTCCACTAAACGTATTTTTTTAGTTATGAAGCTGCTACTAGAATTAAAGATTTTATATTAAAATCTGGAAATGATTATTTGGGTGACAGAACTAAAATCTGAAGAGAACCAATGCCTAAACTGGGATATTTATTGCTAATATCCTCAGGTATTATTGGTTATTTCATCTTTGAAAATGCTCTAGGTGCACATTTGTCACTAATTATAAAATTCCTTGCAGTCGATAAGCACAAGAAATAGAAATTGAAATGAAGAAGCAAGAATACTTCAGGTTGTTCCATATAAAGCTCCATGTACCTATAATTTGAGATTGTTAATAAAGACATTCTTGCCCATGTCTCTTAAATTCCTTATAAGACAGTCTTACTGATAGTCAGAGCTCATGTCAGGAGCCCAACCCAAGGTGACACATTCACTCATTAGCTTTCAAACACTCCATTGTGATCTTTTATTTTCTGTACATTCATCTTCAGTAATAACAAAGTGATACCATGTAAGGATGTGTTGCTATGACCTGTGTTGGGAAATAAGCAGGTTATGCCATTTTTCTTGAGTGATTTCTGTTTGCTGGGAGGCCTTTGGAAGCTGAGCCTCTCCTTAAACAGCTGGCATGAAAGCTGCAGTGGAGGCAGCAAACAGCAGCAACAGCTCCAGGTGTAGACTCTAAATCAACAAGTTTTTATATTCTCAGGACCACCTCAGAGAGCACTCAGCCCACCATACATCTGGCTTCTATTAATTGCTTTCTGGAAAGAGCATATGAAGATGCTGCATATGTAATTATAAATTTTACCAAAATATCACAAGATTAGCTAGGAGGCTGTGGCCATATCTATGACAGGGGAAGTATGAAGAACAGAGAACAGGGTAGTATTTGGAGTTTTGTGTGCCATGCTGAATGACAATATTCTCTATGAAAGCAATAGATGGAAGTTTGCAACTGTAGTGCCCAGAAAACATTAAAGATATTTCCATTGTCTCTTTCTGCCTGGATGTTTGCACAAGCCTCATACATGATCCTTCAACTTCCATCTTTGCCCCTCCTACTTTGGAGAGTGGTTTTCCATCTTTGCCCCTCCTACTTTATTCGGTACTGAATAGAGTGGTTTTGTTGAATACTAAGTGAGGTCCTACTACTCCCATTTGACCTCTCCTCCTCGATTAAAACCCGAAGAGTGAAATTTAAATTCCTCTTGAGAGTCCACCCATAAGATGACCTGCATTTCCCCTTGAACTGCCACTGTGAGCAGAGTTTTGGTTTTTCTTTCTGGGCTCCTGCTTTTCAAGTCACAACAGCCTATATTTTCCATAAACACTAACCTCACCCCTTATCCTTGGGCATTTGCACTTTTAGGGATCTGTATCTTCTATCTTTCTCTCTTTCCATCACTCTGGCTCAATTCAAAGTTCATAACTATATATTTATAAATCATCTACTGAATGAAGCCATCTCTTGACTCTCCAAGATCTCCCCCTACACTCTCTCTTCAGGGTTTTCATCTTAAATATTATTACTTTGTTCACTTACTTATCCTTTGTCATTATTTGATATTTGTTATTCTTCTTATTTATGTTTACTCTCTTTAATTTTAAAATACTCATGTGGATACTAGGTTTTGTGCATCATTTTGTCCTTTAGAACAATGTTTATCACATAATAGATGACTGAAAAACTGTAGCCTGAAAGACACTGATAGAATTTCCTGCAGAACACAGTCAATGCAGTGCTTCATTTACCTTGCTCCTTCCTAGAGTGTTATCTGTTGAATCAATGAACCAGTAACACTTTTTTCATTGTCATTACCTAACATATGCCTTTTCTATTTAATATATGCTTTATCATTTAAAAATCAAAAGGAAATGTAGTTCTGCACAATTAGGTAGTTTACTTTTTTTTTTTTTTTGGTTTTTGGAGACAGGGTTTCTCTGTGTAGCTTTGGAGCCTATCCTGGCACTCGCTCTGGAGACCAGGCTGGCCTCGAACTCACAGAGATCTGCCAGCCTTTGCCTCCCAAGTGCTGGGATTAAAGGCGTGTGCCACCAATGCCCTGCTCTACATGTTTTAATAAATAAAACTATAGCACTCTTCCTATTAGCCATCAGGTGATTTTTTAAAAGTAATTAGTGTGAAAGAAAAGCCTAAAGCTAATTTAAAATGACAGCTTAGTCATCTAAGCACACAGCAGCTTGGAATTAGTGCCTCTCACCTTCTTGGAATTGAGAATGCCATAACTTATGGTTTGTGACGACCTCTTTCCAATCCCACTTCAGAGTCCTCACAACAGCAGTATCCTCATGGGCTCCCCATGCAATGCTCTACTGACTTTTTCCCTGCAGATGAACGCTTGAGCATGGAAGGCTACATCTATACAAACTCCCATTAGAAAGTCACGAATGCTGAAGCTAACTAATCCTCAGCTATCTGTGGTTTGAGAGTTGGAAAGGAATTTCTAGGAAAATCATATAATCAGGCTATCCATGCTATACCTTAGAAAGCAACCCTTTATAAACTAGCTAGAATAAGTCTGTGATGAATCAAAATAATTGACCAAAACAAAAAAAAATCAGAATAAAAGAAACCATATTGAACATTCCCATGTAAAACTGAAGAAATTCTATTAAAAATAAAAAACATTATCTCAGAAACTTGACGAAAAAGCGTAAATTGAACATATGCTTTGCATATATCATCTCCACTTATTTATTTTACTATCTCATCTTATTTCTCTTCTCATATTTCTTCAGATTTGTTTCTTTGTGTCTGACAGATTTCTTCTGTGCATTTCACTATTTTTCATTGTTTTTATATTCCATGTTTTGCACACACATGTGCATTCAAGCACACATAAACACACATGTGTGCATCATATCACAATAGATGCTGTTCAACTGGCAAAGGCAGGGTGTGCTCTCACAATCAGTTTAATTTAATTTATATAAGGTTGCTCAGGATTAACAGATAAACCCAGATTTCTAGAAAATCTCAAGGGAGAGACAGGAAGATAGACTAGACTACATTTCATCTTAGACCCCCAATCCACAAGCCCTTGCTCCAACCATGGCAGAAATAATTAGCAGGGCTAGCTACTGGGGAGTTTCAGCCAACAACAGAACTTCTGACATGTCAGGCAGTTCTCGATGACTGTATTTTGTTGAATGATGAAGTAGCAACTGCTGGAAATAATAATAGGCCTTAAAATAGCAAAAAAATTCCTGAATGACTATATCAGGGAGTGACCAATTTCTATCATGTGTTGATGTCAATTTAGTACAAGGACATTCCCTAGAGAAAAAAGAAATGAGATTCCAGACTTGATGGTTTGTTTTTTTCTTCAAGTGATTTAGACTACAAAAAAATCCCTTCTAGGCTCAGCTCTGGAGCATATTGGGAATGTCAAAAGGCCAAATAACAGGGAATACTTTGGGTGTAATCAGGTTGCTTTCCACATTTAATGTTGAAATAAGAAAATCCTCAATAGCATAGCACTTCTAGATGGATTTGTAATCAGAAATGATCACAAACACAAAGATAAAGAACTAGGCACAACACAGTTTTAGCAGTGTATGAGATGGATGTCGGTGCATTTTGTGCCTTACAAATAAAAGGGAAATTATAATTATAAGAAATATAAGCATGCTATGTTGACATATGGCCCCTTCAATCACTTGAAGATAGGATGAAGAGTTCAAGGCTGTCCTTGCGCAAAATAACTTTGAGGGCAGCCTAGGATACTTGACTCTGTGTCAAAACAAAATAACAAAAAGCAAAATTAAAAAGATCTAAGGCTATGAATACCGTATTTCCACCAGCCAATCTTTCTCATTTCCTTTCTCTGTCTGGTGCCTTGGGAAGAAATATGTAGGTGCAAGAGATATGGATCAGCTAACATATGTTCTTCCCTCCTGTGATGCAGCAGACAAAAAAATCTATGCAACATAGGCCAGTTCCACAGAAATGGACATCTTAAGCAGTGGCCAGATGACAACCCCATTACAAGCTTATGGACATTAGCCAGAAGAGACTTATGAATTACACTTGCTTTGGATATCCAAGTGTTCTTGAAAATATTGAATCATTTGCAAGGATATAAAATTAAAAACAAGTACAATAAAACCTGTTTGAGGTTTTTTTCTATAAAAAGAAAAATAAATAACCACCACATGCTTACTTGGGAAAATTTGTTCAGGACTGTGTGTGGCTACTGTGGACATACACAACCCATCTCATCTTTCATTCCTTCTTTACCTTATACCAAGTCTACTTCAGCAGTCCTATCACTGTCATCAATGGAGTTGGCAAGCAGGATCTGAAAACATCAATTGCAAACAATGTATTCAGGAAAAAGATACTTTAAAGAAGGGAAGCAACAATTATAATTTCTTACTCAATAAAAACAATATGATTACTGTCTTAGTTATAGTTTCAGTTGTTGTGATAAAACATTACTACCAAAGAAACCTGAAGAGGAAAGCATTGATTTCATCTTATGTTTTCAGGTAACAGTCCAGGAACTCAAGCAGGGCAGGACCCTGGAAGCAAAAAGCTATGGAGGAGTGTTAGTTGCTGGAATATTCCTCATGGTTTGCTAGTATGCTTTCTTTCTTCTCTTTTAAATTATTTTTTGAGGTTGTATTTATATCACTTCTTCCTCCCCATAAACACTGCCATATATACCTCTTTACTTTCCTTCAAATTCATGGCCTCTTTGTACTTTATTAATTATTATTACAAATATGTGTGCATTCCTACATACATAAACACAACTTGCTCAGTCTTTATAATGTTAGTTTATGTATATGGTTTCAGGGATAACTATTTGGTGTTAGCTAACCAATTGGTTAGTCTTCTTTGGGAAAAAGTTCCTTATTTGCATATACATTGTTGTTTTTGGTGTGTGTGTGTGTGTGTGTGTGTGTGTGTGTTTGTGTGTGTGTGTGTATGTGTGTGTGTGTGTAAGGTTGTGGCCTCATGAGCTTCTCCCATACCTGCTGTTCATATTTGCATGTTGGAAAGACTTGATGGGCTTGGCTTTTAACATTCCAAGCTTCTGTATTCCTCCAGCTCTTACAGTCTTTCTGATCCACCACTTAATGATCCCTGAGCCTCAGTTATATCAAGCCTGCTTTCTCAGATAATCAATCCAGGACTATGTTTCCAGGGGTAGCATAGACCCTACACTGTGGCTCCTCTCTCTCTCTCCATCTATCATCAATCAAGAAAATGTGCCTCAGAATTGCCTACAGGTAATCTCACGGAGGCATGTTCTTAATTGAGGTTTCTCTTCCCCGAGAACTCTAATTTGTGTCAAGTTGACAACAAACTAGCCAGGACAATTGTTTTGGCCCAGTTCTCTCAACATATATTCCATATTCTAACCTGAAATAATGGTAAGAATTGAAGTGATGATTTGTTTTCAAAAGGAATGGAAATGAAGGTAGAAGGAGAGAACTGATGGGGAAGTGCTTATGTGTATGTGTTTGTCTTATTGGATGATAAATAAAGTACTGTTTGGCCAATGAGGCAGCACGTTAGGTGGGACTAGGAGTCGATGAGGATTCTGGGAAATGTAGTAAAGAAGTGGTGATCCAGGCAGGAAGAGACATAGCAGGAAGACTCATATATAAGCAAGGGCAAGAAGAAAGTCATTCCTTTCTATCTTCCTCCCTCTCTCTGCTCTACAGTCTCCATGTGACCCTGGAAGAGGATGCCAGGGGAAGGCATCCTCCATAAGATAAAACTTATGATTATGAATGATAATTAAGACTGAGCTAGCAAGTAAGAATTCCGAGGGATTGGCCAGCAGCATTGTACCTAATATAAGTCTCTGTGTGTTACTTAGGACCTTATATAAGTCTCTGTGTGTTACTTAGGACCTTAATGTAGCAGCAGGAGGAACTCAAGTGGCCTGGCCGAAAGCACCCACGTGGCAGCAGGGTTCCACTGGCTTTGGAGTAAAGACTTATTGTTACAGAGAACAAACTCCATTGGCCTCTGACCCCCACATGAGTGCTGTAGCCATGGCAAACATATGCCTGAATATGCACACACACAAACACACACACACACACACACACACACACACACACACACACACACACACACATCACATACTAACAAGTAAAAATAATAATTTCTAAAGAAAAGTCTTACCTATGAGGTATGGGAAAGAAAGCTAGTATAAGAGCTGGTAAGAGACTGAGGGAGTTGAGAGAGAGAGAGAGAGAGAGAGAGAGAGAGAGAGAGAGAGAGAGAGAGAGAGAAACTAGTACATTTGCCAATTATTATAAAAATTGTCTTTGGCCAATTACATTGACATTTATCCTTGGAAGTCAAGTTCATAACTGAACCAGGAAAATATTTAGCCTCTGCAGCTTCAAAGAGGCTTCTATTTGAATTCTTATACTGATTGCTTTGTTTCTGAGTAACCAACATAATTGAAGCTCCTTAAAACCTCACTAGCAAAAATAGGTACCATGGTCCTTCACTGATCTCTTTAAAAATGCTTTATAAAGAGGTATTTTATTTTATTTTATGTATGTTGATGTTTTACTTGCATGTGTGTCTATGTAGTATGTTCATGCAGTACCTACAAAGGCCAAAAAGGAGCACTGGATCCCCCTGGAACTTTACAGGTGGTTTGAGTTATCATGTAGATGCCATTAATTGAAGCTGCATCCTCTGGTAAAGCAGCCAGTTTATTAACCATGGAGACATCTCTCCAGCCTCATTTACCTACTGGTATATTTCTAATTTTGCATTTTTCTCAAGAGGGTCTTCCTAAACTTCATATGTTTGAGTTTCAGAGCTGTGTATCTACTCTTGACTATAGCCTGCAGGTTTGAATACTGTAATCAGTCAAAGGAACAAATTAAAAGTAGATTATTTAATAAGAAGCCAATGGTGTGTATACATGTGTGTGCATGAGACCATGGTAAAATATTCCAGACAAGCAGGTATGCTAGGAGCTACTCAAAGCTTTTTAGTAGAGGTATGCTAGGAGCTACTAAAATTTATTTAGTAAGTAAAAGTGCAAAGAATTGTTTATTTTGGTGGAATGCAAAATTCGCTGCACCACAGGACAAACTATGTTTAAGGATGTATAAATAAATTAGCATGGCATTAAAATGTATTTTATGAATAAAATCAGAAGCACTTATGTATGTATAGTTACTGTTATTTAATATTATATGTTATCTAAAATCATGAGAAACACAGTTTTTCCTGAAGTTTCCTCCAACACTTGGGATATAGAAATGCTTGAAATTATTTCATCACAACTAGGCCGTAAAGAATTGTCTTTAAATGTAATAATTAGGAGGGGAGGATCATGGTCCTGCCTCAGCTTGTTGTACCATGCTTATTGATTCCCCAGGGAGGCCTTACCCCTTCTGAGTGGAGACAAAGAAGGAGTGGATGGGGGGAAGAGTATGTGGAGGTGGGGGAGGAAGCAGGAGGAGAAGTGAGAAAGGAAACTGAAAGAAGAAGAAACAGTAACCATTAGGAAAGACACCCTATCAAGTATCAACAGGTATCAACAAGGACACACCAAATTCTTTAATGTCATCCCTTGTTCTTTTCCTCATTAGAACAATTCTTTACATAAGATGCACATCTAAAAGGTGCAAATCATATTATAGTGAACACCTTAATGTTTAGATAATGCTTCAATTTATCATTCATTCCATGTGGTCTCTCAAATTCAGAATCTCATCTGACATGTGCTTCCCAAGTATAATTTACTGGTTTTAAACTACGCCCAAGTTCATACTGAGAACTCTATCCTAGGAGTGTCAATAACTCCAGCTTCTGAGGGCTCATTCTTCTTCATCCAGAAGACAGTTATTCATGACAAAGATACAGAAATCCATGTTATTTCAACACAAAATATTAAGATGAGGCAGAGAGCAACAGGGTGGCATATAAAGGGGGTTCCATCTGTCAGTAGGAAATTAAAATATAATTAAATAATAATATATTGGAAGCCGATAATATGCTTCCTTTACATTTGTATTAATGGTTTATCAGATGTCTGACATGGATTAGAGTCAAGGACATTCTGAAACTATCTATAATTGAGTCTCTTGAACAGCATCCAAAAGGACTATTGAATCCAATGCCTGTCATTATATACATTCCTTTAATCAGAGTCATTTGGCAAAGTACATTTCTCTTTGACTTTTTCTTTTTAAAATCTCATTTTATAAATTTGTTGATAAATAGACTGAGTCTACTATTTCATATATAGCTGTAGGTTAAATTTATAAGTACTTAGACTATGCTTAACTTAAAAGGATGTGTATGCTACTTGTTCAATATACAAGGAATCCTATTTTTAAATAGTAAAATCTAATGTCCTTAGAGTTGCATAGATTTTTACTGAGTTCAATGATTAACATCATCTACTTTGAAATCTTAAACTATATAGCCTCTAGAAAGGTACATTAGTTTTTGTCACATAACAAGTTGTTTCTCTGACTATTGACCACTCAAGAGCTTTTAATTAGATATAGGCAAAAAGAAAATAGTGGAAGTATTAAAGGCCAGCAGAAACCATTGGCTTCTGTGCCTCTGCTTTCTTCTGTCTAGTGATGCACTTAGATTAGTATTTTGTACCTTTTAATTATATTTTGAATGTTATGTATTTTACCTTGGTTTTGTTTTATAGAAAAAAATCTGTTAGTATCAAAAGCTTTTTGCTTAGAAATTTTATCTTCAACTATGACCATTTGAATTAACTTAGTAGTATGATGATCAGGATGTCTCATATGGATTCTTTTAACTTTATAGTATTGTGCTTAGGAAAGGGAAAAGTTTAGCTTTCACATGTAATCAGGAATTTGTCTGTGTCCAAGTGACTTAGAGAGACTCTCTTATTCACCCTTTTTTATTTTGTGAAGTAATGAAATATTTAAATAACTGGTACTTGGCAGAGGCACTTATTCCCACAGTAATTCTTGCCAAAACTAAAGAGGAGAGCTCCAAATATCAGGCAGGGGTGCTGTGTTTGTGAGATTATAAGCCTGGTTTCCTCCATGGCATTTTTCCTAAAATCAAATAAATAAAATAAAATAAAGTAAAACCAAGCAAAACAATATAATTAGTGAAACTCCACAGGGCTGCTTGTGAAGTGATGCAAATATCCTCAGTCGATGTCAACAGAAAACTGACATGACAGAGAGATGCATCAAGAAAACCATTTCACTCTGACAGCAAACTAACCAGATTAATTATTTTTCCAGTTTTAGTATTTGTCCTGCTTTTCATAGAAATATGAGTTAAGACAACATGACCCATAGCTTGTGATTATCTAAATATAATTAAATACCTTTAAGATACTTTCTATCAAAGTGTGGGGCAGAGGGACGAGGTCACAAACAACATGAGGCCACTTGTCCTCAGTTATGAAAGAAAACAATCATCTGATCTGAGAAAAGTACTAATTATAATCTGGGCAGTTCATGTGTGAAAACATCAAACTGTCAAACAGGCATTGCTTTCTTACTTGAAATTTGCCTCACAAGACGTAAGGAAGAACTTTGGCCAGGCTCCTCCACCTAATTGTTGGATCCAAAATGTATTAAAGAAAGAAAACAAAAACATTTGTGAGGCATCGGGACTGATGGCAATTCAGGTACCATGAGACGAGCACGAGCTGCTGCTGCCAGATGGAGTGGATGTATCCCCATGGCACCTATTACTTGCCAAATGTTTCATAAAGCAAACACATGACCTAAAAGATCTTTGCAAGTGTGGGGTCTCAACAGAAAAAAAATGAAAAAAGAAAAAAAATACACACTTGCAAAAAAATAAATTCTGTTCCTATTTAAAAGTCATTTCTTAATTCCTAACCATAAGTTGTTTTTAAAAACACACACACTTTTAATATTTTTCAGCTGTCGTGCCCACTTTAGTGAGTCTACATGTGTGGGTACTCCATAAAATCTTAGTGGTGGTGGCAGATGTCCCCTTTGAAATATTTCATCTGCTGTTGGGGGTGGGGTAGTGTGGCTTTGGTGCCGTGAACACCATTCCTTCTGAGGACTCCTATTTGAGACAGCCTCTCTGAGGCAAAAGCAGCATTTATACATGTCACTCAAGCCAGTGGGACTAGAAGTAGAGAAACAGATGACTGTGTTAAGATGAGAAAAAAGAATTTTAAATAATAACATACTTTTGTGGGTCTCTACAACAGCAAAGGAACTGCTACAGGACAGTCAGCCATTTCTATAACTAAGACTCACTGATGGATTAGTGAAGTGACCAAATTCTCTAGCATGGATGCCCTACCCACTGGGTCTCTGGAGTATCCTTTCTCTCAAGTCCTCTAGAAATTTAGTGTTTGATTGTATATCTCACCTTCTTCCCCCTTCAAATAGTCTAGAAATTTGGTGGTTTAGGACCTTTGACCTAATTTTAATCTTTTCCCATCAAGGTGATTTCTCTACTCCAGGAAGGAAAGTACACATATAGTTGGTTATTCATTCACATGCTAAAATTTTGTAATTACCTAGATGGACCAGAGTTTTTAAAAGTCACTGTCCTTACCTTTAAGTAAAGAGAAAAAGATATTGAGCGTATGGTCACAGAATCACCAACACCCATGTGGAATAACTGGGATGCTAACTTTCATTTAGAGATTAAGAAGGTTGGAAATAACAAAGGAAGAAGAACTATAGACATCTTAGGAAGATGATTGTACTGGAAAAATAAGACAAACAGTAGGAGGAGTGGATGGAGATTCTGAAGGTATAGCAGAGGCCATATTATGAGGATGTTTGTGGTCTGGAAAGCACATGTTGAATTTTATGCTGTGTGAGAGTAAAGCCATTCAGGACTTTAAGCCAGGAAACAGTATGGTATAACTTGCCTCTTGATAAGTCCATGATTGTTTTAGTCAATAGTGGATTAGAGAGAAGAATTATTTAAACAGGGAGGCCAGGGGAAATATAAAATGAAAACACATCATTAGTACAGGTGGAAAAAAGGAATATCTGTGAAGACAGAAAAATGGCAGTACTTGGCAGGATAGCACTGGACAGTCTTAGGAGGTGTCTACTGTTTTAGTTCTTTTAGATTTGATGATGACTTTGATAGGTAGCTTGAGAAAGAAGGAGATTTTAAATTACATAGAGGCTTCAGGCTTAAACAAGTCTTATCATTTGCAAAATGAGAAAAAAGTCTCAGAATAGAAGCTGTGAAAATGTCTGATTTCAGGATAGATATTTTTGGGGGAGGGCGAAGTCATCTTGAAAGGATAAGCCCATTGAAAGCACTTGGGAAATGGAACATGTAAGTTCTATTAATGGGACAGGTATGAGGCTTTGTTGGTAGAATATTTCCTCACATTCATGAAGCCCTGGGTTTGTTCCCCAGCCCTTCATAAACCAGACATGGTGATATACACCTATAACCCACCACTGAGAATGCACAATCAGAAGCATCAGCAGTTCATGGTCTTTCTCAGTTACATAGTGAATTTGAGGTGAGCTTGGGCTACACGAGACTCTGAGCTAAGAACATCTACAGCAAAAATAGTTTGTTTTAAGGAGAAAGTGGTACAGTAAAAGAACTGTAGTCAAGGATGGAGCAGAAAGAATTTTAAAAAAGAAAGGATAAAAGAAGAAGGATGCATGAAGATACATAGGGTAGCAGAAAAACACGGTAGAAATAGAGCGCCACTACAGGTAGCCCCAGGAGGAACTATTCAGTCACCAACCCAGATTTTCAAAATGTTCCCAAAGCACTGGTAGTTTTCTCTGTTACAGATATTTGTATTACTGTGAAATATTTTTTCAATTAGCATCACATACCTCTTTGAAGCTATATGGGTTACTGGAGGCACTCCTCACATAAGAAGAAAACCACATTTTGCAGTCAGATAATCTTAAACACAGACTTCAGATTTGGTGAAGAATAATCAAACCACAGTTATATGGTATGATTAAGAGTCAAATTAATGTGTTATTATGCTATCAAATTATCTTTGTACATATATAATCAACTAACTGCAACCTTATCTATCAAGCCATTATTCTACTCTCTCTTTCTCTCTCTTTCTCTCTCTTTCTCTCTCTCTTTCTCTCTCTCTCTCTCTCTCTCTCTCTCTCTCTCTCTATCTCAAAAACAAAAAACATAAAATAAAAAAAAACCTCTGATTTGACACTAAGTTACCAAAAATACTAAGGGGTATAGGAAATATTTTTAAATGTATTTTGCTGATAACATTGTGGATAATATATTCTATTACAATATACTTTACAATGTTGTGTTAAGTGCAATGATGTTGGGACCTTAAATTGATATAATTATTTTTGGGGAAAATGGCTTCATTCTCTAAACATCCATAGTGATAATGTAGTATTAAATTGCACATAATAGTCTAGCCCTCCAAACTTTCAAATTTAACCTATGTCTATGGTTAGCACTCAGATCAAGAAACAAATCCATGCTTGTTCTCCATAATTTTCCTTGGGACTGTTATTTTTTTTTAAATTGAACATCCACTGACTATATGCTATAAGCATGAGCACACGCATTCATACACATACACACCCGAATGCAATTTCAGCAATTATACTAGAATTCATTCAGTATAAAACTAGTTATAGTACTCTAAAATTTGACAATCCATGTATAATAATTATATGAAAATTAGAAATTGCTCACAATGGGATATACTACAGCAGAGAAAAATTTAAACAAATAAATTATCTCAGGGACATATGAGCAAACCCTTGAAATATATAGAATTCAGTAGAGAAGTGATCATTTTTAAAAAGTAGAATTATATGATGCCTATTTTGTAAAGTTAAAAGTAGTGTAATATTTAGGCATATGCATATGTGTGGCAAGGATGAACAGGTGAGTGCAATCTAAACAATAAATGCAACATTAAAGACCAATCTCACCTAAGAGAGAAAGAGAGCACAGGTAAAGTAGGGCCGATTATAATGCAGAATGGTGCCTAACACAGGACAATACCAAGAGTGAAGGGGCTGCTGATCACTGTGAAGGAAGGATGGCTCTCATATACAAGAACTCTCAAGGAAAGCCAGCACATGGAGGTTACCTAGTTATTGGTTGCACTCCTATTCTTAATTGAAGTGGTGGTCCATGGGTTTTGCTTTCTATTAATTAACTGATGGAAAAGAATTACCTAGCTAACTGTACAATAGGTTCATTATTGTGTCATGGACTGAGACTTTATGATTGATCAGTTGGGAATCCATCTGAGTTCCAAATACAAATTGTGGTTCACTAAATTAAAATGGTTATTTCTTTAGTTGCACAGGCCTTAAAAGTAATGTTTTTCCTTGTTGCTGAGTAGGATAGAAGAGAACAATCATTTCTTACCATGTATTCTAGCTCAAACAAAGTGATTAAGGGGAGATAGATGCACTCTCTAGTCCAACTCCTCCCTCCTCCATAGGATTCCCAATGTCAGAGACTATGAGGTGAGGAATGTCTTGAATGAAATAATGACTTGATTCTCACATCTGATTCAGGCTGACTTAGTTGCTCTGGATATTCTAGTGGATAGGTAGGCCAGTTATTAAATCCTAATTAGATCCTGGCAATAAAGTGGGAATTGTTTTAATAGATGCTTCCAAATATTTCAGGGTTTTAAGAGTTGATTGGATTATAAGATCTTCATGAAATGATATTTAGAAAAGTCCACCTAGGATAAGGTACAGAAAACCAATAGATCTAACTTTGGACAGTCTTCTAGCATCTTCTGTGTATGGAGCAGAAAGAGATACTAGTCAAGGTACAAGGAAAAGCCAGAGTTAGAGAATTGTGTCACTCTTAGACTTGGTTATGACAAACATATGAACAGGTCAATACTTTAGAAATATTTAGAACTAGAAAGGACACAATTATCTAATTTTGTGAAGGAAATGGATATGAATTTCCTTGCTTTCATGAATAAATAATATGGGGTAAATTGTCATTATTGGGAGAGCAACCTGAAAAACTTAAACATGAAAACATTACTAATTCAATCATAACCACATCCTTATTTGACATTTACTCTGTGTCCACACCAACTATTTTAGACCCTACAGACTCTCAACTTGAACCTGACAACCTAGACAACTGTCTTTGTGGGTGACAGTATCAGAACAGACTGTATCAGTGTAGCAGTTGCTGCTTCCATTTAGTTTGCATATTACTTGATTACAAATTGGATTTGACTTTCTCCATGATGATCTGACCATGGAAATATGAACTAAATACCTAACAAACTTCAGGAATAGCACAACAGAACTCTCTGTTCTTATTCCAGATCAGTACTTTAATCCCCTCCATCAACTTCTGCTTATCTCATCAAGACTGAAACACAGTCAAAAATAGCTTGCATAGTTGTTATTTGAATAAATGAAGGCAAACTGAATTTAAAGTGAAATAAAAGCAAACAAATAGAAGAGTTCTAGGAGGATTAGTTTTTAAAAAAATAAAATAATAATTCACATAATAGAATTTCCAATTATTTCTACCTCTCCTTTCTTCTAAAGTAAGATGTAAGAACAAAGTCCCACTAAAATCAATTTTGCCATGATGAGTAACTCTATGCCAGTGTGACCCATGCCCAAGCTTAGTGTTACTGAGGACAAAGTGGAGATATTGAAGTAAGGACACAAGGTAGATGTTCTATATCTGATGGATTTACTGAAGGAAAGCAAAGGAGTCACAGTAATTTTCCTGAAACATTGAAAGATTGGATGTAACATGGTTAATGCAACATGCAAATTGTAGAACAACTCAAGCTAACAAGTGCAAAATGCTGACTATGGTTCAAGTAATAAGTATTGAAATCCCTTGTCTCCAAAACTTCTAAGCAAGTTTTGAATAGTTCAGAGACTATGAGTCAAGATAACTGGAAAAAATAAGTAAAATCAAACCTATCTTGTGGTCACTAACATCACTGCTGTCTTTGACAAATTCAGAAATATTATAAACATCAGCCATGTGTGTTATATGCTAAGTGAACATGTAAATAATGGCTGAACACCTGAATTCATCAACATAATGATAGGCTTCATTCTAGGAAACGGTGCATGGAAGTCCCAAGTTTTGTATTTCATAGTGTAATCCTTGCTGTTTGTGTTTAAGTAGTATTGTAAGTTAGCATTCACCTATCTGGTAAAGAAATTTTGCATGTAAAATTAAAGCTTTACTTTTATACTCTATTTCATTCTCTTTTGAACTCCATTTCTTATATTTGCAATTATGAACAAGATTCTGAGAAGTAAATCCATTTCCACTCCTAGGTGTACTAAAAAACATGGAATATGAAGCCTCTGTGGAGTGCTCAGCATCAGAAAGATTATTCCCTTGGGCCTAACAGGATGCATTTTACAGCACTCTAGGAAAGGAACCAACAGGCTTTATGGTGCTCAGGAGCTTTGGATGGGTATGAGACCACCAAGAAATAGGATAAGTTTTCAGTACTGTGGGTGCTTCTAGAAGGGATTTGCTAAACCTCCAAATTTCCTCTCAGGTTACTGTAAGTCAAGGTGACACGTCTGTAACATATGTATTGGTGATGTAATTATGACAAATTATTTCTGTCATGATGAATTTAAAATATTCCTTTCTCTAAATACTTCCAAATATATTAGTGCAAGTAATATTTTAGGATATATTAGATCACTTGATTACTTTCAAGAGAGCCTGAAGTATAGATGAGATCAAATAGCTACAGAAAATTTTGTTTCTCTATCTATAATTGCTTCATTTTGAGGATATAAATTTGGATTGGTACAACCCTGTTCTCAAAGAGCAAGTTTCCTTTGCACATACTATGAATATCAGTAGTCCTTTAAAAACACTGTAAAGATGAGAAATGATGAGAAAGGAAAACATTTCATTAATTTTTATAGGCTCTAGAGCATACTTTCCATATTTCAATATAATTTCAGAATTACAAACTGGCTGTGTCTGTTGGAAGCCTTTAAAACTGTTGTCAACTATCAACTCAATTGCTATGAATTCTGTTTCTTGGATCCTCCCTTGATACTTCCAAGTGTACAAGTGAAAACCACAATGGCTACGCAACAAAGTCCAAAAACTCAGATCTCAGACCTTTGAATAAAGAAGTATAGTTCCACCATGTAGATTTTCTTCCACTAACGGAAATCCTTATTGAGAGCAAGAAGGTCATAACAAGGAAATAGTTTTTATTACAGGCACAGATGAGGGACATCTCAACCTTGTCTATTTTTACTGTGTATATGTTAACAGATATATATTAACAAATGCTTTTTATTTTCCTTCCATT
Source organism: Cricetulus griseus (assembly GCF_003668045.3). Taxonomy (NCBI): domain Eukaryota; kingdom Metazoa; phylum Chordata; class Mammalia; order Rodentia; family Cricetidae; genus Cricetulus; species Cricetulus griseus. The sequence continues at coordinate 128,393,375 of NC_048599.1, forward strand.
ATTTCCCTACTAGTTATGTGTGTGTGTGTGTGTGTGTGTGTGTGTGTGTGTACACTTATAATGTACCAGCTTGTATCTTAGTTCAACTTTCACTGTATTTTAAGGAACCCTATCTAGAAACAACAAAGTGAATGTCAAATACCTTTGACTTCGAGAGTGCACAGTAAGTGGCCACACTTTGTATTGCCACTTTTGAATGGAGATGTGAGTGGAAGAATGAATTTGTGTGGGAATACATTTTAATTTTTAGAAGAGTGAATGCTACCCAGAAGATACTAAGTACTATAGCAGTTGCCTTAACTTTAACTCAAAGATCCATAGATAGCACATTACATATTAAGACATGCTAGATGAGGGAAGGACCACCTTAGAGATTTGAAATAGAAGATGAGAACTGAAAATATGGCATATGGGGGATTCTGAGGTAGGAAGATTGCTGTGAGCACCAGGTCAGTCTGACCTGTATGGTGAAAACCTAGGTAGCCTGAGCTACATGGAAAGACATTTATCAGAATAAATGCAACCAATCAAAAATGAAAATTTTAAAAATTACTGGGAATTTAGTTACCAGATAGGGTTAGAAGACCTGAACTTGTGTGCACTTTTCACAATAGATGGTGTTGCTCTCAGTGATAGACTCAGTGTACATATGATACATAAAAAAGTATTTGAAGGTCTCACCAAATACAAATAAAATGTTTGAAGAGATAAATGCATTGAATCTGACTTAAACATTATGGGTTTTATTTATGTATAGAATCACCACATGGCAATTGACAATGTGTGCATTTTTTATGTTTTTTAAGGATTCATCAAAACAAACATTTACTGTTAAATGATTTAAATTTTCTCTTTAGATATGTTTATTGTGGAGAATCTTTAAGAAAGGACATAGATTTCTCAGCTTTGTAGAAGCTGGAGGTTGGTAGGAACTTTGAGCTCCCTTCAATATTCTGTTCCTGGCTATCTTTTTCATCTGTTGTGACTTTGTGAGCAGTTAGTTAGCAGCTCCTTTAGCTATTTGAGTCCTACAGAGGGAAGTGGAATTTCTTGGGAACACATTCATTTTCAACTGTATTCCAGTAAAGCAAATGATGTGCTGACAGCTGAAGTTGACTATCAAGAACTCTACCTGATCCCAAGATATGTAAGCCAGGCAAGTGTTTGAGGATCTCAGGGGAACTTCTCTTTTTATAAATCAACGTGTTGCCTTATTTCACTCATGTTCCCTCAAATTAAAAATATGAAGAAAGTAACTATTGACCTACAAAGCTTGGACCTAAATTAAAATTTTGTAAGTACTGGTTCCTGGTAGAAAGATGAGAAAGAAACACTAGACAGCTTTATATTTCATATGGGATATTTTCATGCTTCTGTTCCTAAGTGATTAACAATCATGGCCATATGTAAATACAGTCAGAAATAGGAGCTATTCATAAACAAGAAAATGTAAGAAAACATGGAGGTGCCACTGTTATATTTATGAAAGTAAAATTAGATGTCAAACTCTCTTTCCTAAAGTCTATACATTAAATGTGAGCTTCCTTACATTCTTTCAACATTGTTCAGTTCACTAGCGTGGTGCCATCAAAAAATTCTGAAAATTAACATAACATAATTCAGTATATGGCAAATCTTTTCTGTATACTTTGCTATATGCTATATGCATTAACTGTGTTTTGGAGGGGAGGGGAGAGAATTATATACTAGGTGTACCATTGATGGCTGGACTTTTGCAGGATGCAAGGCAGTAAAGACCAATAGAGATGAGAGATGCATGGGGAATGGTGACTCCCATTCTTAAGCAACCTCATGAACCTTAAGACTTCCATTTTGGATTGTTCATTGCCAATGAAAAACATATAAAAATCTCACAAAAATGAGACAGTATCATTAATCCAGTTTCCAAATTTCTGTAAACAGAAGAAACATAAATGCTGCCAATGTTCATGTTGAGTGGAAAGACAAAATACAGCAGATTTCTGGGTTACTGAAAAGATCACTCTTTCCATTTGAAGGCATGACTGAAAGACTGTAAGCTCACTATGAGGTACATATGATGTGGCAAACTACGCAATACAAATGTTTAGTCAGGCTGCAAGCACCAAACCAGATTAAGCAAGTGAGAGAGGAGGGGAGTGTCCAATAGACCCAGCTCATTCACCTTTACTCTGTCCCATGAATACAGGTTAATAAAAGCATTCACTAAACTTCACCTATGCATTCCCAATCTGCACTGTGGTGATGACAGACTATAAATCACACCGGGGGAAAATGCTGCCTTATTTTAAGACTATCGATAGCTAGAAACAGTGCTCACCAATAATACAGATGTCCAGTAGATGTAAAAAACAAATGCTTAGCAGTAGTTAAAAATGGGAGTACCAGATTCTGGACAGACACCTTAGAGAACAGGAACAGACCCATGGTTTTGTGCAGTTTCTGATTTCACATTTCTCCATTCCTTTCGTAAACCCACATTCTGTTTTAGGAGGTAGAACTGCAATGCTAGAGGACTGGAGGGGAAATCTTTCATGGGTTTCTAAAACAATCATGTAAATATTTGTGAATTAAATAAATATACATAAGTACCTATGAATATTTGCTTTTCTTGGAAAGTTTTAGGATAATTGAAGGAGGAAGATAGAAGTAACATGAGTCTGAACTAAAGTGAGGTTTGAGGGAGGACCCAAGAGCATTGGAACTCTGGCTTCAATGTACCAAATATTAGATAAGTTTGAGGATGGCCCTAACTGGCTAACTCATAGCTTGTTTTCAAAGTCAACTTAAGAAGAGCTTAGTATAACTCAAAAAAATCAGTAGTCCTACTATATACAGATGATAAATCCAATGAGAAAGAAATCAGGGAAACATCACCTTTCACAATATCCACAAGCAACATAAAATATCTTGGGGTAACACTAACCAAAAAAATGAAAGATCTGTACAATAAGAACTTTGAGACATTAAAGAAAGAAATTAAAGAAGATACCAGAAAATGGAAAGATCTCCCATGCTCTTGGATAGGTAGAATTAACATAGTAAAAATGGCAATCCTGCCAAAAGCAATCTACAGATTCAATGCAATCCCCATCAAAATCCCAACACAGTTTTTCACAGACATTGAAAGAACAATACTCAACTTTATATGGAAAAATAAAAAGCCCAGGATAGCCAAAACAACTCTTTACAATAAAGGATCTTCTGGAGGCATCACCATCCCCGACTTCAAGCTCTACTATAGAGCCATAGTTCTGAAAACAGCTTGGTATTGGCACAAAAATAGACTGATAGACCAATGGAATCGAATTGAAAACCCTGATATTGACCCACGCACCTACGAATACCTTATTTTTGACAAAGGTGCTAAATCTATACAATGGAAAAAAATAGCATCTTCAACAAATGGTGCTGGCACAATTGGATTCAGACATGCAGAAAATTGCAGATAGATCCATACCTGTCACCATGCACAAAACTTAAGTGCAAATGGATCAAAGATCTCAGCATAAATTCAGCATACTGAATATTCTAGAAGACAAAGTGGGAACTACCCTTGAACAAATTGGCACAGGAGACCGATTCCTGAACATTACACACAGACACTGAGGTCTGCAATTAATAAATGGGACCTCCTGAAACTGAGAAGCTTCTGCAAGGCAAAGGAAACTGTCAGTAGGACAAAACGACCATCCACAGAATGGGAAAAGAACACCGATCCCACATCTGACAGAGGACTTATTTTCAAAATATATAAGGAGCTCAAGAAGCTAGCCACCCAAACACCAAACAATGAAATTAAAAAGTGGGGTGCAGAACTAAATAGGGAATTCTCAACAGAGGAATCTGAAATGACTGAAAGAACCTAAGAAAGTGCTCAAAATCATTGGCCATCAGAGAAATGCAACTCAAAACAACTCTGAGATACCACCTCACGCCTGTCAGAATGGCTAAGACAATCTATGCTGGAGCACTCCTCCATTCGAACTCCACTCTTCAGGGCGGTTGCTCATAATCAGTCTACCTCAAATAGCCATTCCTCTCTTGGGTATATACCCAAATAGTGTACATACAACAAGGACATATGTTCAACCATGTTCATAGCAGCATTGTTTGTAATAGCCAGAACCTGGAAGCAACCTAGATGCCCCTCTACTGAAGAATGGATTGAGAAAATGTGGCACATCTATACAATGGAGTACTACTCAGCAGAAAAAAGCAATGGAATCTTGAAATTCGCAGGCAAATGGATGGAACTAGAGGAAACCATCCTGAGTGAGGTAACCCAGTCACAAAAAGACAAACATGGTATGTACTCACTGATATATGAATTTTAGACATAGAGCAAAGGATTACCAGTCTATAATGCTCTTCACCAAAGAAACTAGGAAACATGAAGGACTCTAAGGGATAAATGGTCCCCAGCAATGGAAGTTGCGTGAACTCCTGAACTAATTGGGTGCATGGGGGGGGGGAGCTGCCACAATAAGAGCAAGAGAAGAGGAGAAGAGGAGAGGAAATGGAGGGGCAGAAACATTGAGTTGGGGGAAGAACAGAGGAAAGAGAGCAGGATGAGAGATACCATAACAGAGGGAGCCACTATAGGCCCGAGAAGAGATCTGGAACTAGGGAGACCCCCAGAGACCTACAAGGATGACACGATCTGACAATCCAGGCAATGGTGGAGAGGATAACCCAAAAGCCCTTCCCCTAAAATGAGATTGATGACTTCTCTTTATGCCATCCTAGAGCCCTCACCCAGTGGCTGAAGGAAGCAGAGACAGACATCCACAGATATACACTGAGCCGAAATCGGGAATTTAGTTGAAGAGAGGGAGGAATGAAGAGCAAAGGGGTCTGTACCAGGTTGGAGAAACCCACAGGAACGTTGACCTGAACAAGGGAGAGCACATCGACCCCAGATGCTGTCCGGGAGGCCAATACAAGACTGATCCAGACCCCTGAACATGGATGTCAATAAGGAGGCCTCTGCACTCCAGGGAGCCTCTGGTGGTGGATTAGTATTTTTCCCTGGTGCAAGAAGGGACTTTGAGAGCCCATCCCACGTGAAGGGTTACACTCTGGCCCTGGACACATGGGGAAGGGCCCAGGACCAGCATAGGAAGACTTGGTGGACTTTGCAGAGCCCCAGTTGAGGGCCCTACCCTGCCTGGGGAGTGGTGGGTGGATGGGGTGGGGGTAGGCTGGGGGTGGGGAGGAGGGTTGGGGGTGAGGGGAGGGAGAGGGAGAAGGGACTTGAAATAAGCTTGTTCCCTAACTAGAACTAATAAAATAAAAAATAAAAATAAATAAAAATATAAAGAAAATGGAAAGGAAAAATAAAAGGGCTTAGTAAACAAAGAAAATACTTATTTGTTATAACTAGAGCAAAATTCTCTAAACCCAAGAGAGGACGCTTGGCCAACTTGATTTCTCAGAGTATCCCCAATGCTGGCAATGAAAAAGGTAGTGCTACCCAATGGGAGAGGCAGGAAGTAGAGGTGGTGGTGGCTGTTTAAACCCCAGTAGAGTTAAAAAACTGATTTAGCACTTAGTTTTATTTTTGTTTGTGGGTTTTGTTTGCTGGGTTTTATCATTGTTTGTTCTTATTGTTATTTTCTTTTTCTAAATTAGTTTTCAGTTTTTCCTCTCATATCAGTAAAATGTTCTTGACACATAGAAATAGAAAATCTGCATATAAATGGATACTGTTACCCAGGAATCTAACAATAATTAACTAAACAAATGTAGACATCATGGGATACCTAGTCTTAATTGGTACCTTTACACCACAGCTTCTACATCAATGCATCAGGGAACATAAAGGAAGAGGGGACAGAAAGATTATATAATTTACTTAGTGAAAATCCAGTGAAACATGGAAAAGTGAATTACTTCTTAAAATCTTATTTTTTTCCTGTTCTTGTCATTCCTTCTTTTTGTATTTGTTTTCAATCATTGCTTTCTTCATGATGGCAATGGTGGGGGAAATCAGAAATATGGCAAGTTGATTTAGCAATGAGACCCTGATGGAATCTGGTCTTATTGTACCAGAAATTGGAAGTTCTGCTGACTGCTGTGTGTCTTAATTTCCTTGGCTGAGCAGGGACACTGAGCTTAAGAGTGAAAAGACGATGAGAACAATCTTTCTTCTACGGCATTCACACCCCAGCAGGAAAGTACCATACCAGAAATTTCACAAGAAAGTCTGCTCTCATGAGAATGTCAGCCAGCCTCTTAACCATTTTGATGAGTTCAGAAGAGCTTCCATCAAAAAGCTTTCAAATTCCCATCCCATATGACCCCACAGATCCCTCTGAGAGTCACCCAACACCACTTCATAGTTCCCATAAACACTTGGACCCTTCCCTGTGAAAGCCAACAAGTTTTCCCAAAAGTCCTTTACATACCACATCTTGCCAAATGAGCTATCTTGGTGGGAACTGTTGGAACTTTCCAGAAAATTTTATACTAAAAGCAAAATGTTCTTCAGTCACCAGCATGCCCACACAGTTTTCTGGGACTGACAATGTCTTCATATTTCATATGTTACATACAAAGTCACTTACCCTCCCCCATAGCTAAGTATTGCTCTCAGAATACATTGTAAACAATGTTTCATAACTGAAATAATTACTGATATCAACACTCCCATTAATATTCTGAAATCACAAACATTTTTCATCAAGTCTCCATATAAAAATGTAACTGCTCACCTCTACTTTGTGAATCAGCTATATGATTTGTCTGTGGGAAAGATTTCTAAAATATAGATTCAGAAAGACATCCAGCACATGATGACTTTTCCATATGGCATCTCATAATTATTTTGCTGTGTGTGAACATGGTGAAAACAGTTTCATAATTCTCCAAGGGTCAGAGTAAATTATTTCAATTAGACATATTTCAGAGCAAACATTACCTTAGGGTTCATTAATAATATTACCTGAGAAGGAACAGCTGCCTTTTATGCATAAAAAGCTGTCAGCTTCTTAACTGCTTCTTACCATAGGAACCCTTTTGTGGCTCTAAAAAAAAGTGGCAGATTGTCTCATGCTTTACCTAAACACAGCACTTGGCAGCAAGGACCTGGTTGCAGTCCTCAGCTTGGGAGCTAGTGGGTGGATTATTTTTCTCTATAAACTCTTGTATAAATCACACCAGTCTCTTGGTACTTATTCTAGGTAATGCTGGAAATTGTGCATAGATCCAACAGGCCATGTAAGGGAGTTTTGTGACTTCCTGGAGTTCTTTCATGCAAAGTCCCTACTCTGAATATAATTCCAGAATATGGGATATTATGGAAGCTTTAGAGGGACGGTCTATTCTGCCTCCTCTCCCTCTTCTTTGAAGACTTGAAAGTATGGAATAGGTCAACTGGGGTAACACAATAGCAGCAATTAATAAGACATTCATGGACCTGCATTGAAAATTCAGTGGTCATTGGAATGGCTTGAGACTGAGTCACAGGGATAGTCTAATCATAAAAATGAAAGGCTGGAACATTTCTATGTAACTTGTTACTCTGTTTACAGTTGGGTGGACTGTACATTAGTGTGATTACCAGCCATGCTTGGCCTTATTATCCTCATTATGCTCTGGGTATGAATTTTAGCAGATAAGGTGAGGGGTAAGACATTACTAAGATTCTTTAGTATGCAATCTTGTTGTAATGTACAGTCTTTCATGATTCCACTCTAAGATACTCCTGCAGACTGGGATGGCCATTTGGATAAGGATCCCTCACCAATTTAGCTTGCTTTTGGCAAAACCTTCCCAATATAATGTACATTTATCTTTGTTATACTGACAAACTATTTGTTTTGTCATTTGTTGCTAGTTGGATGAAGCAATGGTGGGAGATAGTGGCATCAATCAACATTAACTCATTAGATATTACTTTATTGACATTGGAACCAAATATAACCTCAAAATTTCAAGAGGTTTTGGCTGAGGATTGTGGCTGTGATTCTGTGTGCATTCTTGAAACAATCTGCACTTAGCAATTATGATGAAAATATAAAAGAAGACTAAAGTGGAAACACAAATTTTCAAGTGCCTGCTGTCTATATTTTTTTCTCACAACACATAAGAAGCCACAGTTGAAGTAGTCCTCCATGAGAGCAAGGAAATATGGGAGGAAAAGGGGTTATCAAAAAATTTACTAGTGTCTATATTTTCTCTAAATATACATAGCTGGAAGGGAAAGAGAGGAATCAGTGCATTGGGAAATAAAACAAAAATTATCATCAGAACGGTCATTTGCATAATTGCTTTTAACTATACCTTATTTATTAGAAAAATTAATTATTATATAGTAACATAAATTAACATATTCACTTATTAATAGGCTATCATGTGATGATTTCACACATGTGTATATTGTATAATGTTAATATTAGCACAAATATATTCATCTAAAAATTATCATTTCTTCATGTATAGTATTCATCCTCCAGGGATGAGCCCACTAATTCATTATCCAATACCAAATGGTTAGCTCTAAAATCATGTACAAGGAAGCAACACTGAACCAACTCACCAGGTCAAATATACACACATGCAAACTGTGTGTGTGTGTGTGTGTGTGTGTGTGTGTGTGTGTAAAACAATTAAGGAAGAATAAGAGAAAACAAATTATTATCTAAGAGTTGGAGTAGAAAAGAAAATGGTATAATTATATTTTATCTTTGAAAACCTTTTAAAATTCTGTTTTAAGCTTTTTGAAATCTACAGTGTACTGTGGGTGTAATAGTCATCGAATTCTAAAGTTGTACACTAGAATATCTTGCACTTGCCCAACTGCATCTCAGTACATATTGCACCTTTCCCCACTCCTCTCTCCAATTTCCCTGCATTCAGTAACCACATTCTCATTTTAAGCTAGATTGTTCTTATGAATAGAACACATGGTGATTCTCTTTACATCTGGTTTATTTCATTTAACATAATGATATCTAGATTCATTTATCACATTCCCAAAGACAGAATTTCATTTTTATGGATGAATAGCTTATGCACCTCATTTTACTCTTCCATTCATCAACTGACCGACAAAAATATATGGACACAATGAAGGAATTAATGGAATTTAAACAAATCACATGCTAGGTTACTATTTTATTATTATTATTATTATTATTATTATTATTATTATTATTATTATTATTCCTTGTGGGGAAGCAAAGATTTAGTTGGTTTAATGTGTGGTAATCACCCTAGAACTTACAAATAAAATCCCTCACTTTTCTTTCTCACTACCACACAATGTTATGCATTCTAGGTTAAAAAAATATTTTTACTTCAACCAAACTAATTCACAAAAGACTAAGCACTAAAATTAGAGCCATAACTGCAAGTCTGCACCACGTGATCCATGAGCCACTGGATAGGTCAATGTTTATTTGTTACATTATTTCTCATAATGGCTTCCATCTAAACAAATGGACCATCATCTACCTAATTGCTCAGAACAAAAACTTAAGTTACTGTTGACTGCTTTCTTTCTCTCATATTACAAACCCAAATCATTATCAAACTATATTTATATTCACCACCACTAGCTTTGTGTGGTTTCCACAAATATCACCATGATTTGACTTTTGTATTGTTAATGGTTTAAAACCATCCTCTATATTTGTCAAACTACTCACACTTTTTAAAATCTATAATTTGACCTCCAGCCAATTGTCAATGATCTCTTTTTAATCTTTGTAAATATGTGTTATGCATGTATGTGCATGTGTTCAAATATGTACCAGTGCACTGGTGTACAAGTGCTTGCATGCACCTGTGTGCATATAAATATGAAACCAGAAAATGACTTCTGGTATTGTTCTCAGGAACACCATTCTTCCTTTGAGACAGGGTCTCTCACTGAAATGTAGCTCACCTACTAGAGTAGACAGACTAGCCAGAGAGTTAAATGATCTGCTTTGCCTCCCTACTGTTGCAGTTATAAGAGCACACCATGCCTGGCTTTTCTCCCGGTGCTGGGAATGTAGCTCAGGTCCTCATGCTTATGACACAAGGAGTTTACAACCAACTGAGTTATTACCTCGGCCCAACCTGTGATCTTTTGTAGAAGGTTAATCAAATTATCCACCACATCCCAATTCAATCTTCTGATCGCTTCTCATTATTTTGAGAATAAAATCCATAGCTTCTGCCATGCCTTCTAAATACAGTCTGACAGTTACTCATAGCTCAACCTTTCCACCCCCAGTCTATTAATAGCTCAACAGCACTTGCCTTCACATACCTTTCCACCCTCAGTCTAGTCCTCCCCACCTCAGGCAGGCCTTGTAGTCTTGCAATTGTTGTATTCTGGATGTTTGCATGGCTCATTCTCTTCCTTCACAGACTCCTTTCTACTGAATAATGCCATCACCACCCCAGAGTTTACCTTTCATGATTCTGCCTGGGGTGGTGTGTGTACCAATAACCATAATAATTCATTTCATGTATGAACGTGATTGGACTGAAAGATGACTCGACCACAGGAAAACTGTTATTTCTGGTTATGTCTGGGAGGCTTTTCTATGAGGAGATTAACATTTTATCTGATAAACTAATAAAGGAGATTCATTCAACAGTAAACATGATATGAAATATTCTCAAAAGTAACTAAAGGATGAAGGAGGGCAAAGTGTGCCCTCCCTGCTTGTGTCTTCCTTTGCTCATGCTTTCATGCTCTCCGATCTGAGAATTAGATCTGAAATGATAACTGGCTGCCCCAGTTGAAGTAGGTCTTACATCACTGTGCCCTGGGCTTCCAGTGCCTTTTGGTTAGGACATTTATGAGTCTGCAGCCTGCTGGAAGTAGATTATAAGATCAGTCATAGGAGTGCAGCTTTCATAACTTTGTGGCTTCTTCAATGACAAATCTCTCTCCCTCTCTCTCTCTCTCTCTCCTCTCTCTCTCTCTCTCTCTCTCTCTCTGTGTGTGTGTGTGGTGTGTGTGTGTGTGTGTCTGTCTGTCTGTCTCTCTCTCTCTCTCTCTCTCTCTGTGTGTGTGTGTGTGTGTGTGTGTGTGTGTGTGTGTGTGTGTGTGTGTGTGTGTGTGTGCCTGTGTGTATGTCTTCCAATGCTTCTCTAAAAAATCCTGGCCATGCACTGTCCTTTCACCCTGCTTCAGTTTTGCACTTAAACATTTTTGACATATTTATGGGCTAAATGTGTTGACTTCTATGAACATAAGTTTTAATTGGTTACTGCTATTTTTATTTATTTTTCAAGACAGGGTTTCTCTGTATTGCTATGAAGCCTGTCCTAGTTCTTGTTCTGTAGACCAAGCTGACATCAAACTTACAGAGCTCTACCTGCCTCTGCTTCCGGGATTAAAGGTATGTACCACCAAAGTCAGGCTCTAGTTACCGATATTTTTTCTGCTACAAAACTAGTCTTTATGAGATCATAGGCTTCTATGTTTATTTATCACTGCATTCTGAGCACAGAGAAACATTGTTTACCATAAAGTAGACACTAACTAAACATTAATGATTGAAATGGTAATATTTCATTTCATTTTTTTCCAAAACATGGTTTCACTGTATATCCCTGACTGTCCTGGGACTCACTCTGTAGACCAGGCTGGCCTCCAACTCACAGAGATCTCTCTGCCACCTCTGATGAGCTTCATCTTAAAATTTAAAATACATGAAAATGGATATTAAGACACGCCACATAGTTGAATAGTTGAATCTACATGTGTTCCATGTTAAAGGAAGTAAACACATCTCAGGAGTGATCAGAAAACCCCTAACTAATTGGCCTAAAAGTTATAATGCCTTCCTCACCCACAATTTTATAGTTCATAACTATTCTCAATATCATGTGATATATTGACTGTCTCTGAATTTGTGTTTTTGAGGCTCCATAATTTTATGTGTCCACTTCCCATATTTAAGATTATAAATCTTCAGTTTCTACTTATGAACCATTAAAAGTTTGCATTATCGCACAGTTAATTCTCTAATGAGATAAGGAACTTAATGCACTAAGTAATTTATAAAATATTAATTTGGCTCATAGTTCTAAAACTGGAGAGATCAAGGTCTGGTGGCTACAGTAGAAGAGTTCTTTCTTGTTGGGAGATGGGGTTAGGAGGTTTGTCAGAATCCAGAGCACTGAGAGATACCATATAATACGATAGATTGAATGTCCTATCTCATATCTCTTTTCTTCAAACCAAGTCTCATAAAACTAGGTTCTACCTCATGGCCTGATTCATCTCAAAGGTTATACCTTCAAATACCACGGTTAACTTTTGAATTTAATGCCTCAAACTGGAAGAGAAATTTTAACATGACTGTCTCTAGGACACTCATCCAAAGCAGACTACATAATATCCAAGATCCCTTCCCTATTACATAATTGTACTGAAAAATACAGGAGGAGAGTAGACAGTCTGCAAGTTTCATGTGCTTAAATCTTCTTGTATTTCAATTCTTCAGCTCCTCTGTGTGTAAATATTCCATAAATGAAGTCATTTAAGAAGCTAGATTTTTACTTGCTCAGAAAACTAAAATGCTAAGGTTCTGCTTTGACTGTATATACCTGGCAAGTCTCACAATTAGAGTAAGTGACCAATCTGTGATCCAACTAGCCAACACTCTTCCTTTTGAAGTTTAATAGCCTAATTTGTAAAATGAAGAACACTTAAAATCGTTTTTAATATATTCCCAGTCTTAGACAGGTTTCTCTGGGAACAGGCACTAAGAACATGTTCGGATATGTCAAGGTGATGACATGGGTTGGACAGCTGTAGAGGCCAAGTCAAACTTTGGCCAAAATGTTCAGAATTTCTCTGGAGTCTACAGTTTCCCTCACAGTGTTCTGCATTTGGTAGACATGGCTGAATAGTTTAAATCTGCCCCCATCTGTCGTGTGGTGGGAAGGGGCTAATCAAAAGTATAGGGGAAGAAAATGCAATTGACAGAAACTGCCTAACCATGGAAGGAGCTGATTGATGGGAAATGTCTGTCAGCACTTGGGCAATGTGTTTTGTCTTTTGACCGACATCCAGATTATTCCTTCTAGTCTTAGAACCATGTATAGAATCCTCCCATGTCTTTGATACTAACCAAGAAGAATAAGATATATGTCCTGTAGATACTTTTCAAAATGCATTAACTTAATGTGTGTAAACTGTCACACATTCTAGCTCAAACTTATAATGGACAATGGTAATATGTATGTATGCTCTTCACCAAAGCATGTAAGTGTCACTCCCTATGGGCTTGTATGCCACAGAGAATCCAAGTGCCATCTGAAGATTAATATCCACAGTAGAAAATAGCAGTCATCAAATTCATAAGTAGGGCTTTGGCTACAGTGTCTCCTCTTTGCCTTACTTAGGAGGACATAGGCTTGAGTTGAGCATGCTGGTGCATGATTCTAAACTGTACCAGGGAGGTTGAGGCATGAGGCTCAGTGTGAGCTACACAGTAAGACCTTGACTCAAACCCTGCCTTTGCCCCCCAAGAAATAAAAGCTAGCTTAACTATGTGCCTACTTAACTGGATCTGCTTGAATTTCACACACCTTAGATCTTATACAACTTTAAAGAATTCATCAATGTATGTGTATATGAGACTATAATAAAGGCAGAGATTTATGTCACCATTGTATAATTTCTGAACTCTCTAAATGTGTTTTACTGTCACTATAATTTGACCTGGAACTCTTAGTCATAGAGTATACCACAATGATTTTTTCCTATCTCCCTTCCCCTGTTAGTTTTAAGCCAGGTTCCTTTTTATTTTTTTTAAATAGTCAACCAATAGGCTTGGCCCTTTTTAACCCAGTGTGTCACTTTTTAATACAAGTTTTCATCACTTCAGCAAAGGGTATTTTTTTTCTCCCCAGTGAAAAAGATGGATTGGTAAGCAGCCCCATGCCCTATAAACCATTTCCTTTCAATTCAGGGCCTAGCAGTTTGGCCTGGCTCATGTTCAGGTACTACTATAACTTGTCTGAACCCCTACTGAAGGGCCTCCTGCTTGTGGATTTATGCCCAAGCACTTGGGTGATCCTTGAAACCGCCTCTCTGAAGAATGATTGGATATTTGCTCAATTCCAGCACATGCTGTAATGAAGCATGCCCCTTGCTCTTCAAATCCAGAGGTCCTGACCTCACCAGGTGAGCTTTTCTCAGGAAATGGCCCCCAGAGGCAATTCCCAATTGCACAGTTTCTGTGCTGGACACCAATAACCGTGTGCACTCTGTTCAGCTGTTTTCATGTTTGAACATAAAGTCCCACATAGGAAGTGTTAGGAGATTTCTAAACCTCCTAAGAATAACCCTGGTTAAACTGCTCTTTAATATTCAACACAGGGTCTCTGTATGGATGACAAATTCTGTAGGAGCATCTTCATCTTAAGGAGGGCAATATAATATGTAAAAGAACAAAGAATCTTTTCATCATTGGTGTTGTTGCCAAGAACGGGAACTGATGCTATGTGAGCTTTGATCTTTGCTTTCTTCCCTTCCCCCACTGTGTAATTCAATTATGTATCTCCCCTTTACATAAGGCAAGTGCTACTCCTCCCCAGCTCCTCCTTAATTGCAGACTGTTCAAGATCCGAGATGTCCTAAGATAGAAGCAAGCTACTTTGGCATTATTTTATTCAAGCCTCTTCCAGGTACCGCATGCTCAGGACAATTTTCTTGTTAAGTCTCCCAAACAGCAGAATACACATAATAGCTCATTCAGTAATCAGTAGATTATGAAGTGGCTGAAACATAGATGAAAATTAATGGATATCTTGAGACAAAGAGGCTACTTAGCCTCCTTTGATGAGATGACACAGCAACTTACATCCAGTCTAACTGTCTGCCATTTCCCCTCACCCTATTAGCCATGCAACTGCAAATTTTATGGAAGCATCTTGAGCTTTATAGTTACATTACTAGACGTGAAGGATTTTTTTGGTTCAAAATTAAAGATTTAAAGAAAGATGAAACCTTTAACCTTTAATCTCACATTCTATATAATACCTGGTCCCTGGACAAGTCTCAATTACTCTGCCCACTTTGAGAAAATAAGCTAAAATTGAAGCAGACTATCAGTTGATCATTTCAATAAAAGAAGATAGCTTGAGCATCATGATTGATTTGTAGTGTGCTTTCTTGCTAAGCTGGTCTGTCCTGTACATGCCTACATGTGTGACTATAAAAGGAGACATGACCAAATGAAAAGGCAGTAAGAAAGAATTTGTGGAGTCAAGATTACTGCTGTGTGAGGTGAATCACACATTCTTCTAAAACGTCTTGTGACAGGGATTCCACTTGTAATAATGATAGGTGAAAAAGATCTAAGAAAGAGCTGTAGACCAATGTGGCTCTTTACTGTCATGCAGCATCGATATGAGTAATGTTCCCAAAGCAATATTTATTTATTTTCTTTCCTTGCTTCAAAACATTTCTATTAATTAGAACTATTTGTCAAAGTATCAAATTCAGTTTGTTTGACAAAGGTGATTGTGGGACTTTGAAAATCTAATCATATCATACATTTGCAAAACATCAAGGCTGTTTCCTAACTAGTCAATAGCAAAGCCTTCCTACACACAACCTTAGATGCTTGTGCTAGTGTTGTCACTCATATGTCAGAAGAAAACTCTTCAGGCACAGTTCCCCTCCAAATGAAAGAACAGGTACCTCACTTTAAACTTGTAATAAGGCCTGATTTTTTCCAGTCTATTAAAAAATGGTAATTTTAACCAGAAAAGCTGTTTAAAAGTTCAGTCACTGAGATGGAATATTGTTAATTTAAAACAAAATGTACATGGAGAAGTAATTTAATTATAAAAGGTTCTTTAGATAGAAAATATGGCCTTTACACTAAAGTTCAAAAGGCTATAAGTATTTTAAACTTAGTAAATAGCATCAAAAATATAAAATTGCATATGTAAACTGATTTTCATTAAAAAAATTATTGCCTCTTCATTTTAGCAGGAATAAAAACTGGCATGTTTGTCTTCATTTTTGTGTCCATTTCCTTTACTTTTTTTGAATGCACCAACATGAATCATTGTTCTTATTATATATACCTTGGATTTTAGAAAGAGCAAGTACTATAATTACAAATGCTTTACACACTCAAGACAGAACTTAAATGCAGAATCTATCTATCTTCACTCCGAAGTACATGTTCTTAGTAACAATTCAAAGTCATTTGGTAAACAACCATAAGATACTAAAATGCATAATTAGTTTGGTAATGTGTATGAACTCTGTGATGTTTACATGAAATATAATTTTCTCAATTGAACCAAGTTTAACAGGCAAATACTTCACTAGGTAAACCATAAATATAGTTAAAAAATTGAGAAGAGGTAAAAAATTATTCCTGAACATAGCTCTAGTCAACATGCTATTTAATATAACCAAAGAGCTTTTTAAAGTTTCTAAAACAGCAATCAACAGTTCTGGTAATTATTATGAAACCCAAAGAAGATAAAAAGGCAATGCTTTATAATTAAATAGCTCCTATGAAAACCTAGTAAGGAAAAACTGTATTTGTCTTGGTTGTTTACAAACACCAAATACAAGTACCACTAGCATATTAATAATAATAAAGGATTAAGTAGGTGAGAATGAGACCCCATTGTTCACTAACCATGCATGGTATGGAAGAGTTCTTAAATCATCTGTCAGTTTCACCTTATTATTCAATGATCATTCAATCCAGGAATAAGAGAAGAACTCCCATCATTGCTGTTACATGTCAGGAAGGCCCTGATACTTAAAAAATGGAAACATTTTATAAGAAATAAAAATAAATGTATAGAAAGGAGGAGATGAAGTATAGCTAAACCACACTGGAAATCAAACATAAAGCGCACAGTTTCCCAAAATTAATGAGTGCTGGGAAGATGGTCAGATCATATACATTCCAGAAAAGTAACTAAGACATCATTCCTAATTTTATAAATATTTAATTATTTGTGACAAAGTCTCATTTGTATTGAGGCATGCCTAAAAACATGAAAAGAACAACTAGAACCCTGGACACAGAAATGTCTATACTCACAAGGGCTGGGAATTTCACTCCATTATTCACAAATAAACTTCCACTGTTTCCAATAGGCTCCAGGATCTGTCTAGATGCAGAGAAAACATCATTAAAAAGGACTCAGAAAAATCCAATTATTATAGGACTATACTTTCTTTCAGTAGGTAGAGCATAGAGTAATTTTAATGAAAGGAATGCACAAGAATAAAATGAGAGTGAAAACAAGTTAGTAAAATGGCCTCTTTAATTGGGTTGGGAGTCACAGACCTTGCACAACAGGTGAAATTTAACTTGAGCATGAAAGAGGGGAGCCAGACATGCAAATTTCAATCTGAAGAGAGTCTAGATACGATCTCCAAGTTTAACTTAAAATCTTTTAAAATTTATTTTGGATTCTATGGCATGTACATATTTCTTTCAATGCAAATGCATTATAGGCTTTCCTCACTGTTAATGTACAACTTAATAAAATGTCCATTTGGAACCTAACCTACTCTACTTGGTTGCTTTGACATCATGTTTTGGTATTCATATAAATCATTATTGTCCCCCTGTTAATATGAGACCTGAACTTTCTTTCTCCTTTACTCATTAATTCATGAAATATAGTTTCTTATCTTACCCCTGACTCTCACCCCCATCTGAACTCATCTATAAATTGAGTGATGGTTTGTTAATAAAAATTGTGATACCCAGATGGCCTCAAAAAATTGTGTTCATAGAAATTCAGGTAATATCAAATTAGTTGTTTCAGGATGTTTTACTTTACTCTTTATCACAATGACACGGTTTCTGGGGTGATGGTTTTTAAAAATAAATTGGAATATTAAAAAGTATTCAATACTCTCATTTTAGTAGTTACTTGGTAGCAGGCAGGAATTTATTCTTTCCTCTGTAATATTTGCAACAACATGGAAATATCAATAACAAAGCCCATGGAAATTTCCAAGGAAACAAATTCCAAATCATGTAAGATGTTGATTAAAGCTATTAAGGCTGATCAACTTTATCTAAGGTCCTTATAGAAAGGAATAATAAGATTATAGAAAATTATTTTTAGTATTCAGAATGGGAAGAAAGACCCATTGCTAAAATATTGCACAATTTTCTCACAAGAAGTAGAACTTACATGGATTCTTCCTCCCTACTGGCTACTGTTCACAATTCCAGAAGGTGCTACACAGAATGCTAGATGAGAAAGGACATTAGCAGTTTTACCCAACTACACATCCTGGAAGCTACAATAATAAGCTACAAACCTGACCAGCAAGATGTGCCTTGTCGGACTACAGTGGCATGACAAGTATGGCAGTAATCAACCATTTTCCAAAAGTTAGATTTGAAAACTATTCCACAAGACAGAATTCAAAATGGGCCTATAAACGACTTAAGAGATAGTGGCTGGGGAAATCATAGACCGTAGAGAGGAAACTGCCAATGCCTTTTTTGGAAAATGTTATTTTGTCAAACTGACTTCCAAATATCCATCTTTATATCCACAGACTGCTGCTGTTCCTGATCTTCATCAGAAAAGCAACAAGCAGTGGTCAATACAGAAATCCATAACTGTCCAAAGTGCTGAGACTATGTTACATTGTAGTGATTGGCCCAAAAGTGGACAGCTATATCTCCCCATTCAAGGCTGAGGGAACAATGTGGAAGAAAGGATAGAGAGACTATGAAAGCCATAGAATGGGGAGATGTACAACAAAAAATGCCTTGTATACTATACATAGCCACTGTATTCATGAATTCACCACAGCCGTGATTATCTTCACAAGAGCTATACAATATTGGACATCTCACATTTCATCATGGAATTGAAAGAGGTTCAGAAGACCCTTCTCTTCTTTGATGGAAAGCTTACAGTTAACTGTTGGGGCAGGGAGTATCAGTTTCTTAAATGTGGTAGCCACTATTAATTTGTTCTTTCCCAGTAAATAATATTCAACCCAAACTCAGGAAAGAAGCACTAATAAATGTAGTAGATCACACATACCAAAACAACCCCCCAAAAAACAAAAAACTTCATGAAGGTAAGAAAGCGACTTGTTTGGAAGAATAGTTTGGGGAAAAGGAAGGGAGATAAGATAAGAGTATAAATTTTAATATATATAAACATACGAAACTTTAAAAAATTTAAATGGGATAGTGTCCTGCAGGTGTTAAGTTAATGACAGTAGATATCTAAAAGTTATTACATATATATATATATATATATATATATATATATATAGAGAGAGAGAGAGAGAGAGAGAGAGAAACCTACTCATAAATGATAAATGAGTGGAGAAGCAGTAGCAGATCAGACTCTTATCAAGCACAATAATGGCACAGACTTCATAAAACAATAAGAAAATTTATAAATGAGGCATAATGAGTGGTTCACACTGTATTTCCTGTTATTAGGAGACAAGGGTAGGAGTATTGAGGGAGAATTAAAGGCCAGCCTGGATTTCATAAAAATACTCTTCAATAGACCATAAGGTTTCTTAAACTTTATAGTTTATCCTTATCCTTTAAAGTGTTATCCTTAGCAATTTCACAGGGCTTCTAAACTGAAGAAACACTAATCTCAGAAAGATATGCAGATATGACTTTAGACTAATGTAGTTGATTATTCATAGATATTTATAAAAACAAATTTTTAAAGCAATTGTATTGTTAAGCTAACATGAGTAGAAATTCATATGATAAAAAGGATATTGAATATTAAAGGTTCTATAAAAGAAGAAACAATTATAGGGAACAGAAATGGAATGAGTATGAAAGAGAAGAAAGACAAATATAGATAACATGGGAGAAGTAACATGTACCTGTGTGGAAATGTCATAATGAAACCTATTGTTTTGTATAGTTAATAGATGCAAATAAAAAAGTTATGCACAAAACTTCTATAGATTAACAGTTTGTAGAGGAAGCTATGTAGTTATAAATCAAAGCATTCTGATGAGAGAAAAATGACTACAGGGTAGAACCAAGAACCCAGAGTATAGGTGCAAGATTTGTGGAGCATCATTTTCAGAGAGCTGAGCAAGGCTGTGAACTTTGTTGAACTTCAGAATTTCTGTGAGCCTTAATCAAATGGATTATCCATTGTAATGATCTCCTTTCCACAACTGAATGTGGTGGTGAAGGAAGGTGTGGGAGACCACATGGATATAATTTTGGAGGGAAAACACATTATGATTTGATGTCACAAGAAGATAAGACTTTGCAGAGTTTGAGAAGAGAGAAGGTATTTTATTCATTAAAAAGAAATAGTTTGTGATAAAATTATATATGGTTACAAATAGTTTCTACTCTCCTTGTTAAACCAGGGCAAACCTAGGTATTTATATCATTCCATAGAAGCCAGCAGGAGGACAATTCAACTATTTCTGAGTCTAAGAATAGTTCATAAGGAGGCTTTTGATTTTTACCCTTTGTAATACTCAACATAGAATCATGAACTGTCATGTGTCCTATCAAAGTTTGACAACTCTGTGGTAAACAGCACATGAAAAGACCCTGAAACTCCATGTACAGGGACACAACTGAGTATCGAACTCCTGACTCTCTTTATCTCTTTAAGCCACCAGCACATAAGTTAAACTATGTTTAAATCTTCAGAAATCCAAATTAGGACTTGAATACTAATAAACAACCACAACTGGAAAACTGCAGAGTAGAAAATTGCTCAAGTGAGCTGTATCTGCATTTTCACCCCACCTAAAATGTTAAATCAGCAATAGATATCAGAACATCTACACTTAAAAAACATTCAAGCTACCACATTATCTAAAACTAAAGGAGGGATTAGAATTTACCTGGATGCACAATTGTGAAGTTGTCTAATTAAACTGAATAAAAGACTTATTGTACATGTACCTTTCTTTGCTGCCTGCTAGTTCCCAAATAACCAACCCAGAGAGTTAATATTAATTATAAATGTGTGGCTGATAGCTCAGGCTTATTACTAACTAGCTTTTACAACTTAAATTAGCAAATTACTATTAATCTACATTCTGTCATGTGCCTTTCTTTCATCTTGCACCCCTCTTTTCTCTCCATGTCTGGAAATTGACTTCTTTCACTCTACTCTTCTTCCCAGTATTCTCTCTGCCTCAAAATTCCTGCCTAGGTATCAGCCAATCAACCTTTTATTACCAATGACAGCAACAAATTTTCACAGTCTACAGAAGGATTATTCTACAGAGTTTCCCTTTTGTCTAAATAAAAAGGTAGGTTTTAACCTTAACATAGTAAAATTATATACAACAAAACATTTATCAAGTAAGAATTACAGTTACAATATCCAGTCCATTTGTATTTGGCAAATTTAGAGAAAATTTTCTATTATTTATTTTATCTTTGTGAGTCTAAAGTTTTATACCTGATTTTCCTTTTATCATGACTAAGGGAAACTTTAACTATGACTATCTAGTCTTCAACTCTGTCAAAGACCCCAGAAGGATGAAATGTTACACAATGACAGGGACATCTGGCTGTCTGGACAGTTGCCCAAAATTTGTCTGTAACATCAAGACAACCATATTTGACCTATACTAGAACTTGGTAATTTTGAAAGACTGTCCTACCTTGTCTTGGAAAAGGTTGGCAGCCACTTTCTTTTGTGTCCTGGTTCAGTTGGGACAGTATATTGTCAGCAATAGTTCTTTGCCCAAATGGCTAGCTTTTGCCATAAGGAAAGCAAACTCCATATGAAGTTTCTTCAATGTCAATTTATCTTCTCTGAAGTAAATTTATGCTGTCAGGAGCAGAAGATTTTTACTTCCTTGATAGTGAAAGTCTTATGTTATTAAAACTTTGAAAGGACTTATTCTGTAGATCTTTGAAGTGTCTGAAAACCATGTATCCATCCAAATGTATCTATTTAACCTCAAAAACATACCTAATATGACTACAAGGTTATTATATATGACTAGGTAAATTTATATTTATATATTACATTTTAAAAAGTGCTGTATAAGTACAATACCCCAAACAAAGGTGGAAATATAGTTAAAAATAACTTTAAATTTATATCCATAAACCAAAATCCATACCAATGTAAAGAAATTGAGATTAATAGTTGTTTTTTTATTAAAGTATATTCAATAGTCCACTCCTTCCCTTTATCATTCCTATGTCATTTCCCTCTTTTAACATTTAGAAAGAAATCTTTGAATTTAAATCTTTTTGTTTAGCCTATTTTTTTTACTAAGACCAATAACAATTGTTACCAACCCTCCCTTAAAAGATAATAAACATACATAGCCAACTTTTTTTTTTTTTAGAATGTGTGTGTCATTCTCTAGACTAATTATTCTGTGAGGCTGGATCATCTCAGCCAGCAGTCTTGAAGCTGTTCTGGATGCTGGATCACCTGGGCCATCAATTTTTGTTTGTTTGTTTGTTTTGGTTTTTGGTGTCTGGTCCCTTGCTCTGAAAATACATAAAGCTTTAAAGGTAACATACATATCTGCATTAGTACAAATATAGACTGTACATTGTATACAAGTCAGCCAGAGATGATGTTTTTGGTTGTTGTTGTTGTGTGTTTGATCAGGTAATATATACATCATTTAATTTGTAGTTCTTTTAGGTTTGTTTCTTTGCGTTTGTAGTCAAGAATTTTATGGGGTCTTCCTCAATCAAACCTCATCCATATGAATCTGGAATGAATCCACATCTTCTCATTTCCTGTGGAATCAAAAGTATAACCTCTCCCCCCAAATAATATATGTTTAACTTGCATTGTGAAGTTAAGACATTTTAAAAATATATATGTTGGTTTAATACAGTAACCTCCATAATCCAATGTGTATTAGCAGCTATCCTTCATCAGCAAGCAAAATAATCAAAGACAACGTAATAACATGCAGGATCCAGATTCTGTGTATTTCCCATCTTTATGTAGGTTATTATTTTTATTATAATATTCCTTTAAGGACTTTATTATTTTCAAACTATTTTTAGTATATGACTGTATATATTCTTTTTTTCTCCCCTAAATCTATGTATATTGTTTTAAAACACACTGTAACACATTTAGAGACCCCTGGATCTGACTTTACTGAGCATATATATTGTTTTCTGATCATATGACACAAACTTAAGCTGCTATGTCAGCCACTGGCACTGCTCAGCTTAATGTATGGCAGTGGTGTATGGTGCTTGGTGACTGGTTACATCTTGCGGGTAGCTGCTAGGAGACACATTTCTGTGCTGCAGCTGGCATGAGACTGTGAGACTAGGAAGCCAGACTTGGCTCCAATTTGTGTGTCTGGAGCCTTTTAAAAGCTTTCACAGGTTTTATGTGGATCTATGTTTCCCAACAGTGGGTGCCATTTGTAGATGGAGTTTTCTGTTCTGCCAGCTGATTCCCAAATGTCCATACAGAGACTTATTAATTATAAATGCTTGACTGATAGGTTAGGCTTGTTTTCATCTAGCTCTTATAACTTAAATTAACCCATTTACATTAATCTATGTGCTGCCCCAAGGCTCATTTACCTTATCTATGTACTTCCCATATTGCTTCTTCTGCAGCAGGACAGCAACAACCTAGACTTTGCACTTCTTCTTTCTCTGCCCCTAAAATCCTGCCTAGCTATCACCCAATCAGTTGCTTAGTAACAATGAGAGCAACACATCTTCCCTTTGCAACTTGCTTTTGGTCACAGTGTTTTATCACACTAATATTAAACAACAAGGACACCACTAGAGAATCAGTCAATAAGCAAATATTTATGTGTACCAATTTACCAATGTATATCATAAATCTTTTCCTTTTATAAGGAAGGAAATATTTGCTTCTGCTTCTGGTTTGGGGATGCATTTTCAAGTTTTCAATCTTCAGTTACAGTTGGAAAACTATTAAAAAAAACTAAATAAATTAATGTCAATTAAACTGGTTCTGTTGTCTTTCACAAGTTGAACCCTTCTACTTTCATCTATAATCAGGCATATGAAAGAAATGATAGTTGACTTAGAATAAGCAAAATTTGCAACTTGCATGACAAGGGCACTTATCTGGAATATATCTAAGTATTCATGTATTCTACATTCATGTATATTTCTGGAATACCTGTTATTCCAGAGGGTCTCACATATGTGCTCAGAGGACAATTATCAACTTTCCTATAGTTATGGTTGTCTTTTGGCTTCCTCGAATTCTATAAGCAAAGCTTTTGTGCCTTGGCCATCACATAGCTAGGTGACATATCCTATGGGATGCTTAATTTCGAGTATACTTCATTTAATTTTGCACCAGGTGGTGGTACCTTACTTCAGACAAAGTATGTAGTGAGACTTTACTTAATGATCCCTAGTAAAACTCTCATAGCTTGAGTATAATTTCCAGAATTCTTCAACACTAAAAGTAAGCAAAATAAAAGTCTTTTGAAGTTACTACTAACACTTGTTTCTCTGGTATTGATGCCTTAGTTCTCTATGCACATTGATTAAATGTGTAAGCCACATCAATTTTTTTTCATGATTTTAGGTCTCCATCTTTTTCTATGCATTGTTTTCTGGGCTGTGAAACAGCTAACTGTTAATCTAACTCTGAAATTACTACCTAAGAGCAATGGGCATAGCAAGAACACATGCTCATTATTAGAACACACAGCTACTAACCCTGAGTCAGTGCCAAACTCTGAGCAGACCAGGCAATAGCAGTGCAATAGTTATGGAAAAGCAACCTATGATGATCATCCAGTACTCAAAATGACCCTTTAGTCATAGCACATAATTGAGACCAATGTTGGTTTGTTTTTGTTTTTGTTTACCTTGCTACATTTTCCATTTTGCTTCAAATATAAAAATACATTTACGTTTTTAAATCAATGACCATATATATTATATATTATATTCTTTTCTATCCTAATGTTTCCATATTCTATTTTTTCTTTTTTTCTAGCCAAGAAGAAAAATGAAATATTGGAATTAACAGTACCTGAATGCAAAGGTGATAGGCTACCAAAATAAACAGAAAAGAAAGCATGGCTCCTTTGATGTTCCAGCCAGTACAGGAAATGGATGTTCTTCTACATTTCTGGCCAAATTTTCAGCCAAATTTTGTGGACTAACTTGTGATGTTCTGAACATTTGAAAAGACATGTAAAAATACCTCAACACCCAATGTTTATTTAACTACAACACACACTAAAGTTCTTTGATGAAAGATAGATGAAGTTTCATGGTTTACAAAGTCCTATTGCCTGATCCACATTGGTTCATTCATCTGAGTTTTGGACCATCAGTGATTTCCCAACTAGATAGATCACAGATCCTAAAGATTTCTTTGCTGCATGAATGGTATAATACAAGATTCTGATCACATTTAGACTCCACACTATATGTTTGACAATGCTACCATTGACTGGCCCTCTTGGGTAACTCAACTCTCAATATGGCTCAACTTTTGATTATAAATGGTAAAGCTCTTTGCTTCTATGCCATCCCAATGAACATCCTTACTCCAGATGCCTGCATTACTTAAGTTCAGCGTGTAATTTTTACTCTGTCTTCAGAAGACTGTCATGGCTACTCAATATAAAGTCCCTCCAATTTGTATAACTTAAATAGATTATTAAAACGTATTGTCATTTCAGATGACCAAAAATAATTCATGTTTAGTATAATCCTTTCCCAAATGCTGATTCTTATAGGCTACAACAATTTCTCAAATACTGTATGGGACATGCCTTAACTAAATATCATAGAGTTCATCTGAAATACAAATTTAACTGATTCACTCATATTTTATCTGGCAAGTCTAAGCCTGCTCCAATATTTCTTTTATTCATATCTGTCTTTTAGATTTAGAGTGAAACTGGGGACTTTGTTTTACCCTTTGCAGTATTCTAGTACCAAGGACATACCACTGGCATCCAAAACTGTTGCATAGATAAATCAGTGTTGATGCATCACTATATGGAGTTTATGATATTGATGTCTTCTGTAGCAACATGATCAAATCTGTGTGTCCTCCCCATTCCATGCCAGCTGAGAATCTAAGGGCCTGGTTTAGCAGCACAGGCTTCTAGAAAAATTCAGCTGAAGCCTTTGTTCAGGTTTCTTCCTCAAGTCTCAACCAGCCAATGTCAGTATTATATGCTGGCCTCGTACTTGATAACGTGACCAAAGAGGCAAAGACCTCTGAGGAGTTTCAGGGTGAAGGGGTATGTTTTCAGAAAGAAACATGTTGCTGAGAGCAAATATCATTCTGAACTCATTCAAAGTCAGGGCAGAACTATTGAAAGTCATTGTTTATGTCCAAATTGAGAAGTTGAAACTGTTCTCAGTTGCTGTAACTTACTTTTCATAAAATGTCTAATTTTATGGCAGCAGATAAAATCTAGTATACAGTGTTGATTTAAAGTCCAAGCAAGTCTGCCCTACTTTTGTTTTATCCCTTGCAAACAAGTACATTCTTTTACAGTTTCTCTCTCCCTCCCTCTCTCTATCTCCCTCTCCCCTCCCCTTCTCTCTCTCTCTCTCTCTCTCTCTCTCTCTCTCTCTCTCTCTCTCTCTCTCTACCTATGGCTGTATGTTCAGTTTCCTTGATAACTAGAGGTATCAGACTCATCGTACTCTTATTAGGAAAATAAATTTTCCTGTCTTATATCAACAATGAGAAGTGATGTAATATATTATATAACCTTTGAAATTAATGTTCATGTCTATGCTTTGGGTAAAACTACTCATGAACTCAATGATCCCCTGGGAAATTTTGCTAAGTATATGAAACTCTATACTTGGAAAATATAACCAAATTTAAATTAGAATTATTAAAATATACTTGGGAAGCCTAATATTAAGTTCATTTTCTAGGTAAGAAACATCACACTTTGTAGAAAAACCTAGAATAAAATGTAATAAAACTGCAAATCTACTAAAACTTACAAGTATACTACAATTTTTAATTAAAACTTTCGTGTTTTGCACATCCCAAACAATAATTTGCACTCTAAAGTTAATAGTTATTATTTAAAGTGCTAAGACTGTTTGTGATAAATAATGAACCGTATTAGTGCTAACATAATAAGGCTAACATTAGCCACTGCACTAAAAATTCCAGTCTTTGTTTTTTCAAGACTTTCATCCAGTTTGTTTTCCTACAGTAGCTATTTTCACATATTTTCTATTTCTCTCTCTATGACTCAGTCTATTATATTTCAAATATACTCCTGGTCCTTTAGCCTGTCAGCCATGTATTGGACACCCATTGCTATTTCCAGTTTCACTTGTGTCTGTAGCTCTTAGTAGATACAATCTCAACTCTGAGAATCTGATTTCACTTCTCAACTTACAAATAATAAATACACAATCCATAACAAAACATAATTGAAAGTTTTAATCCTGCTATACATAGGCATCCATAGTCTCTGGCTATATTTCTCTCTGTTTCTTTTTCTGTATTACAGTGAAGTTAAGTAAGTAATTAGTAAGTAAGCACTGTATGCTAGCTAGATCTATTCTATGCAGATTATAAATAGTAACTAAGTTCTTTTAATACAAATCCTTAATGTCAATCCAGTTATCAGCTCTGGTTTTCCAAATATCTGGAGATCCCAGAAATAGGATAACTTGGCTTTCCTGCTAAGAATATAGCCAAATGAGACCGAGGTTCCCAGAAACAGGATGAGTTGGTGTTCCTGCTGAAGATACACCTCTAGTCCAGGACCATCATTCACTGGACTCTGATATCTTACCATGATTAAATAACTGATTGATTGGTTGATGGATGATTGGCTGATTCTATTTATATTTTGCAACTTTGGGAAGCGAATCTCTGATCTCATGAACACCAGATAGTTTATAACTAGCCATACTGCCAGACACATTTCATTTCTTTCTTTTAAATTTGAATTAGAAACAAGCTTCTTTTACCTGTCAATCCCAGTTCCCTCTCCCTCCTCTCATGCCTTCCGCCCCCACAGACTCCCTATTCCAACACCTTTCTGCTCACAAGGGAGGGTGGGGCCTTCCATGGGGGAATCTTAAAATCTATCATCATTTGAAGCAGGGCCTAGACCCTCCCACATGTGTGTAGGCTGAGAGAGGATTCCTCTATGGGGAGTGGGCTCCCAAAGTCCATTTGTGTACTAGGGGTAAATACTGATCCACTACCAGTGGCCCCGTAGATTTTCCAGAAATCCAAACTGACCTCCTCTTTCAGGGAGTCTGGATCAGTCCTATGCTGGTTTCCCAGCTATCAGGCTCAGGTTCATGAGCAACCCCTTGTTCAGGTCAGCTATGTGTCCTGTTAAGGTCAGGTCTGTGGGTTTCTCCATCCTGGTATTGACCCCTTTGCTCATCAGTAACCCCACTCTGCAACTGGATTCCAGAGTTCAGCTCAGTGTTTAGCTGGATGAAGGCTCTAGGATGGCATATAAGGTAGCCTTTCCACTATTGCTTAGATTCTTAGTTTGAGTCAACCTTGTAGATCTCTGGACATTTCCCTAGTGCCAGAATTCTCTTTAAACCTATAATGGCTCCCTCTATTATGGTATCTCTTTTCTTGCTCTCCTTTATTCTTCGCCCGACTACATCTTCCTGTTTATTCATGTCCTCCTCTCCCCTTCTCCTTCTTCTAACTCCTCCATGCTCCCAATTAGCTTAGGAGATCTTGTCCCTTTCCCCTTCTCTAGGGGACCATGTATGTCTCTCTTAGGGTCCTCCTTGTTTCCCAGCTTCTCTGGCTGTGTGGATTGTAGGCTGCTACTTCTTTGCTCTAGGTCTTAAATCCATATGTGAGTGAGTACATACTATTATTTTTCTTTTTGTGACTGGGTTGCCTCACTCAGGATGGTTTCTTCTAGTTTCATCCACTCGCCTGTGAGTTTCAAGATTCCATTGTTTTGTTTTGTTTTTTTCAATAATGAGTACTCCATTGTGTAAATGTACCATATTTTCTCCATCCATTCTTCAGTTGAGGAGCATCTAGGTTGCTTCCAGGTTCTGGCTATTACAAATAATGCTGCAATGAACATGGTTGAACAGATGTCCATGTTGTATGAATGTGCATCTTTCTGGTATATGCCTAAGAATGGAATTGCATCAGTATGAAGAGTCTCAGAAGATGAGCAGATAACAATATATTTAGTAAAAAGAAAGTAGAAAATGTGGTATCTAGTTGACTACACAGAGTGAAGGAAATTTTTGAGTAAAGAGTCACTGATAATAGTGGAGTTTAAATTATAAAGCAAGAAAACACAAGAAAGGGGGCATGAAATAAAGCTAGAGTTAAACTATGGCCAGCTTAAACTTGAGTTTCAAGATGATCCAGGTGAATTACAGTAAGTAATTAAAATTGTCCAGTGACCTAAAAATTAGAAATGTTCAAAAGTCAAATAGGGGAAAGTATTTAAAACCTAGCTATAAGCATATATTAAAACATATTAAGTAATTGATTCAGACATAGGAGCTGGCAAGTCTGGAGGCCATGGAGAAGGCCAGCAGCTAGAGACAGGCAGGAATTGATAGGACAGACCAGAGCCAGAATGCTTTCAGAAACAGAAAAAAAAAAAAGATTTCAGGCATGGAGCTGATTGGATAAGACCCTACCATATTTTAAAAGCTAATCTCCTTTGTTTTAAATTCAAATGAATGCATATACTAATGACATTGTGATAATATGTATGTTATTAGTTGCTTCAACTATCACAGCAAGATCAGACGTTCCATGATGACTTAGGGCAGTCCCCAATCTGACAATATGGAAAGGCCAATTCAGGCATTCTCTCTATTATTGCTAGTGTCATCTTTGTGGATTTCTGGGAATTTTCTCAGCACCAGATTTCTCCCCAACCTCACAATGGTTCACTGTATCAAGATATCTCTTTCATTGCTCTCTCACTCCCTCCCTCCCCCAACTCAACCATTCTGTTCTCCCATGTTCTCATTCCCCATCCCTTCCCCTCTACCCCACCAAACCCAGTTTACCCAGGAGTTCTCATCTATTTCCCCTTCCCAGGGTAATCCATGTGTCCCTCTTAGGGTCCTCAGATTCTCTGGAGCTGTGGACTGCAGTCTGTATAACCTTTGCTCCATATCTGTAACCACCTTTTTGTCCCTCTGGGTCTGGTACACCTAACTGAATGATCATCTCTAGTTCTATCCATTTACCTGCAAATTTCATGATGCCATTGTATTTTTAGAGCTGAGGAACATTCCATTATGTAAATAAAGAAACGTATCACATTTTATTTATTCATTCTTTGACTGAGGGGCATCCAGGCTCTCTCCAAGTCCTGGATACCATGAATAATGCTGCTATGGACATAGTTGAGCAAGTGTCCTTGTGGTATGATTGAGCACCAGGCCTAGCTCCAATAATTCAGTCAAAGAGAGGGAAGAGGGATTATATGAGCAAGGGGAAACCCACAGAGACAGCTGACCTGAGATCTTGGGATCTTGGGGACTCTGGGTGACAGTTGGGAAGCCTGAATCAGGCCCTCTGCATGTGGTGATGGTAGCTTGGTCTGTTTGTGGTACCCCTAGCAGTGGTACCACACCATCTCTGGTGCATGAGCTGGCTTTTTTTTGGAGCCCATTCCCTATGTTGGCATGCCTTGCTCTACCTTCATGCAGTGGGAAGGGGCTTGATCCTGCCTCAACTTAATGTGCCAGGATTTGTTGACTCCCCATGTGAGGCCTTACCTTTTCTGAGGAGTGGATAGGGGTGGGTTGGGGGGAGGTAGGGAAAGTGAAAGGAAGGGGGGGAAGGGGAACTGTGGTTTGTATGTAAAATGAATAAAAAATTTTAAAATAATTTTAAAAAGTCAGATGTAATGTTCAACTAGAATAAAGCAAAGAATGCAGTCACTTCAAGGACCTTCCCAAATATATTTTGCCTTTAGTTGAGACTTGTGAAGGGGAGAAGGATGCAAAAGGAAATGTGAAAAATGAACTAGCTGAGAAGATAAGCTGAGAAGACATAGGAAGAAACAGTCAACACAAGGTGTTCTGTGGCACCAAAGACCAGAAGTCCTGTTTCTATCTTTCCTATTCTAGTTCTCTCAGTTTGTACACTTAACATAATTTCTCTGAGATTAAATAATGATATTTCTTACTCCTTTATTTACAGCAAAAGATATTTTAAAGTCAAATAACATTACCTATGTGAATAGATATTTTAATATGCATATTTGTATTTCTCCATCTATTATGTCTAGTAAAATTCCTAAGTAGAAGTTATCCCAATGGAGACAGGGGTGAGTGAACATGTGAATACAAGTATGTGTCACAGGGATGTAATGTAGTTCAGATGGAAACTCCTTATCTTACAAACACAAGGTTTGTTCACTAATACTGCCTAATGGTTATATTCAACATACAGAATATATTGGCATTAGAATTCACTGTCTACTTGATTCATGTTGACACCTTTCCCTGTTGGCTTTATCTATTGGAGCTTTACAACTAGAGAATGATACTGTCAACACAAGTACCAATATCAACTTTAAATTCAAACTATGAGCCAAGTAAATATATGGATGTCCTCCCAGTTATGTTGATTCATATGAAGTTAACATCTACAAATTGGAATGAGACTTGCAGTTATTCTGTGAGAGCAGATTCAACAACAAATATAACTGAGCATTTAATCAAAAGGTGATTCATAGCTTTAATCTTATGCTATTGTTCCATCTTCAAGCTTTAGAACTATTTTAGTAATCAAAATGTCTACATGGGAGACAAATAATGTGACTGTTGAGTTATTGGAAATTCACAACTTGTGGGAGCAAACTATGCTTAAGCATAATTAATAGCATATAGAGTATTATGATTAATGGGTTTAAGAAATAGCAGAAGAAAAATACTTTACATTTCTCTAATAGAAACAGAAATATACATGTGTATATACTATTAACATTAATGTCTTTTTGAATCATAAATAGTATTATAATTACTATAAAAACAGCAAAGTGGTTTTCCAAGTAAGAAATGCAGTAGTGAAAAAAATTAAAATCTATACAACTCCAATATAACAAGTGTAGTCCAAGATAAAATATTTTATGAAATTAAAGTTCTTTCTACCCCATCTTCCTCAACATTCCCTGAGCCAAAGATACAGAAGCTGTGATGTAGATATATCCAGTGGTCTGTGATCTCAATGATCCACTGATCTCTGCATTGTGTCCTGCAGTGGTTTTCTGTGATGGTCTCCATTTACTATAACGAGAAGCTTCTTTCATGGAGGCTAGTAGCTACACAAATATGTGCGTATAAGGATATGGTTTAGAATGTAGTAAAGAAATATAATGGTCTAAATGAGTGGCAGTAGTAAAGGCCAGGAAGATATCTAAGTTTCTATTACAGTGCATGATTTCCCTCCTATTGAGCAACCTTAAGTCCCCTTAAACAGCTGTGGGTAACCAACAACATGTAAGTGACATTTGGTGTACCTTTATGGATATCCCATCATGTTAGCCATTGTTGTAGTTTACAGGTGTTACAACTGGGTAGAACTATTAATTGCTTTTCTCCCTTAGGTATCATCTGGTATCAGGAATGCTAGACTCCTGGAAGGATGCTTTGAGGTTAGGTCCAGGTCAAAACATCTTAATCAGGTGCCCTAAGTGTAGTGTGCAGGCCCTTTAGCTATAAGGGTCTATCTTCAACCTCTGAGAGGCATGCCAGGAAGTCTGCTATAAAGCAGTCTCTCCTAGAAATGGCTGCATAAACAAGACCAAAACAATGGAAGAATCAGTAAAAATGCTAATGTAGAATGAAGAAAATTTCACAGGTCCCACCTTAGACAAAAAACTATAGGCAACTAAAGGCTGCTGAGACAAGGAGAATTAGCCTCTCCCCCAGATGAATGCCTCATTGGTTATCAGTACAATGTAATCAGCCCTGGAATACTATACACACAAACATCAAAAATGGATATGGCAAGTTGCATTTATATACTTATGATTCATACACACAAACTCACACACACAGAGGAAGAGAGAGAGAAAGAGAGAGAGAGAGAGAGAGAGAGAGAGAGATAACAAAAATAATCAGAGAAAGAGGCTATACATGGAAGGGATGCATACATGGAAGGGATCTGAGAGAGGGTAACTGTGTGGGGTAGGAAAGGGAAGGTGAAAAGTTATAGCATTCTATTTTAAGTAACAATGTGTTTTTAAAAACAAAATAAAACTACTTAACCAAAGTAAAAAACAAATGAAATGTGTACTTCAGGAAGTGATTTTGTTTTTTATGTCAATAAAGTTATCTCTCCACAAATACATTTAAGTAACTAAATTTCTAGTACACTTGAGTATTTATTTATAGATTATCATTTGTTTGATATAAAAACTGGAATGAATCTGACATAGATAATATGACTTCCCACAGTATAATAAAACCCAAGTGAAATAGCTTTAAGGAGGGAAGATTTGTTAGTTGAGGGGTTCATTGTGTCATGCCAAGGGTGTGATAGAACATTTATGTTAGTTGAGGGGTTCACAGTGTTATGTTGAGGATGTGTTAGTACATTTATGTTAGTTGAGAGGTTCACTGTGTCATGTTAAGCGTGAGGTAGAACAGACAAGCTAATGTGCTGATGGCTTTGAAGCAGAAAGAAAATACACCCATCCTCAGTACTTCTTTCTTCTTCCTTTAACCCATCAAGCTCATGGCCTATGGGACAGTGCCACCTATGTTGAGGACGGATCTTTCTCCCTTAGTAATCCTGCCCAATGCCCTTATAGACACATGAAGAGATGTGCTAGTACTCTTCCAAGAACTTACTTCTCAATTTAATGTTACCACTTAAATCACACTCCATGTTTTAGAAGCATCCTTCAGAATCCAACAGAAATCTCTCTTCCATTGGGTTCCCCCAAAGACAAAGCCTTGGCAGCAGAGAGGTGTGGTCAATGCTCTTCCCAGGAAGTTGTTGCATCTAAAGAAAACAAAAACTGGTAGGCAAGAAAATTTTTTCTTGGAAAATGTTTTCCAAGTCTCTCCTGTAGCATCAGCCTTGTATTACACTGCCTTCTAGGTATTTTCACTTGATAATTTCAAACTTAGTATATAAAAGGAACCATAATGTTCCTTCTGTCTGGACCTTCTTTCTTGGAACTTCATTCTGCACTGGAGGGTACCATAGAACATCAAGGGTACATAGATGAAGGGGGACATTTTCTGGAATAACTTCTCTTAAATCTTTTCAAATCTCTTTCATGATAAATAAAAGTTTCTTGACAACTTCCTGTCTCTTCTTTTTTCTATCATCGCAAACTATCTCACAGTCTCCTTTTCTTGTGCTATGGCAGCAACTTCTGCTCAAAAGTACCAATTTAAACTCAATGCCATTTTCTGTACTGCTACCAAAACACGATTTTTCAGATGCAAATTCCAGGTCTCTTTGTTTCTTTCTTTCTTTTTTTTTTTTTGTTTTTTGTTTTTTTGTTGTTGTTGTTGTTGTTTTTCGAGACAGGGTTTCTTTGTGTAGCTTTGGAGCCTATCCTGGCACTCGCTCTGGAGACCAGGCTGGCCTCGAACTCACAGATATCTGCCTGCCTCTGCCTCAAGTGCTGGGATTAAAGGCGTGCGCCACCAATGCCCAGCTACTTTTGTTTCTTTGGACACCATCTTCCTTCTATTGAAAATGCCATGAATTGCATGGAATCAATCAGGATGTAGTAACAAGGCATTGTTTAAAGGGACTTGGTTATGCTGTAGCCCAAATATGTGTTCTCTGTTTCATCACAGAGATGCCATAGGACATGGATAATAGAATTCCTGCCACAAGTATAAATATGAATAATCAAATTTTATAACTTTATAAAAAGATCAAGTTTCTCTGGTAGCTTACAGTTTCAACTGGTCCTGTCTGTCCTCTTAATAATATAAAGCAAACAGACATAACAGTAACAACACAAATCCATAAATAGGCACAGACCTTCAATGCTCAATGGTATTAGAGTGTATTAAATGTATTCCAGATTCCTGGTAATAGGATGACTGGAGACTAGAGTACTGGTTATTGTAGACTTTTAGAACAGGGGTAAGAAGTTAGGAATAGCAAGAAAAAAAGAGAAACATAAAGAAAAGTTTTGAAGAGATAAAGGGAGTAGTACACATAGTGGTAGAGATTCCAATCCATTACCATGTTAATTTTGCCAGATCTTGACAACTCTTGACAGGCTCTAGTGCAGGGATTACTGCCTCTCTAATGGGAGCATGTCTGGCTCCTTAGAGGTCTTTTATTATTTCTTACAGAGCCAGGCTATAGAGTGACATTTTGGGATCATAGAGAACATTATAGCTTTTCTGCTAAAATGGTAATATACACATAGACATTGACTGAAAGAAAAAAAGCCATAAAAACAGAATTCACCTTGCAAAAAGAACAACAAAACATATATCTCAGAAGAACATAACATTATTCCTAATGCTTATCTTCCAGAAATTGAAAGAAAAGACAAGTCCCCATAACAGTACAGAACAGCTATGAAAGTAGCATATGAATATGTATTTTGTGGGCTTTTCTCAAACCTGTATTTTGAGCTATGCTTCATTGGTAACTGCTTTAAAAATAACAGTGCCACCAGAGATTCCAACTGTAATTGTAATTTGATCTGTTTTGTAATTTGATCTATTTCTTGAGACTAAAATGGCATCCATATATCTGCTTTTGTTTCTTTAATCAACTACTGCCTTCTAGATTTCCAAATATAAATGAAAACATAGTGTATTTTTCCCTTTGAAAGATATGCAGAATTTGAAAGAAGCAAAATGATCTTGGAAGTCTCAGGAGTTATCACTCAGTGTTTAAACATCAATAAAAGCATCAATTAAAAGTTTCTTCTCAGATGGGCATTGGTGGCGCACGCCTTTAATCCCAGCACTCCGGGAGGCAGAGGCAGGCAGATCTCTGTGAGTTCGAGACCAGCCTGGTCTACAAGACCTAGTTCAATGAGAGCCTCCAAAGCCAGAGAGAAACGAAACCCTGTCTCAAAAAGAAAAAAAGTTTCTTCTCTTTATCTACTTAATAAGAAGTGTAGAAGTTAATTATTTTAGAAACAGCAAGTTGCTATGGTGGAAAGTCTCTATTGATTACATGTATTAGCCAATGTCTCAAAATCCTACCTGACTTTCTCAGACATTAACTTTCAATTGTATCAAGGAAATATCATACAAAAAAGTGTGACTTTAGTATTTTATTTCTACACTAAGGATTGAACCTAATACCTAGCACATGTGAGACAAGTGGTCTACCGTGGGACTGTATCTTCAATCCTCCTTTTCTTTCTTACTTGGACAGGACCTCACTAACTTGAACAGATTATCCCATGCTTACCTTCAATTGAGTTGCTTCTACTTTAGTCTTCTGAGTATCTTGGATTATAGTCCTGTACCACCTGCCCTAGCCTATTTACTGGTTTTTGAAAGTTGAACTTTAGATTGTTCAAGCTTTGTTTGAGTGACAACAATGACATTTATGAAGTAAATGAGGGCCCAAGTTAGGCCTAGGCTGAAGACTAAGCAGCCATCCACTGATGTTATGTGACCCATTGAAAAGGTACATCATCCCCATTCCTGCTTAAGTTACTTTCATTTATCTTATACATGTATAGTTCAAATACACCACACACACACACACACACACACACACACACACACACACACACACACACACACACACTTACAAATGATAATATCTGTGATGCCTATAGTTTATCTCCATTGAATTACTGACTATAAGAATATTTTCAACTATTTGTCCATGTGTCCTATAGGGTAGGGATTAGGTACAAAGTCAAGTTTTCAGAACTGAGTGGTTTTTTTTTTCCAAGAGTGAAAGGACTTGGTTTAGTGACTTCTGTCTCACACACCCCCAAAAAAATTGTTCTTTGGTTTCTCAGGAAAAGGTTTCTCTGTGTAACTTTTGGATTCTGTCCTGAAACACACTCTGCTGACCAGGATGACTTTGAACTCACAGAGATATGCCTGCCTCTGCCTCCTTAGAGCTGGAATAAAAGACCACCACTGCCCAGCCAAGAAAACTGTTCTTTGAGCAACAAACTTGCTTCCATTCACATCAAAGGGGATTTTATTCGGGTAACATGTTCTGAGACATAGGAACTTCTCAAAAGTGAAACAGAGACCATCTTAAAGAATAATCAAAGATGAATTCCCCTTGAATCTTCCCTTTGAGTCAAGAATGAGGAAAAGAAAAACTTGAAAATATCTCTTTAAAAGGAGCTTCCTAAGGACAGCTTAGAACTAAGACAATACAGTGTTCCTGGGAATGGGTCTGTGAAGCTTTTGCTTCCCCTTATTGCTGTGCACACTGCTTGTGCCACAGCAATAAAACCAACTTCATTATTGCCAGAAATTCTCTGTTCTTCTAAGTAACTGCTTTTTCTTCGATAGACTATTCATATCTCATACTTACAAGCAGGGTTTTTATTTTTAAAAACAGCCTAATTACTGGGTCTCACTACTTTTGCATTAAGGGTGAATTTTTTTAACCCAGGTAAAGACAAATTCATAAATATTTAGTTGTAATCAGGAGTTTTCAGTAACCGTGGATGAAATAAACCATCTAAGACCCTTCTTGGGACATAGAAGGAGGGCCAAAAAAGAAGCAAAAAAGAGAATAGTTTTAAGCTACTTGTTTACTAAATTCAAAAATAATTTATTCAGCAATGAATGGAATTATTTATTTATTGAGTACTTACTGTATTAATGTACAACATGCTGGGCATAGAACAATGAACACAGAGATGACTTTGCCTTTGAAGAGGATATCCTTTCACCTGTAAGTAAAGTACTCAATACAGAGCTGCACTCATGGTTACAGCATAATGCTATCATAAACTGTGAATATGAATATGTTCCTGGAGCCCTTGGGCATTCTGTACTTAACCAATTAATATAATCTATATTTTTAACTCAGGAAAAGGATGCCATAACTTTAAAAATACACAATCCTATTGAACATCACTATTCTTAGCTTGAGCCTCAAGTAAGAAAGCAAGAAAATAAAGTTCAGGCAATATGCATTTCTAAGTGAGTGAGAACTAAAATATCATATGTATACAGTTGAAAGATAAATGTCCAAAGGATCACACAGTAGTACACTTGAATGCTAAGATAGAAAGGAATCCCAAAGAGAAATTTCAGATCTCTGCTTCCTCCTCTACCTGGCTCCATTACAGATAAGGAAAGAATAGAAAATGTAGACTAGACTAGCTGATAATTTAAGCATGGGAGGACTTGTGTCCTTTCCTAAGTAGAACCCAAATTCTGATAAGCCTTAGTTTGCAAAGTAGGTGGATCTACTTGGACTACATTCAATGTCTCTTATAGTAGCCTAATTTCTGTGTGCTTAAAATGTGTGTGTGTGTGTGTGTGTGTGTGTGCGCGTGCGTGCGTGCGTGCGTGCGTGCGTGCGTGCGTGCGTGCGTGCGTGCGTGCGTGTGTGTGTGTAAGAGAGAGAGAGAGAGAGAGAGAGAGAGAGAGAGAGAGAGAGGAAAGGGAGGGAGGGAGGGAGGGAGGAAGGGAGGGAGGGAGGAGAGAGATCTTTCAAAGGTTCCTGCAATCCCAGTGGGACTACCTGAATTTTAGTCAGGGATGTAAGGCAAGGGAAAAAGATAAAAAAGCTATCAGTGCTGGATAGGCTAGGAAGGCAGGACAGTGAAGCACCTGTGTGTACATGCAGGTAAAGTCCAGGTCACTTTGTGTCCCAGAGACTTCATCCTGGACCGGACCCTACAATAGAGCACCTGCCTAAGGCTTCTTGGTACAGAACCATCTTTGGACATGTCCTAAATCTCCCTCAATCCACTTATAATTAATTGTAGGAGCACAGGATTTGTTCTAAATTGTTTGTGTTTAATTTTCAGTTCCTTAAAATTTCAAACTGAGATTTAACCTAATGGCAATAGGGAAATGTGGCTACTTTTAAAATGATTTTCCAAATGTTTTGCCTATGCTTTGAATTCTTTCTGTTTCCCCAAAGGAATCAGCTTTTGAGTGCTCAAAAGCTAAGATTATACTCATTTTTCTCTCACATTTCAATGTGTTATTCTTTCTCTGGTTCTCTGGGAAAGACCAAGGAATGCAAGAAAGTAAAATGAAAATGAATTCAATGCTTTAAAATCTTAGCCTACTACATAATTATTTATGTGTAGTTATAACATGCCATGAAAAAGTTACAGAACAAATGGGCAATATAAAATAAAATGAAGCCAAGTTGGCACATGGAGGAATAGAAAGAATGAATAAAGAAAGATTTGTATTTACTTCTGATAATAAATGAATAGAATAGGTAATAAATGCAGTGAAGTGGCCCTGGCCTAACTCGAGTACATGAAGAAACACAAGAAAAAAAAAAGTCAGAGAGATGCTTTGTACTAATGTCAACATGTATTTCATTTGAAGTACCAGAGTTTTAGGAAGTATTTGGCTGATCATGTCAGTACTCAAAAACAACATTTTAATTGCAGTTACTAAAATTGCTACCCTCCAGAACAGACATCACTTCTAAAACACTCCCACATTCCCACAAAGAAAGTAACCTTCTCTATTTCAGTTTCAATCTTTTCCCATAGTACTTTCTCCTCTTAAGTTCATGGGTGGTCTTGGTAAGAGGGTATCTGAGAAGAGGTGGTAGAGACTGAGTTAATATTTTAGTCAGTTTCAGCTGACCAAGATCAGCAGCTTTAAAAGGTGGCAAAAGAAACAGAATCCTCACAAGGAAATACCAAATAGTCCTGCCAAGTGCCACTTGATCAGCATGCCCTGCTGCAAATATGTACAAATAGATGACGTCTTTCTTAAGAGGAAAGCTCTAAACTATTTTCAGCTAACAAATTCTTCAGAAGCATGCACAAAAATAATTTGGCAATGCTCTAGTAGTTCAACTTTGGGAAGACAGAAATCTCTTCATTTGCTTTAACAATAAACTCCATTAAACCTTTCCCTGTTGTACAAAAATAATAGAGGAAGGAATGAAAAAGTACATTATATATATTATGAAACTCAAATAATTAGTAAAATATTTAATTACATATAGAGTAAAATTAGATGTATCCAAATAGTATATATACACATATACATACATACACACACATGCACATACATACATACATACCTCTTTTCCCACTACCTCATTAATACTTAACATTTGGAGTTACCCTAGATACTATATTAGTCAGGTTTAATATTTATGCTCTCCTGTGTAATTTAGATTGCATCCTCTCATGAGAAAGAAAGAGAGGAAGGAAGGAAAGGAAGGAAGGAAGGAAGGAAGGAAGGAAGGAAGGAAGGAAGGAAGAAATAGGATTCCTGTGGCTTAAAAGTTGGAAAGTTGGCCAAATATGTACAAGGGCAAAACTAAACATACTCTAAATATTTCATGTTTTGTTTTGCTTTTTTTGTTTTGTTTCTTCTGTAATCCCATGAGCTTTTCCAACAATTGGTCTCTACCCTCATTGCATGCTGTGTTGTGGTGTCCCATGACCAAAGTCCATGGTACGGTACAGCATAATCCAGAAGGGCTCATTTTCTTTCTTTTTCCTTCCTCTAAAATTTAAATTATGTTTTAAAGCAAGCCTAATGACTTTTTTGTTGTTGGTGGATTGAATGTATTAAAGATACTTAGGGTGCTGGTCTGTGAAGCATAACTGGATATAATTACTAGGTCACACACCCATGTTCCTTGCTGTGTCAGGAGATGACATCTTGGAATGTAACTATTAGTTGGTTTGTGGTGTTGGGTTAGTGAGCCAGTCTGAGGTTAGAGACGAGATGGGATGGGATCCCGAGGCCTGGTCTTTGTATTATATAGTATTGTATTTTTGGTGTTGTACTAAAGGGTCAATTGCTGTTTCCATTATAAACTCTGTTTTTCCAGGGTTTATAGTCCACCAAGTTTCATTTTGGTATTCAAGCTGCATAAATATTCAGGTTTTTAAAAAATAGTTTAAATTGGTCAGTACCAGTTTTAGATGTAAATCAGTAAAATACACATATTATTAGCTTCAGTTTATTTCAGTGTTTTAGTATGAAAGTTTATTTTTTCAAAAATACAAAATACAGATTTAATCACTCTTTCTTCCTAGCAGGATTGTATCATAGATAATCTATGATGGATAAAAGAATATACCACACCACCCAAAATAAAGATCCCAAAAAAAATCTTCAAGAAGATAATGAAAATTCATCTTCCCTTGTCAAGATTTGTAAGGTCTATGTCTTTAAAATTAATAATATAATTTCTGGTTTCACAGGAGCACAGACATGGTATTAATGCCACTATCATGGTAGGCATTTATGGGAAGCAAAAGCTCTATGTCTCTGAGCATTAGAAATCCATCACAGGGGTCCCTATGAAGAAAAGAATTGTGTATATACCCAAGACTCCAGGGTTCTCTATTTCTTCTGTAAACATCTCTAGTGCATCTAACTGTAATCAAATTACATATTGAGTCATGCCTGAGAAGGAAAAGATGAAGCTGCTTACAGATTTGTGCACTTTCTTGGCGTCTTTCAATAAAATAGGGATTCCAGTGTCTGTATACATGTCCCCAAATGGAAACTGACACATGTAAGATCTTATAAGAGTTTAATCTCTTAATTTGATGATCAGAACCAGAAAATCACAGCCTAAGAACAAATTGTTTCCCTAGATTCTGAATGCTTCCAAATCATAAAGTATGTTTGTCCTCATCTTATGGTGAACCACACTTAAGTGAAATAGTTGTCCACATTGGCTGTCTCCGCTGATTCTCACATGTTTCTACAGTCACTCCTCCACCTGTATGAATTCCAGAACTACTATCATTCTAGTCACAGTGTATTTTTCCCAACTTATAACTATCATCTTGTTCAAACTATCTGTATTTAGTAGGTGTTCTTTCCCTTGTCTCATAATGAATTTTACCACTATTTTGTCTAATCTAGAATGTACTCCTCTTTTTCTTACTCTGTTTTTGAAAAGTGTGCATTGGAATGAAGTTTTATCACATGGTAGTTCCGTCTCCTTATAAAAATTGATGAGACAGAAGAGCTTCTTTCCCCCAGAACACAAAGCAGTGCTTTAAAACAAGGTTTGACTAATCAAATGCCTTTTTCTTGAGCTTTGAAGCTTTATACAGTTAGTTCAGAGGGGTCACAGGAGACTGTGATCATGTACTGTTAATGAAAACTGACCCATCCAGTCTTTCAAGCAACACACTAGTCATGCTTTGTGTCACCCAGCACTCTAGAACTCAAGCTGTTCACACCCATTTTCCAAATCTGTTTCTTCATATCTGTTCTGTTTCTCTACCCTACAGAATCCCCAGTAACTTCAAATTTGCTCAGTATAGCTTTTGTTTATAGAAAAAAAAAAAAAAAACTGTGGGGCTGGGCAGTGGTGGCGCATGCCTTTAATCCCAGCACTCGGGAGGCAGAGAAAGGCAGATCTCTGGTCTACAAGAGCTAGAGCTAGTTCCAGGAGAGCCTCCAAAGCCACAGAGAAACCCTGTCTCGAAAAACCAAACCAAACAAACAAACAAAACAAAACTGTGGATTTCTGTAATTCATTATTCTATGCCTATTTTTTATACAGTATTCCTGGGATCATTTTCCTTCAGCCACATTTAAATTACTTTTAAGTGTTCACTGTTGAGTCCTTCAATAATGTGTAATTCCTCCAAATACTTTTTGGTATTTCTGATCTTCTTTCTCTTTTCATTCTACATTGACTACCTGTGTTGTGGTAACATTTCAGTTGACCACAGCTCTCAACCTTATGTTAAGGAATTCCATATATGCATGCATCAGGATTTTCTTCCCACAAAATTAATAAAGTAACTACCATACCTAGTTGAGGTTGTCCTTTTATGGGGGGCGTCTCCCAGAATTTGCCACTAACACTCAGATCATGTTTTGATGAGAGGCCACAGATACTTTTTTGAAAGCTATCAAAGCCTTTTTCACTATCCTTTATGGGATTCCAGAAAACATCTTGACTATTAGACATTTAACTGGAGTACCCATAGAAGTTTTCTGGGCCCCTCTAGTTCCTGGGGTAAAAGCTCTGCTCATAATCAGTTACTGTTTTTTCAAATGACCTTTATGAGGGTCATACTGGTCAACTTCAGATTCCCTTTTACCGTCCTATTGATTTTCCAGATTTTAGAACATGTTGT
Organism: Cricetulus griseus; assembly: GCF_003668045.3. Taxonomy (NCBI): domain Eukaryota; kingdom Metazoa; phylum Chordata; class Mammalia; order Rodentia; family Cricetidae; genus Cricetulus; species Cricetulus griseus. Next base: position 128,436,534 of record NC_048599.1, read on the forward strand.
AACCATTTGCTCTCCCAATGGTGCTCTCCACTGGATGCTAAAGGAACATGCTGTTACTTTGTACAGTGAGACAGAGCTATCTTGAGGACTAACACACCATTTATAATAGTACAGTTTATAATAGCATTTCCTGGAGAAAGAAGGTGCTTTTCTCAGAAAGCGAAGGACGGTTTCTGCACCCAATTTACTTCCACAACTATAAACAACACCTCTGTCTCTTGTCAGTAAAAAAATGAAAATAAAATAGAGCAGGAATCACAGTGTATAACTGAAATTATTTGTCCCCAGAGTATATACCAAAAAGTAATTCACTCAGAGAGTTTGCATGAATTATAAATGGCAGAAAGGCACAGGGAAGTTCAGTACAGACTCATGCACTATAGTCAGTTAAGAAAAACCACTTATACTGTGAAGAAAGAGAAAAGCTGTAAGTTTCTTCTTTCCTTACTCTAAATTTCATTTAAAATGATATTGGGAGACTGCAGAATATACTAATCAGAAATGCATATTCATGAAATTTCAGTATCAAGTAAAGCAATCAATATAAAATCTGAAAAATCTCATGGAGATGAATACATTTTTTAAAGAAATGTCACTTTGATAAGACTGGCCTGCCTAAATAACAACAACACAAAAGAAAGAACAAAAATAACAGAAGACTGTGGGTTCTAAGCTATACCCAAAGTAGGAGCAGAACTCTGACAGAGTAGAAAACATGAACATTTACAAAGCATTTGATGTGATAGTATGCTGTAGGTTAGTCCTGTTCTGGCATGAAACTCAGCAAAGCCACAACTGCTTTTGGTTTCAAGAAAATGTTTCTGTGTTATAATGGAACATCATGTTATACTTTCCAGTTCTTTCTGTAGTCTCTATTAAAAAAAAACAAACTAGTAATCATTTATAAAGAAAAGCTTCAGAATGATTATATTGTAAGCTCCATAAGTTCAAAAACTGCTAGAAATGGGCAGTGCTCATGGCTTCTGTTTTCTTCTCTGCTCATCCTATCTTCCTTGAGAATCCCTGGAATTACACTGTGAAGGAGAATTCAGAGGATAAAGGGGTCTTCTTTCAGGAAAAAAAATGCTCTTATAGAAAGTTTCTAACACACATGGAGACACACACATACACAGACACACACACACACACACACACTGAGAGAGAGAGAGAGAGAGAGAGAGAGAGAGAGAGAGAGAGAGAGAGAGAGAGGGGGGGGGCAATAGTTAACTTGAAACCAACTTCTTATTAAGAAGTATTATTAAGAGAAAGGGGGAAATACAAAGGCAAAAACTCATCTGCATGATCCTAGTTAAGGCTGTGCCGAGGAGACAGCTTAAGTTATCTTGAGAACTGGTGGGTTGCCCTGCTTGGCTGAGTTTGAATTGAATGTTCCCAAAGTAACATTTCACAAATAGGATTGCCCTTCCATTTCACACTGCTCTTTCTGGAAATAGCAACACCATTTAGCAATATTTCATATCAAGACAATTACATTGTAGAAATATTGTAGTCTTAGTGCTTCATTAAAATTAAAAAAAAGTTAAATCCCTGTTTTGTTGAACACAAGAAATGAATAGTAAATATTGATTTAGAATGAATGCAAACATTTCTCTAGGAGTGGATAATTATTGCCTTTCTATGCAAAACACTTAGATTTGAAGAAGCACTTCACTTACTTTGCCATGCGGTATACATTCTTTAGTACATTTTAAATTATACGTTGTCCTGGACAGTGTCTGCTCTATAATTTCTTGTGTCTCTACACCAGAGTCAGTATGTAATTTTAAACTGCAAAGTTGGTGCCAACTGGGGGAATAGGCTTAACTCTTTCTTTTTGCTGGGTTCACAAACCCGTACATGAAGAGAGCTGGAAATCCATAAGATGAATGATCTCAAGCCCTAAGCATTTCATTCTTTTCTTTTGGGTTAACACAAATGCCACTGGTAACTGGCCAAACATTTATAAACTAGAGACCAAATACAGTATCACGTGTATAAAATAAGAGTCACAGACTATACAAAAGACACAAAATAAAACATTAACATTAGTAATTTCGAATGAATTAAAAGTTGTTTTTAATCCTTGCTATAGAAGACCTCTTGAATTTTTAAAAATTTGGAGATAGTAAAGTTACATCATTTTCCTTTTCTCTTTCCTCCCTCCAACACTCCCAGACATCCCCTCCTTTCTCCTTTTCAAATTTATGACCCTCTTTTTTATTAGTTGTTATTACATGCATATATATATAGGAATATAGGAATATATATATACCTAAATTTAACACATTCAATCTATGTGTGTCTCACTAAATAAGAGATCATCATACATAGAATACATTTTTGGTTGAAACTTTCCATTATTATTCTCTAGATGACCAGAAAAAAAGGAACTGCTAAAATTATGGAAAGGAATAAATCATAATCATCTCAATATTTTGTAGGTAAATAGTGAGCTAATTACTATGCTCATGAAATAAGTTTTCAGTTCATAAATACAGCAATAATATATTACAAAGTTATTAGAAGCAGGATTTTTATAATCATTCACTAATTGTTCAAAGTTCATGAAGTAACCTCATAACAGAAAGAAACAAAAATGAAATAAAATCAAAGTGTTAAATGTGGAGTACATAATGGTAGATTGCATGGGTTTGGGGATAAAGTAAGATGACTGTTGATCAAAGCATCCTTGCTTTCAGACTGTGGGATTAAGTCTCATTTATTCACTTTGATTTCAATCTGAATATAGCTTTCTATCTCTTTTGGTATATTAAAGTTTTACAATATAAGAAAGATAAGATCCAAGGCAAGCAATAAAATTTTGATGATAATGTAAACTATATATGTACTTGAAAAAGACAGAACAATGATTGACAAGCTTTCTGTCTATCAAGCAGTAGCATGTTGCATCCATTATGCTCTTATGCTTATAAGATATCCCTGTCTTAATCTAGTCTAGATGGATGTGCCTGGACCTGAACTGCCTGAAGGGGGGCAGTATTATTAAAAACACCACCTGCACTACCCTACCCAGAAGATCTGACTGATCCAATGAGGCTCAAATGGGACCAAGAAAACTATTTTTTCATGTTGTACATCATTTTTGTGGCTCAGTTAGCACTGGTAATAATCTTTATCACATCATTTTTCTAAGTTCAACTTTGTTTTTAAACAGTGTGAACAGCATTTTCACTAGACATAGATTGGGGAAGAAGGGTACAGTCTATTCCAGCCTGCTAAGTGAAAAATGTTCTCACTAAAGGCATCAACATAATGACAAAAGCCCAAATACAAATGACTTTTACTTATACCAAAGTAACACTAATAAATTACAGAGTTTTAAATAGTACTTTTGATAGAGGTGTGCTTTAAGGAACAGAGGGCCTCTGGGTTATTCAAGTGTTGACTGAAAAGGAAGTGGCCACAGGAATGATGAAGACTGAGATGGCCTGTTTGAGGGAAGACTAGACTAATGCTATCCATGTCAGAAATGAGTCTCCACTCACTCCTTGGAACTAGACTTAGTTTGTTAAACAAACAAACAAACAAAAGGTATGGATCTTGTTGATGTTAAGTGTCAATCATTAAGTCAGTCCCCAAAGTAATGTGAAGACTACAGAAATTGCTAAAGCCACTCTGTTATAACAGGAAGAACATCACCTGTCTCTGAGATGTCAGAGTACCCTCCCCTTCTGGTCACTCTAGTTCAAGGAATGCCCCAGGGCCCTTGACCACTATGAACTGATCTCATCTTCCCCTTTCCTACATGGTTATTTCAGTAATTTTAACTCTTTCTTCTTCCATCACCTGTGACAAGGATAGGCAAAGATACCATTCAGCATTCAATGAGGAACTCATGAAAATTTCACATCAGTACTAAATAAGAGTGTCATATATACCACTACAAAGATCACAAGCTGGATCTGCCTGAGTTATAGTAATATAATAACAGGGTGAGTTTGGCTATGGTATTCTTTTGAGAAAGGTAAGTATGGCCTTAGTACACAGGAAAGTGGTATCATTTCAGATGAGGTGATTGCAGTATTGTTCCTATGTAAGGGGTCATCAGGTAGGGGTGAGTGTCCACAAGAAAGAACACAATGTGAATGAGTGTCTCCTACACACAGAGGTAAAATATAGACGTCATGGGCATCTGCCTTACATGAAATCAAAATCATTTGAAGATTTGTTATCTGTAATTGCCAGCTAAAGGATCTTCTATGGAGGAATGAATGTGTGCTGTCATGTGGGCACAGACTGCCTGAAATGAATTTATCATAAAAGGAAGGTAATCTTAGCAAAGGAAAGAGCACAATTAAAGATAGGGGGAAGGGCAAGGAGAGTGGAGGGGGTAAGGAAAAAAATGGGAGGGGCAAGAGGAAGGGATGGGAGGGGAGGGAATGGCAGAAGAATGAAGAGAATATGGGAGGGCATGGGAGGGAGGGGAGAAGAAGAAAAAGATAAAGGGAAAAGAAGATATGGGGCAAAAGAATAGATGTCTTGAGTTCTTAAAACATGAGAAATGTAAAAGAAATTTGAAGGTGATTTTTGTCATTTTGAAGACATTTCATTATTATAAAATTAGTTAACTTTTGATTCAAGTTTCTCAGTAGCTCTGGGAAAGTAAAATTAACTCAAGAATTGTTATTAATTTACTAAGAATCACTGAGAATGGAAAGAACAAGATATCTTATTTCACCTCTAAGGAAGATTAAAACCAAACTTCACAAACAGGCAACCAGGAAATATTCTGCTACGAAGGTCAAAACAGCGACAACAGTCGTGCGCCAGTCATTATGGACTCATCATGAAATGTTTGTATTAACTCTTTCTAGCTCTTCACAGCCAAATGTGTGATCCATTTGATTTGTTTCATTGTACAGGTGAGAAATCTGAGGCTTAGACCTGATAAACAGTTTTTAAGAAGCCACAAGTGAATTGGAACACAGAATGTATCCTCACTCACCCATGCTGTGGCCATTATGTTCAGCTGTAAAAGCATAGCACAACCCAAGTATGAATGGAATTCTTATGTTTATATTTATCTTTATCTTCTGCCTAAGTCCAGAATGAGAGGGGGAAAGCTGTTTCCTCTGCCAGCAGCACCTCTGACTACTATATTCTTCATCAAATTGCTTCCTCATATAAGCAGAGTGAGAACTTGAGTACCAGAGATTTCACAAGCACTAGTCCATCCAGAAACAGACAACCTCCCATCCCCACAGAAGATGTGGGATTTATTCTTAAAGTATGCTTCATAATTTACACAGGAGCTGCATGGTTCCTTTTTGTGTTTTAGGATGACAGCAGTTAACTTGCCTGCCTTTATCCACACCCTGGAATTCACTTTCATCCTTCTCTAGTCTTAGTAATGTTACACTGTTTCAGAAAGCCATGCACAGAAATAATGTGACTTCGGCAAGCAACCTTGTATTTTTTTTTAATTTAACTTCTGTATTGACTCTTTGGGAGTTTAGTATCATACACCCCAATTCTGCTCACTCTTAATGTCAGGGATCATGCAGAAGAGTATGGGGGAGAGTTGTGTGGGTATCTAGGTATCGAGATAATAACCATTGCCCTACCTAGTTGGTCATCCAATCCCCTCCTGACAATTTGTACATATTTGAATCAGCACTAAAATACTCAGAAGATCTTCAATCTTAATTAGAAAATTGAGGAGAAAAAAGTCCAGCAAAAATTATTTTCAGGTATAAAATTAGAAAGTTCTTTCAACTCCCTTGCCAGGATTTGCATAACTTTGAGGGCAAACAAATCACATAATTAAAAGTACTATAGAGTACAGCCTGGTGCCAGTTTCTCACTATGACTTCCAGGGGAGAGCAAAAACATCAGAATTGATGAAGAGGTGGCATGGAGAGAAAATCTCCCAGGACAATCCAGGTATCATTTCAGCTTCTATTTCCCTTGCAGAATGGTTCTGTTTTCTCATAAGAATGAGCAAGAACAAAATGTGGATCCCATGATCAAGTTGGCAGAAGCGATACTCCCTACCTGGATGCTCGCAAATTGTAAATCACAACTTTACAAGGATTTAACTTTTCCCTTTCCAAAATAATCAAATATTGTGGTGAGGGGACCACTAATCATGACAAAAATATACTGCAAATTCTTTCTTTTGGTGCCAAGTCCAATAAGTTCTTTGAGTGAAATTAAATGCAGGATCTTATTCCAAACCACAGCTTCCCTTGGGGATGTGCAAATCTCAAGTGGGGGCTGAAAGGCCAGTTGTATCAAAGCCCAGGGTTACACTAGCTTTTGCTAAGTTTCCCTACCCACCCCCTAAAACTACTGCCTGTGGTACAAGCGGCTGGCTCCAGTGCTTTCCAGTTTTCATAATCAAATCAAACTTTCCACATTCTGCTCTGAAAAGTGGACTAGTCACTGGCTTCTCTTAGTTTCTCACAGTTTTTGTTTATTTTAACATATTCTTTTTTGAACTCCAGGGAAGGAAAACAGAAAAAAATGAGAAAGGAGAGGAAGGAAACAGGGTAGAGGGAAAGAGTGTGCAAAATAAAAAAGATTCATACACGCACACACAGACACACACACAAACTTGAGAGAGTGAGAGAGAGACAGAGAGAGAGAGAGAGGCCCATTATGCTATAAGCAATTAGAGAGAGAAAGAGAGAGAGAGAGAGAGAGAGAGAGAGAGAGAGAGAGAGAGGCCCGTTATGCTATAAGCAATTACTGGCTCCATCTCAGATCTGTAGTATCACAAGAATCAAAGATGAAAAAAACATGAGGTCATCCCACATGCCCTGCACAACACAGCATGAGGCTCCACAGTACATTATCTCTCCTGAGAGTTTTTAATATGTCTAAAGGATAGCCAATGATAATATCATTTCATTTAATTTCTTACTCTATCTTTCCTGTCTGGTGTGCAATATATTATTTCTAAGGATGTTTTGGGATGGCTTTTCCAAGGAACTTTTTGACTGCTTATGAAGAAATGAAGTAACCTTCATGCTGGACAACAACTGTGATGCCTCAGTTCACTATGGATAATTTTAACAGACCTAAATTTCATCCCAGGGATTGAAATGTAGAGTAGTTTCAGTAGACATATTTTATGTCTGGTGCATTTTATAGCATAAACATAACTGTTTGAGTATGTATACATATTCAGGCAAGGAGCATATAAACTTTGCATTGATTTCTGTCATGTTCATTAAATAATTGTTTGGTCTAATCACAAAGCCAACAAAAAATTTTGAGGCATCAATCAAGAAAGCATTTTAAAGAACAATTATATTCAACATATGCAATTCCAGCAATATGCATATGTGTGTGCACATGTATACACACAAAGTTGAATGTTCTTTGATGTGATAGTATCAGCAATCATAGGCACATCAATTATTCACAGATACAGATCTAGATGAAGGTATTTAATAACCACACACTCTAAAAACTAACTCCTCTGGGATATTTTCCTTACCTATATGTTTTGGGAAATAATTACACCTACTACATATTTAAGGAAGAATTGAAAGAAACTTACTATAACCAATAATCAACAGCGCTTAGACAAATAATATCAACCACATAGTGCTTGCTGATACAGTTATAAATGAGAATGAACTGAGTATCAACAGTAAATACCATGACATTCAATAACTCAACAGTGAGAAGTCAGAAGGGGATTTTAAAAGTGCAGGTGTCTTTTTCAAACTAGCATTGTCCACTTTTTCATATGTATCTCCCTTAACCAAGAAATATGTCTCTTTGCTCTGTATTTAACTACATACACATACTATCCAGTTCCTCTGCTGACTCCCAGCTTGTCCTAGTATTCCACTGTCAGAAGTCTGTCTGTCTGTCTCTTCCTCCCTCTTATACTCTGTATGTGTGTTTAGTAGGTGTTTTGAATTTTTAAAACTTTTATGTTATGTGTATGAGTTTTTTGCCTGTGTGTATGTCTATTCCCCACTTACATGTCCATTGTCTCAGCTTGCCAGAGAGAGCATCGACTCAAAGTTGTTATCTGTCATGTTACCTTCTGGGTGCTTAGAATAGAAGCCTGGGCTTCTGAAAAAGCAACCAGGTTCTCTTAACCATGGAGTCATCTTTCCAGCCCCCTTAAAAATCTTTTCAAGTCAAGTACACAGTCTTTCAAATCCACAGTTTGTTACTAGTCCATTGAGAAGCCTTGGGCAAGTATAAGGCCCCAGCTTCAACAATTGCATGGGAAAAATGATTAATGATACATTGTAAGTATGAGAGTTAAATAACTTTCCTTGAAGCGTGTCATATAGTAGGTACTAGCAGTGTTCAAGTTTTTTCTTAATGTACTGAGTGTAAGTGGCTATTTTGTGTGTATGCAACAGATACATGTGGGTATACACATGGGTGTGGAAGCCAGAAGTCACACTTGGGTTGTATTCCTCAGAATCCATCCCACTTTTTTCTCTTTCTCTCTTTTTCTTTTCTTTCTCTCTTTCCTTATTTTCTTCTTTCTTTCTTTTTTGAGAAAGGATCTCTCATTGGTCAGAAACACCCTGAGCAGTTCATGCTATCTAGCCAGCAAGCCCCAGGAACTGTCTACTCTGCTTCTACAGTAATGAAATTACAAGTATATGCTATCATATCTGGACTTTTTTGGACATGAGTTCTGGGTATCAAGGCAGATTCATCACGTTTGCATTACTAACACTTTAATAGTTGAACTATCTTCAAAGCCCCATTGAGGTTATTTTTAACATCACAACTATTTTAAAAAGAAAGCCATAATTTGAGGCAACAGAAACAATAAAATTAGCAAAGATTAGGCTAATTGCAGCCAACGACCTGCTTATACAAGTAGTGACCAATGGTTGATATATCACTCTTCAGGAAAAGTAGTGAAATTTACCTTCTAAATAATGTATGTGTACATAAGCACCTCTCTCTCTCTCTCTCTCTCTCTCTCTCTCTCTCTCTCTCTCTCTCTGTGTGTGTGTGTGTGTGTGTGTGTGTGTGTGTATAACAATGTGTATGTGTGTCTATAGATTGAACCTGGTCTACTTAAAATCCTGTGTTCATTAAAAACACATCTTTTCTGAGCACTGGGAGTAATTTGGTGACCCATTTATTCTTGTATGGAACTGAGCTTCTTTACTTCATTGCAGGCATAATACTGTATGATTTGTTTAGCTGGTGATTTAAAGAGTTGTAGACAAGCTCACTCACAAGTCCTGCTTCTCTTTGGCAACTTCCCCACCCCCTCCTTCTTCTCCCCCTCTCTTCCTCTTTTTTTCTAGTACCTATAGGAGAAATCAGTCTCTACTTGATGGGCTGAGTACTAACTGCATTAAAACATGGCACATATGTGTGTCCTTACTGTACTACAATGTCTTCCTCCCTATTCACTCTGTTTTATCCCTGGCACATAACTGACACTCACTAAATGTACATAAAAGAAATGAAAATGTGACTATTATGAAAAAAAATGTTCCTAAGAAAGAGTGCAACCTCACTGCAATTCCTGTAACTCAAAATGGGTTGGTAAGCTGTTTTCCCATTACCCTCAAATACCAATATGTCTCACTGTTTCACTCCCATTGGCACCACACTTCCGAATATGTAACTCTTGGATTTGTCTTTGGTGATTGGTGCTAATGCTTTGCTGATCTAAAAAAAAAAAAAAAAAAAAAAAAAAAAAAAAAAAAAAAAAAAAAAAACAGAAAAAAAGAATGCCACCTCAGAAGTAGTAGCTCTTTTGAATTGTAGTCCCTCTGCCAACACAACTGCAGAAATTACAGATGATGCACTTAGTGAATTATTGCATCCCAGAAAACCAGATAGTTTAGAGGTTGTTCTATGCTGATACTCTAAACACAGGCTTTCTGTGGTCCCTGCTTTTCTTAAATATAAAATGCATTTTTATTAGAAAAATCTCTCAGGCCCATCCCAGTTGTGATTCTCTGTGTTACTATATTTTTCAATAAAACATAAAAATATTCCATAAGAGAATTTTTCATTTGGAAATCCAAGGCACTTCATTCAAACAGCACCTGGGAAAGCTAATGTACCCCAAGGGCAAAGAGCTCTGACCACTGGTAACTATGTTGTAATCACTACCACCTGGAGATTGGATCGTCATCTTTCCATTTCCCATGTCTCTCTTTCCACCTCTATACTTCCAGAACTTCCCACCTTCTACCACAATACAGCCTTGCCTTGCACAACTCCAAAGCCCAGGAATTCCACCCACACAGCAGTGCAAAACTCAGAGCCAAAAGAGCTCCATTAGGTCATGCAGACCACACCCCTTTCAGGGCAGAACTGAGTTTTCCAACTGACATTTCAGCTTCAGTGTGCAGCCATGCATCAGCAGTCTTTGTGTATGGTTTGAATAATAGTTTATAAGCATTCTGGGATTCTTTGAGAATTAAAGTTCCATAAAAACTTATATTGCTATTTTGTTTATTATTGAGGTGTTTTTTTCCCTTTCTGGGAATCATCACAAGAACCTTTCTCAGTGAGGAAATTGTAGCCATAGCATTTAGACCTGATTTTTACTAAAATTTATACTCAGCATTGCCAAACCTGGCCTATTATTTTCTTGATTCTTTCACTGCAAATACAGAGTAGAAAACAAAATTTTATAAACAATTGCAATATTATCTAATATACTATGTGTTATTACTAATAATATATTTGCTTATATTTCTTACAGTTAAAATATATATTTCTTGACAAAATAAATGCTTCAAATCCTCTATTTCTTGAGTTGCAAATGGTTATGAACTTTCATATGGGTTGTAACAAATGAACATAGGTCCTCTGCAAGAGCAGCAATTCTACATATCTGTACAATAGATGCAAGCAATTCGTAGCTTACTTCAATTGGTAATGCTGAGCCATGTCTTCAGCTCTCCTATTTTATTAAAAAAGAAAAAGGGAGACAGAAAAATATGAGTGAAGCCTAATTCAATATATGTTTAAGAAATTGTTGCTCTGTTGGATAATTATTTTAATAGTTGGTTATGAAGTTCCATAAACTGAATATATCTTGATTTTGAAAAGGCTTTTAATGATATCTAAGAGTGCAGGGTAATGGTGGCCTACTCATACATAGGATCAATAATAGGAAGGGATGCAGTCACAGCTTATATTTGGCAATGAACTTTAATTTCCAATGCTCCCAATGACAAAGAATCCAGAAAAGAAGGTGAACAGGTATGTTCTACTTAGAAACTCCTAATTCTTAGCAAAATGAAGTCAAGTTTTCAAGGGATGGATAGCCTCAGAAAAGAATTCTAAAAACAAATTTTTAATCAAGAAGGAAAGAAGACTGGATATAAAGAAGCATAAATTATTTTAAGGTTATTGAATAAGAGGCCAAGTGATTAATAAAAGTAAATAGTGGATTCAGAATCTTTAAAATTATGATGATAAATGAGCAAGTGTGAATGATTGTCAAAATTTTCTTACTATGACTTATTCATCAAAGGAATGCAGATATTAAATTCAATATAAGCAGTGGGATTAATATGATACTTACTGTCTTAGTTAGGGTTTCTTTTGCTGAGACAAAACACCATGACCAAAAAGCAACTTGGGGAGGAAAGAGTTTATTTGGCTTACACTTTCATATTGCTGTTTATCACTGAAGGAATTCAGGACAATAACTCAATCAGGGCAGGATCCTAAAGGCAGGAACGGGCGCAGGGGCCATGTAGGGGTGTTGCTTACTGGTTTGCTTCCCATGGCTTGCTTAGCCTGTTTTCTTATAGAACCTAAGACCACCAGGTCAGAATGTACCACTGACCATTGGCTGGGCCCTTCCTCATTGATCACTAGTTAAGAAAATGCCTTACAGCTGCATCTCATGGAGACTTTTCCACAACAGAGGCTCCTTCCTCTCTGGTACTGTATCTTGTGTCAAGCTGACAAACAAAACCAGCCAGTATACTTGCCAATGTATGAATTCTTCATTTCTTCATTTACCACATGTGTCTGATTGAATCTAGATATCTAACCAATGGTAGAAACATTATTGGTCCAGAACACTTGAATGCTGGTAACCATCAAGGACTACTGGAGCTAGCCTCATCTCCTTTCAAGTTCATGGTATGTAATGAGGTTAACAGGAAAGTTGCCTAGATCATTGTACTGAGACTGCAGAGGCCTCACCCTGGCTCAGTACTAACTGTAGTCAGTTATTGCTATCTGTCATGCCAGGGAAGGAGGCTGAAAAGAGGCAGAAGCCACTACCTCAAGCCTTGAGTTTCAGATTCAGCCTCTCATTGCAAGCATACCTTGAGAACCTGGGACACAGGACCTTACATTTAAGAATAAATATCTGGAGTTCTTGTCCAAAGGGAAGAAGACACTGAATCATTTCCCATTGTTGGAAGCAGGTAAATGGATGTTCAGTTCTCCACTGTTTCTTTTTGCCATTACATTTCAAAGGCTGATTATCTGGAATTGAATAAAATAAAAGCCTGCATATCTAATAGATGTAACAAATTCATAGCTTACTTTGATGGTAATACAATCTTCACATGAATCAATTCATTCTACCAAACCTTAATGTGTAAGCATATTCTTAAATTGTTCAAGCTCATATGTCTGTCTGGAAAAATGAATTATTTCTTACTAAAAAATCCTTTCTGCAGAATACTATGGTTACACATATACTTTTTATCCTAGTGTCCCTTCCTTAGGCATTTTCTCTCTGTTTAAAGAGTTTATAAATTTACCCCACTTAATCCCACTTACTGTGATACTAAAACTAGTAATGAAGTGTGGAGGAACCATTAATGCATCAACTGCCTTTAAAACTGTATACCAGAATGCCCTTGAGAAGTCTCGGGTTCCCAGCCATATGCCCTTGAAGCTTACAATAAGAGCTATGGAATAGCCATTCAGTATGGCATTACTCTCTATAACCACACCCAATATGAATTTACTTCTCAAAATCCAAATGAAATGTTTCTGGGCAGCATAGGTCACTGCAAGTATAGTCATCTGGTATCTTGTATCTACAACAATGAAAAATATCCTATTCCTAAAAGAGGATATTTTTTCACTTAAATATCCCTTTGATATTCTAGTCATTTTCTACCTTTACTTTGTGTTTGGGTATATTTAGTCTAAAACTTATCTGAATGAACTTACAAAAACAGAAAAACCATTCATCTCACTGGTTAGGGTGGTGCTTACCTCCATGACATGCTACTTAAGAGGTGGAGGCAGGAGGGCCCTGTGTTAGGGGCCAGCTCATCCACATATTGAGATTCTGAGTTTAAAAAAAAGACAAACAGAAAAAGTAACAATAAACAAGAGCAGAGGAGAGAGAGAGAGAGAGAGAGAGAGAGAGAGAGAGAGAGAGTAGAATTGTTTCCCAAACACACATGACCCTTGAGACCCATAAAGATGGAAGGACTGTGTACATGTTTGGATCCTTCCACTGTATTTGCCAGAACCATCTATATTGTTCACAAGATCTATGGCACTCTTCTATTTAATATGGACTATCCTCTTAAAACAATATCATGGGATAGGGTAGTCATGGGGCATATTTTATGACTTTTACTGCTTCGCCTCTCCAGATGCCTACTGAAGAGATATTTTGGCTCAGGTTCACCTATCATGGAAGCATGGGCCCATGGGGACCCATGGAAGGTTGTAATGAGGGCTCCATTAACCACTTTCATTATTTCAGAAGGCCTAAGGGAATAACACATTCACCAATAATAAAGCTGCTGAAGCTAAAGTGTCAAATTACTTTGCTTTGGGGCAAAGTCTTATCAATTTCAAGAGAAAACCGGTATTACCTCACAATGCTGAATGCCTCTGATTGGCAAGTCTGTATGCATCTAATTAATAAAGGGTGAAATAAAAACAAATGAATTGATTTGTTTGGACATTAAAAAATTTCAAAGCATAGGGTCCCAGACATAGAAGGAAAGCAGACAGGGCCAATCTACCTCAGGTGTTTAATGTGACTCTAATATCTTTACTAGTGATGGTGATAGCAACACAAAACTAAAATCTACACCAACTTACTGAATTCAGGGACAGATCTAAGCAGTGTTTTTTTTTTTTCTATCATCACAGTGGTAATATTAGGCATGTACAGTTACGTGCCCAAACATATATTATAAACTAAGAAATGAAGATTCCGATACAGAAAGCCATTAAAGAATTAGAGACATGAAAATGCTTTGGTTAAGGCACAATTTTATCTTATAACCAAGAGAACATAGTGGTGTTATCATTTGTAAAACCCAGCAAATTAATAGTTTCTTCATGATTTTTGATAAGATTGAAGAACCACCTCATTTTAGTAGCCTTCTTGAGCAATATTTAAAATAAAGTCAGCATTGTTAACTGACTTAAACATCAGGCTTTCTTTCCTCCCTTGAACACACATCAAAATCCCAAGGCCACTTTTCTCTCTTAAATCAAACATGAATTAAACATAATAATCTATTAATAGGCTAAATATTCAATGCTCTGCCTAAAATTAAGCTGTTAGCTTGAATTCAATGTCTGAGGGCACATCAAGTTTAGGCACATGAAGCCAAGCACCTGAGAACTGCCAGGGTCTTGTTTTCTGAGTCTTGTTCTTTTTTAAGCCTTCAAAATACTCCTAAAAGACTGATAATACACTACTAAATCTGTGTGCATAGACACAAACTTTTAAACTATAAGATCCACATGATGCCTACATTGTGAGGATAAGCATCATAGTGCATGACATAGCTGTATCTAAGTAAAATTCCTCAGCTGTGCATGAGAGTAAATCCACAAGTGCTTTGGAGTATACACCTCTACATAAAGTAAGAGAGAGCCATTGTTTATTTCACCACTATTTAAGAGTTAATGAGAGATTTGCACCTGTACAGCTGTTGTGGACTGAAGCTTGCTTATAGAGTGAATGTGTTTCCTGCTAGAGACAGTTGTAAATGCCTTGAGTAAAAACACTGAGGACTGCTAATGGATAGGTTTATTTTAAAGCATGCCATCTGCTATCAATCATAGAGAAGTATAGGAAGCAAGTTTGGTTGGGCTCCCTCCTTGTGAGCCTGATAAAGACAGGGCTCCAGGACTCGGGAACATTGAGTCCTCCAGAGAATAAAACATCAAACCTACTCAGCAGCTCCACTAACAATAATAAAAATGCCTCTGCCTAAAGGTGACATTCTGAATTTACGATTATTTGTGTCTATAAAGTGTATTCTTTGGCTCCTGACTCATTCTGACTGTCTCACTCTGAGAACAATACATTAAGCCTGCCTGAAGTAAATGGAAATCCTATCCTTTTATTAAACCAGCAGCCAGTACCTGAGCTGATCTAATGCCCTGTAGAATAGCAGGAAGATTTTAGCTTTGTTCTGTGCCTTTTTAAAGACTTTGTAAGAAAACTACAAATGAGATGTATGTTAATATCCTAAAGGAAACACATGATGTGGGCAGGTTTATCCTTTCGTGAAGACAAAACAAAACAGAACAAAACAAAATGTCAAGTTGGACTAAATCTACTAGACTATTATGACAGTACAATTGCAAAATTCCATATTGCAGATATGAGACAGTAAAACAGAGAACTGGCCACTGAGGATGGTATTCCTTATACCATATGGACCAAGCTTGTTTTCATTGGGATAGACATTTCCTCAGAGATCCTCCAGCTGTGGAATCACAACAAATATTGCTTTTGAAAATGGATCCATCGTATTCCCTTAAAAATGCCTAGCCTGGCTTACTAAAGTGCTGAAGTCCTTGGTGAATAAAATGAGTTGTGGTGGCCCTGGAACCTTCTAAAGATTATAATGGTTGATTCTACCTCCAAATTGCAGCTTAACTTAATTCTACTGCTAGCCTAGGAAACCAAGTTGTGAGTGTTTAGGGAAAACCCACCTGGCCAGCAAACTCATGAGTCTAATTAAAGTTAATAGAGAAATTGAAAGAGGAAAACATTGGCTCAGTGGAATAAGAAGAAACATATAAGGCAATAGAAATTTGAAGCAAGAACATTTTTATGTTGGTATTTATTGGAAATATTTCCTCCTAAATACATGAATGAGGAAATATTTGACTTATTATATGTAATTTGAATCCTGTTATAATTCAATAAAAGATTGCCACTTTGTGTTTGAGAAATTGCCTCAGAATAAATGGTGAAGAGCAGGGAAGTCATAAGCATTGAAAACAGTAGCATGTCTACTCTCTATCAGCACTTGGCCGGGCTCCGGAACACTAAGAAACTGCTACCCTAATACGACTTCCAGGCAATTGCACCGTGACAGAAAAAAAGTTCTTGGAAATAATAAATGCATCAAGATATTGAAAAATAGGAAAATTGACAAAGACTGTAACCAGAAAGCCTGGTTAGGAGGCCTTGTTGAATTTCCTTAAAAACAAAAGAGATAAAATGCATATAGGTTGTTTCAGTTATGATTCAGGAATATTTTAAAAATCCACTGAGACTTCATTATATTTTCTCACACTTTATAGGATCAAATGTTGAGACAGGTACTAAAACATCCTTGTTGCAGACGGAAGCATTAGCAAGGCTTCAGTGCTATGACAAAGGGTTAAAAACACAGCAGTCTATGCTGACCATGCAAACAGTGTATAGAGAGGTGTGTGAATGAAGCTAGAACAGAAACAGAGCATAGCTAACTGAAATGTACCTACCTCATCTAGGATAGCAGTACTATCCAGCAGAAGCAGATTATCACCACAAGAGACAGGGCTCTAGTAAAGCGATCTAGCTTTACCAGATCACAACTTGTCAAGTGAAGCCAGAAACCTGCCCAAGCAATGCCACTTAATTTAGCAGAAATCTTCAAGTCATTAACAAGAATAGGGTAGCCATGTTGTTCCTGACTCTTCAATAGTGTATGTCACAGAGAAACACAGGTCTATAATTCTGGGAATCCTGAGAATATGCCTACAAATGCTCCCAATAGTCTTTGTGTTACATTGGAAATTTCATCTGTATTGTAGCACCATGTCTCTGTTGGTTTTCTAAATTGCTTTGAGATAGTAGGTTTATTTCTGGGTTTTCTCCTTTTAGCACCAGATTTCCAATCCCTGGCAAATAATTCAGTAGCATAGTAATGAAAAGCCTACTGCAATGAGACCTGTGGTGCTCTGATTAGGCATCAGTGGTCATATCAAAAGGAGAAACACTGGAAGATTAGCACAGTAATTTGTTTCTCTAAACCTGCATCACTTAATCTCTTTTCTTAAGAAAGCAGTGGCCCATGAATATAGTAAAAGAATTAAAACCACATTTATGAAGTGACTCCTAAAAGATTTTAATGTTTTTAATAAAAAGGATGGATCATTAAAATATAGTTAATAAATATTACTCAGAACTCATTACCTTAAATAGTCCCCTACTTAGGATTATAAATGTTCACTGTCTGAATTTTAAGAAGGTTATGATACCAGGTAGATATTGTAGGATGTTTTCATAGTTAATAATTTCAACATGAGATTTACTCATTGGGAGAAGAAAGACTTTAAAAGATAATAAATATATTCTTATGCTTTACCAGCTCCCATTTTATCATACCATTTAAGGAAATGCCCACATGAATTATTTAAGTATAACTACCAATTCTAACTATATATAATTCTGTAACATTAAGAAAGTGTTCCAAAAGCATTATGCATTTATTAATTCAGCCAACAAATATTTATTAAATTTTTACAAGGTTTTACACTGGATGGAGAAGAATATCCTATTAAGAAACACTGTGTCACTGCATTGAAAATCATTTTTGTTGTTTTATTTTCCTAGCATCTTTTTATTACATAGTTTTAAATTCAGCTACCCATGCTAAAAGTCTGATGCACAAACAGCAACAAGTTGAAGACAAAACTCTTACATCCACACAGGCCAGATATGGTCTCAAAAGGTCTATGACCACTACTAAAGTCATGTCAACTATTTTGAATTCATAAGAACAAGTAACCAACACAGTTAAGAGTCTGGTTCCTATTTGGTAAATTTGCAAACAACACAAGGAAACCAGGGAGATCTGTCCTACAGAAGACATCATATTGAATATAAACTCTTCTGCCCTCCTACCCCAAAGCTTCCATATAAAATGGTTTGACACCTCCCCAATATTCCAGCCCCATAATGCAGTGCACATCAAATCAATAGCCTAAATGTAAATGAAAAAAGGGTAGCATTAATAATTTAGGGCAATCCATTGAACTGAATCAGGCTTTGGCTTAGGGACTTGTTCTGAGTTTTTCAAAAAATAATGATAACCTTGACAGGAAGGAAGATCAAGAGAAGAATTAGGAAGTCTCTGGGTCCTCCATCCTATCTATAATTTCTCTGTCTTGTGTCTGAGTTGTGGTTTCTATTGCTGTAATAAAACACCATGACTAAAGCAATCTGGGAAAGAGAGAATTAATTTCAGCTTACAATTTTGGGTGATATCTATCACTGAGGGAAGTTATGGAAGGAACTCAAGGTAGACATCTGGAGACAGAGCTGAAACAGGAGCCATGACACTACTTGCTCAGCCTACTTTCTTATACACCCCAGGAACACCTGCCCAAAGATGGCACCATACTTAATGAGGCATCCTCCAACATCATTCATCAATACAATGAATGTCCCACACACTTGCCCACAGACCAATTTACTGTGGGCATTTTCTCAATTGAAGTTCCTTTTTCTCAAATGACTCCAGCCTGTGTCAAGTTAGCCAAAAACTACCAAGAACAGTTTACCCCCTTGTCAACTTGACCTTCAAATATATTACTGTTAAGCCATAGCATTTTTTCACATTTATCTCCAAGATCTCATAATATCAATATTAAAATATAAAGAACACCTCAGCTTTTAAAAGTCTCATAGTCTTTAAAAATCCCAACACTTAATAAGCTCAGTTTCTTGAAAATATACAAACTTTCTTTAAAAGTTCAAAGTCTCTCAAGTGTGAGCTCATGTAAAATCAAAATTAAGTTACTTACTTTCTTATTTCAAGAGGAAAGGACCAGAGCAAAGTTACATTCAACTTAAAGAAAAACCAAAGTCTAACAGGGTAGACCTCAGTGACACTTCTGGAATTCAGATCCACTGAGGCCCAAAAAAACTTGGATGGATCCACCTCTCTGTTTCTGCCACCTGCAGCACACACAGGCTAAGGCCAGCACCACTCAACACCTGCAGCTGTCTTCAGTGGTGTCCCAGACTACTGACATCTTCAAAATGCAGGGGTTTCTGATTCACCTGGGTTGAACCTTCAAAAATAGCCTAAACTGAACTCTGTTTGTGGACCCTGACACTGTCACAATCCTCAATTTCTCTTCATGACTCCTTCTATCCTGGAGCTTCTACTCTATCTGAAGCTGTACCTTCACTAACAGCCTCTCCTGGCCTCAAACAGTGCCAAGTTTCAGCTGGTCTCCATGACCCCTTCATTCCAGTACCACGTGGGGGGGCCTTTTACACAATGCCAAAGTCAGCTATTAGCTAACATTCAGCCTTGGTTAGCTCTGTACTACCACTTGAGTACTGGCCTTGAAGAAACACTGCATGGAAGACTGTTCCCTAATTCTGATCTCATCTCGAAGTTGATTCTTCATTCCCAGCAGGCCAGTAGCAATTTTCTCAGCAAAGCAAAAGTTTCACTTTAGTAATCATTAATTCAAATTATCAGATGGACTTGTAGAATTTTGAAGGGACTCTCAAACTTCTATCTGAAACTTCACAGCCATGCTTCTGTCCTCTGCACAACTCTCCAAATTAACTTGTAAGTTCCCAAAACAGGTCATTAAAACCAGAAGATTCAGTGGCTTTTCCAGCCCACTCTAAAGTCCCACTCCATGACTGAGGAAAGTTAGGACAGGAACTTAAAGCAGGAACCTGGAAGTAGGAACTAATACAGAAACCATGGAAGAACACTGCTCATGACTTAATCCCCATGGCTTGCTCAGCCTGCTTTCTTCTACACCCCAAGAGCATCTGTCTAGGCTTCATTGCCCACCAGGGAGGGGCTAGCCTACATTAATCATTAATCAATAAAATGCCCTACAGATCAATCTGCTGTGGGCATTTTCTCAGCTGATTTTTTCCTCTTCTCAAATGACTGGTTTGTGTCAAGTTGACCCAAACTCACTTAGCTATATCCTGCGGTATAAAGTTAAAACCAATTCCAAAGTACAAATATGACATCTTAAAGCTCTCAACTTATTTGATGTTGAGAGCTAAAATGTCACCAAGGAAGATTGTGTTAAATTCATTTTGCCAACAGGGTAGATCATCTGTTTCTGAGTAACACAGCCTACATCATTATAATGTGCTGCCCATCACTAAAGATTTCACAGCACTTCTAGGGAGCAACAAAAGGCTGAGCCCACCTTCATTCAGCTCTGGCTTTCTCAATCAATTGAATATGCATGAAAGCTTAAAACTAGGCCCTCTGTCTACCCCTTACACACACATAGTTGAATGCACATAGCCCCCATGGTCATACAAGTAAGATGAACTTGCTGATGACAGCCCACAGTCTCCCACTGGCATCAACAATCAGAGAAGGGAGTACTTTCCTGAAACTGGTCATCAGCCAGATGTCAGGAGACTATGCAGAGCTATAGTGAGTGTTCAAGCCATTCCACCTCGTGGAAATACCAGTTCCTGAGATGATAGGGGTGTTCTGCAGTGTAGACGGAAGACACTTTCCCGTTATCTCCTGGAGAAAGAAAACTGTTGCCAGGAAATGAGGTATTTTCAAATCCCTACAACAACTGGAAGAGAAATGTGCTAGTTTTGCCAGCTAGCACAAGGAACTCGGCCTCCTGTCAAAAGGCTCTGTGTCCAACCCGAACTGGATTCACTTTAACAAAAATTTCCCTCTTCAGCCACCTAAGTGCCTGTTGAATTAGGCACAAGGCCAAGGTGGGATATGAACAGTCACTCAAGCGAAATGTCCGTTTTCATTTAGATCTCCGCGGCCCTTTCTCATGTCATGGGGAAAATATGTTTCCTCTACTTGGATGTTTTTAGGACTCCCTCGGTTTGTGGAGGAAGTGAGATCCGCTGCTCTGAAGGCGTCCATAGGAGGCAAAGCCACAGCTTTGCACAGTCAGAACTAGGCTGTCCCTGTCTTTAAGAAAAAAAGAAAAAGCTAAATTATTCCTCGCCCACTCCTACTCATGGTTTTGATGTTGAAAGAAACCTGTTGTGGTTTAAATGACTCGGTCAGTTCTTCTGGGATTTTCCAAAGTTTCCTATAAAAAGAAATCTGTGGGAAATGAATGATTGCATAATCACTAACATATGTCAATTTCACTAAATCTGTTATCTTTTTGGTGTGTTTTGAATTGTACTGTCCTATCTTGAATTGCTATCGCCCTAACAGTTCTGTCTTTTAAGTAGCGATATACATCGGCTAAAAGATGGGGGGAGGGTTGTTCTTTTCATTTTTCTTTGTTTGTTTTGTGTTTTTTACATAGCAAATTAGAAAGACGGAATGATGTATGATGGGAAAATAGGCAATTAACCCGGGCAAAATAGTGCAAGGATGAAAACTCCATTCTCCAGTCAACCTGTATACCTTTAATGAACTTATCTCTGGGCTGGCTTTGAAAGTATAGCTCTGGGTAGTTACCTATGTTATTTGCATTTCCTATGCATGGGTGCCACAATATTTGCTCACTTCTACCTAAACTAGTGATGCATCTGGACCCAGAAAATTATTAGTTTTTTAACTAAAAAGCTGGATGTAAATTTAGTGAGGATTGGTAGTGGATGATGTTCATTAACGAGGCTGAGGGTGACTGAGGCATAACCTTCTTTAGATGACTTATAAGGTTTTAGAAGATCAGAAAGATCCTCCAGCTTATTTCTTGCTAGCTGCTTCCATAGCCTGGCAATAACAATAATAATATTATTAAGAAAATTGTCATAACTTTTACAGACTTCTTTGACGTTTCTACCTTTGGTGCAAAAGGGAGGACTCCACTGGCTGGGAAGATGAGCATGAGTGAACAGCCTGAAAACCAAGGCTCCACACCACACCCAGATGGACTAAGGTTCATTTGTCCTTAACTCTGGCTGCATATTTAAATTGCCTGGAGAACTATAAAAGGACACATAAATCAGGCCACAGGCATGAAGATAGGCATGGATGCTTTATAAACGGCCCTTGAAACTCCAGCTTGAAGAGGGAGTAATTGGTATTTTCCCTTTACTTCTAGGACTTGCCTGCTTACAGGAGGCCGCATATTTTAAAAAGACTGTCTTGATAATAGACCAGTCTATGATAACTTTATCTTATTTTTTTTTTGCTACTGTTCTATCATGGGGCCTAATATACTTGAATTATGGGAAAAACTTGATACATATTTACTGAATAAACATAATTGCAAGGCAACATTTTTTAAGAAAAAGGAATGATATAATGATAAATACTTCATGGGGGGAAATTTAGCATAGAATATGACTATTCAGAGAATACTCAATGAAAATACTGAATCTTTTCATCTGGGTCATGAAAACCATATGAACTTTGCTTTATGAAGAAAGAGGACCTAGAGGAATGGAGTTTGAAAACCCTGATGATAGTGTTGTGTGTGTTTCAAAATAAGAAGGCTCAAATTCTGTTTCTTTCACCCAGCCCTCCACTTCCACACTAAAATGTTTAGGTCCATGAGGATATTGCTCAGTTGGTAAAGGACTCAAGAGCACAGCAAAAGCTAAGTGGCTTAAAAAACAAAATTTCTGTTCAGAAATAAAAGAAGAAAATAGCCAGCAGCTAATAAATATTCAAGGCAATAAGTCACGTTTCAATAACAACTTTATTTTATGAGAAAATTTCTGGTTTGGGAGATTAATAAAAAACACAATAACAGTATATCCTGATTCCCACGTGAAATTATGTATCATGCACTCACGTATAAAATGGTGATTTGTGGTAGTTGTACAATCACGGTATAGTTAAGAAGAATTGTGTCTTGCTGAAGTTTCTGTATCTTATTTGTAGCATAAAAATAATTTGAACTCAAAATTGCCCTTGAAATTCTTTTAACATGTCTCAGTAAAAATAGCAGAGTGAGTTTTTTTTTTTTTCTACAGCTGTGGACAGAAGCATTTTCCCTATGATTAAGACACATTATATTAAGCAGCCTGACTTCTTTTGGGAACTATATTAAATATCCAAAATCAAACCTTAAAAGCTAGACACAAACTCAGCTTGACAAAATGTCCAAATCAACATGAAAAGTAGGAGCACAGCAAGAATTGAAACCAAGAGCTGTTTATTTGGTGCCCTCTATTTTTCTCCACCTCTCTCAGTTCTCCTATCTCTTGCTTGTGTTCTGCAGAGAATTTAATGTAATATAACTTAAATTCATCTCAGATAAAAAGAACTACAACCATTTGATTATTGTTCACCCAGACAAAGTTTACCAGTTGCATAATAACATATACTTACAGTCCTTGAGATTCATTCAGTTTTTAAAAAGTATTAATTGATGCAGAGAGAGAAAAGAAGACATACGTAATTTTAAAGTAATGAAAGGATTAAAAGAGATAGAGTATTTGACAATATAGAGTAAATATTCAAACACATCTCAGTAATCTAGAACTGTGAAAATTACATTAAAAATATGACATTGTATATTTGGGTATCAAACATCACCTAGTTCAGAGCAGAAAACTAACTAAGTTCATATTGAATGAAGACTATGGATTGAGTATGAACCAAAAACAACAGCCCTGGAACTGTGGATGTCTGTAGGAAATAAGAGGCTAGTGAGAAACAGCTTACTTCACATTGGGAAATAATTTTAGGGGTGCTTTTAAGATTCATTTTATTTTATTTTATTTTTCTATGTGTGTAACTTTCTTGGAGATGGTAACTTACCCCTCCAAACAACTGTTCTTTACACATATTTGAAGACCAGGCAGTAATGTCCTTCACATAAATGAAGTGCCATCTCTATTCTCTACCACTATCAACTTAGTGAACATTCCTGGCATTCAAGAACTGGCAACAACCTACTTTTTGAAATAAAATTCATCTAAATTCAAACTTGTTCTGATTAAAGGTAAATACATTATTTTTCTAAACAATCAAATATCCTTATCATTTTAAGTATATACCACAATTCAATGTAAACATTATATAACCTACAAATGTAAGTCAAATAAGTTATTCTAAATTTGAATTTTCTAGTAGTCACATTTTAAAAACAGAAAAAGAAACAAGGGAATTGATTGTATTTTGTTTCAAACAATGTAGCCAAATTGTTTTTAATTCAGTGTATAACCAATACAATATTCTACATTCTTGCATAAACCATAGATGATTTAACAGTCTGATCATTTTGTAGGTTGGGAAAGTGAAGCAGTGGTCATTCTCACCGAGGTGTTAAGAAGAAAATAGAAAAAAGAGTGTAGTTCTCAGGGAGGTCAGGGCAGAATGGGAAAATGAGGGCTGGGAGCCAGAACAACCTCAGGGAACTTTTGAAATGTGTATATACAAAGAAAATTATGTGCAATTTAAAAAAAAATTCCCCAGACAATTTGGAAGTCACCCTCATTCATTTCCCAGTTTTAGAGTCACAGTGGAGAAGCAGATCCTGCTAGTGAGAATGGATAACTATTAAAGATTCTTCTACTCCTAAATACTCACTCATTACATGATATAGAAGCCTGGCATCCTCCCAGCTCTCTCCTAAATCATAAAATATCACGTAACAGTCATTTTTCCAAATAAAGGTGAAATATTACATTCTTAAAGTCCATTCTAGCTAAATACATCCCTCTTGGCCCAGTGTCTAAATTGTATATAGATTAATGATCAAAGTCTTCTAACTATGAGCAAATCTCTGTCTCTCTCTGTCTGTCTCCCTTTCTGTCTCTGTCTCTCTCTATCTTTCTCTGTGTGTGTATCTCTCTCTGCCTCTTCTTGAATTATCTTAACTTAAACTTTTAACCTTTTGGTTTGAGGTAGAGAACTGGACTATTAACATTAAAGTATGGAAAGCCAAAAGTATATAAGGATGAGTAGGCACAGTTTTGTTTGACTTGAATTTGCTTTCCGATACCATTTTGTGTTCCATAATAGGTGTTGTCATGAGTGGGGAAGTATTCCAGTGAATTGATCAATAACCTGCGGATTCATATATGAGCATTTTCTTCATTCTTCTCTCTGACTTTGTCCCTCTCTTTCATGTTGATCTTGTAGCACAGTAATCTACACTTTTCAGGAATGTTCTGTTAAGAGTTTGAGACACGATTTAATGAATATGTTTTTAAATGCTTTCGATGAAATAATATGAACCTCTGAGTGTCTTTGTTTTTAATTTTAAATGCTTTCTCATTTTCAGATTACAAGAAAATGAGTGACACTATGCTCCTGGATGGGTTTTATGCTTTTTCAGTAATATAAAAACTCCTTAATTTGAAGATTGAGTTTAGAGCTGCACACCAGTTTTTATGACTTTAATGCTTTAATTTCCAAACAAGAATTTAAAATTCAGACACCTAGTGTTATTTAAGTGAGTTCAGGTTTTTGTGGTTTAATAAAAACATCTGTTTTGGTTTTTCAACCACAAAAGTGCATTTAATCTGTTCTTCCTTTGGTTGAACTTTTCACATCTGCTCGGCTTGATTCCCATAAGCTAAAGACCAGGTCTTTTCCCAAAGTAGGAAGTCTACCTGCACAACTGTTGTTCTAGCTCAAAGGGTCTATTTTCTCTACCAGCTGAGGATTTCAAAAGAATAATGAAAATAAACTCCCTACCCATAATGCACTGCTTATGTCTTTTGGCTTACATACCACAGTGTGGTCATTTTATGAAGGCAGCACCACCTGGAATTCTGAAATAAGACAGTAAATTGTCAGATGACACATACGCAGGTACTTCCCTCATTTTCTATGGTTTTTAATCATGGAAAAGGAATATAGTCTGAGAAGTTAATTGCTTGTGAAAAAGTTATACCAAGGGTGGGCAGTGGCTTACAGACCTCTGTGGTTTATTTTGGAAGTGCATCTAATGCTTATCTGAGTCCCCTGGGTCCTGAAAAGTAGGCCGGAAATGTTACAAGGACAATATTACCTCATGTATTTCCACAATTGTTTGCTGCTCCTGAGACCTCAGCTTGATTTCTTCTCCTGTTTATGAGCAATCCTTAGAAACAGCTAAAATCAGAGAGTCTGAAACAAAAAGAAACCAAAGTGCTGAGAAAAAAAAAAACAATTTTTTCTTCATTTGGGAAAAAGTTATTGAATAAGATGAATGCCTCTGTATCTGTTTCTCCCAAATGGAAGGATTAACTCTTTTTTATCAGTATTTACACAAGATTCAACAAAGATAAGTATTTTGCCTTTGTTTAGACAAGATGTAATTGATATCAAGTTGGTATAATTATTTTATTTTAGAAATTTTTTGAATATGTGAGATGTATATAATTATATATTTTTCTGATACATGATTATGTAATTATATTTGGTCCTATTATAGGACAGAGTAACATGGCAACCTGCAATTATTAGGTGTTCAACCCATGTTTGGTGAATGAGGCTTAATGAGGTAATATAATGGAGAAAGCCTGGTACACTACCTTTGTCTATGCAAACAAGATGAGTCTGTGATTTGAATAATTTCCTGAAGTCTTATGTAAATAGGAACTATCAATGGAGATGATTCAACTTAACTCATAAAACGATTGTCTAGTGCACTGATGTAATAGGCATAGTGAGAAATACAAGAATCAAGAAAACTTTTAAAGGTTGAAATATAAGATAACTGTGCAAATTGTGAAGCACGCCATGAGAAATAATAGCTAAACACTGCTAGAGTGAAAACAACATTCAAGATATTTCTTAAGTGAAGAGTCATCAGAATACAACAATTTGGGGAATTTTGAAAGAGAAAGTTTAAAATAAAACGCAATCAAGAAAGTAATTTGATAAGCAAGTAAAACTTTCTCTGAAAAATAATAGGAGAATCAGAAACTGACAATGGAGTCAGACTTGGAACAAGAAGTTGAAACAAGAACAATGGGAAAGCAAAAGCAGGGCCATGTTACAAAGCACAGTGAGTGCCAGGAAGAAGGCTGAGGCTAGAACCCGAACAAAATGACAACCTAGCATTTTCAAATGAGCTTTCAAAAATGTGACATTCAAATGCTTAGCACAGAATTAAATTGTCGCAGCCTCTTTGGAGCAAAGAACTAACCCCCATTGCAAAATTTGGTCCAACCTCAAATTATTCTCAGATACGTATTCTCTGTTTAGTTACTGCCTAAAAGTGAAGTCATGATGAACAAGTGGGTGTCTAATTTTCTGAATCTTAGACTCATTGTTGGTCTTGAAGATAAATCACAAAGGGGTTTGTAGAGATTATACCAAAACATGCATATTCTTTGGAAAAGAAAAGGAAATTTTAAGAAATAGAAGAAAACCAC
This sequence comes from Cricetulus griseus, assembly GCF_003668045.3. Classification (NCBI taxonomy): domain Eukaryota; kingdom Metazoa; phylum Chordata; class Mammalia; order Rodentia; family Cricetidae; genus Cricetulus; species Cricetulus griseus. The sequence goes on from NC_048599.1 coordinate 128,463,946, forward strand.
TTGTGAAATTCCATATGCCCACATACTCAAAATCAAGTGCTATTAAGAGTCTGAGGCAATGGTGGTCACACCATTGATCCTAGCACTCAGGAGGCAGAGGCAGGTGGATCTCTGTGAGTTCCAGGCCAGCCTGGTCTATAGAGTGAGTTCCAGGACCGCCAAGGCTACACAGAGTAACCCTGTCTTGAAACACCCCCCCAAAAAAAAACAAAGAAAAGAAAAAGGATTTTTGGCAATTGTTTAATTTTCACGTATTAACTATTGGTCCAATGACAGTGATCATAGAATTTTAAGAATGGCAAGAAAAAAAATAGTAAAAAGTAAAAAAAAAAAAAAAAAAAAAAAAGGTTTGCAGGATTTGGAATCTTAGCACTTTGATAAATATCTTTTTCATCTTGATTATACACTCATAAACAACTATATAAATATTAACTGAGAAAAGCTCTAACTGCATTAGGGCTTAAAATAAGTATGTTGATATAGTGAAAATTTTTTAAAAATTGTATTTTTATCATGAAGTCATATATGACAAATCTATAAATACACTCACTGGTGATGTGAGAGATATGAATATGTTTGTGTAAAAATAAACACAGAAACAAGAAAACCTTTAATAGTTTTGTGACTCTTAAGACTATATATATATATATATATTCACATCCTGGATCACCTTTCATTGGGGCATATTATAAGAACTGTAACTGGGATTCAAAGGTAAAATAAGATTTAATATGCCTCAAATGCCTCAAAGTAAATGATTTCATTGCCCTCTCTTCTTTCTTCCAGACTGACCTAATTCTAGTATTGCCTGTCATCTCTTGAGCAATATAAAGTGCACTCAGGATCCCTTCCTCATGTTCAGCCCAACATAACAACTCGCACGTCTAACCTTGAAGAGTTTTTCATCATCAGTTTAGTGACCAAGTTACCCCCTTGCCCAAGGCACTTTAATCCCATGTTTGCAAGTCAGACAACAGAAATGACCTATTGTCTCATAATTTTACCTTTCTTTCTCTTTCTCCAATTCATTTCTATGCAGCCAGAAGTTGGGAATGACTTTGTCATGGGCCCACCCATATCAGTCTTATCATGTGTCTCTTGCAATATTTCTCACTGTTTTGGATTTTGTTCTAGCATCTAACTACATGGGAAATCAAACTAAGTTCAATCACTCTAGATGATGGGAACAAATAGTTGATAAATAATAAATGAAGTCATTGCAAGAACAGAGATTTTAGTTATCTCATTCTCACTCCCAGAGACCAAAAAAGTTTCATATGAATAATGAAGCATTCTCCTCTTTAAGATCTTATTTCCCACTGGGCGTTGGAGGCACACGCCTTTAATCCCAGCACTTGGGAGGCAGAGGCAGGCAGATCTCTGTGAGTTCGAGGCCAGCCTGGTCTCCAGAGCAAGTGCCAGTATAGGCTCCAAAGCTACACAGAGAAACCCTGTCTCAGAAAACAAAAACAAACAAACAAAAAAAGATCTTATTTCCCCGTATCTATAGAGTGGGGACACACTTCAATGGTGTCTGGAGTAGGTGGACATGAGAAACAAAAGCCTTCAAAAGCTGAACACAAGCTTTGAAAATTTAATTCATAAACTAAAAAGTCATCAACTTATACAGATTTCCTTTAAAAATCTTCCATTTCTGTAGCTAGCAACATGGCTCAGTAGATGGATTATCTTGCCTCCAAACCTGATGATGTGAACTAAATCATCAAGTCTACATGGTAAAGGCAGATTATCCTCTGACCTTTATATTCATGATATAGCAAGAGGCCATACATGCATACACATGCATTCACACACACACACACACACACACACACACACACACACACACACACACACAAGTGTAAATGTTTTTCTATATATTGGTCAAAATGCTCCCAAAAAATGCTTGACTCCAAACCATTTTCTGATTGATTCTAGGGCCTGCTCTTTATATGGAACTCATACCTGTAACTGTTAAAGGAGAAGATCCTCTGTCTAAATAGATGTCTTAGTTAGGGAGTCTATTGCTGTGAAGAGATGCCATGACCATGCCAATTCTTATAAAGGGAAAAATTTAATTGAGGTGGCTTGCTTACAGTTTCAAAGGTTTAGTCCATTATCATTATGGTGGGAAGCAATGCAGCATACAGGCATTCATAGTGCTGTAGAAGGAGCTGAGAATTCCACATCTTGATCTCCAGGCAACAGGAAATGAATTGTTTCTACCCTGAATGTAGCTTAAGCATAGGAGACCTAAAAGCCCACACCCACACTGATGCACTTCCTCCAACAAGACCACACCTACTCCAAAAAATCACACCTCCTAATAGTGCAACTAACCTCGGGGACCGTGTTTTTTTTTTTTTTTTTTTTTTTTTTTTTTTTTTTTTTTTTTTCAAATCACCAAAATAGCTCATAGGCCCTATTTGGCAATGCACTATTATTAGGCTAAATGGATATAGCATTAAAACAACTCTCAATGACTTACTAGTATACCCATAAATCAGAGCATCTCTCAACCCTCATCAGGGAAGCTTCTCATTACTGTAGGTAGGAAGTAACATAGAGACCTCCTCTGACAATGGACAGAAAATAAGAAACTGGGAAGTTATGAGGTATATATGAGACACATATTACACATATCTCACCCCTCCCTCAGGGCCTCAGAGATCATCCCAGAGGAGGAGGAGGAAAGACTGTAAGAGCCAAAAGTGTTTTATTGAGTATTTTTGCATCAATGAGGAGCTCAAGATAAGGGATACCATAATAGAGGGAGCCATTATAGGTTTAAAGAGAAATCAGGTACTAGCGAAATGTCCAGAGATCTACAGGGATGACACCAACTAACAATCTAAGCAACAGTGGAGAGGCTACCTTAAATGCCCTCCCCTGATAATGAGATTGATGACTAACTTATATGCCATCCTAGAGCCTTCATCCAGCAACTGATGGAAGTAGAAGCAGACACCCACAGCTAAACCCTGAACTGAACTGGAATCCAGTTGCAAAGAGGGAGGAGTCATGAGCAAAGAGGTCAAGACCAGGCTGGAGAAACCCACAGAAACAGCTTACCTGAACAAGAGGGAGCTCATGGTCCCCAGACTGATAGCTGGGAAACCAGCATAGGACTGATCCAGACCCTATGAACATGGGTGTCAGTGAGGAGGCCTGGAAATCTATGGGGCATCTTGTAGTAGATCAGTACTTATCCCTAGCATAGGAATGGACTTTGGGCGCCCATTCCACATAGAGGGATACTCCCTCAGCCTAGACACACAGGGGAAGGCCTAGGCCGTAGCCCAAAGAATATGACAGACTCTGAAGATCCCCCATAAAGGCCTCACCATCCCTGGGAAGCAGAAAGGGTATGGGATAGGTAGGGTATTAGTGGGGAGCAGGGGAGGAGGGGAGGAAGAGGGAACAGAGATTGACATTTAAAACAATCTCATTCTAATTTAAATAAAAAATGGAAAAAGAAAGAAAAAGAGAGCCAGAAGTGGTAGATAACATCAAGATTAGTGTTTTCCTAACAGAGTAGGGCAGTTGTGCTTATGAAGTCACAGTGACTGACAGAGTATATAAGACCTGGGTACACCCAGTTCACAAAAAATTCCAGCATAGAAGGAAAAGCTAGACAGGAAATGCACCACTACCTTAGGAGCTATTGCCTTTGACTGTTGCTGGGAAAAGGAAAGTCCGTTCTCTTAAATGCTGGGGCTCCTTGGTAAGTCAACCACAGGCCAGAGCAGCACTGCTTTGGTAATACAAGCCTGACTTCCCTGGGATAGAGGGGAATCTCAAAACTGGGTGGAAAAGGCAAGGATGATGGAGCGGGCAGTTAATGGGAGGAGTTGGGGGAAGGAGAGTGAATAAAAATCAAAGCACATTGTAGGAAATTCTCAAAGAATGGAAATATTGTTTAAAAAATCAAACAAAAGGTAAAACCAAAAAACCCATGTTCTCAACTGAGCTAAAGCAGGCCTGTGAAGGAGGTGACCTGGACTCATTTCCAAACTTCTGTAGCAGAACTTCATGATGTTTTTCAATCTCATGATTAAATTACATAAAGGCAGAGTGATCTGTGGGAATTGCAGGCCTTAAACATATAAGAAATAGGTTAAGAGCACTTTATACATTACTAAATAGGTTACCATGTTCTTTAGATGGTGCAGTTTGAGCTTATGATTAGTGGCATTTGATCAGAGTGACATGTTTACCAGTGATTTGAACAGAAGATGGATCTCATCTACACAGATCACAGAGGGAATATAAATTTGTGAAATACTGTGAAATCAGCTTCCGTAACTTCCAGGGGTGTATGTGCAGCAGACTCTCTCACTTTCACACAGCTTTCAGAGTTGCTTTATATACATTCTCAGATCCTTTAGACCACTGCTCAAAATCATACTCAGTACCAAACATTTTTTTTCTAGAAGGGGCCAAGATTTCCAAATAGACAAAAATAGAAAGTTAAAATGATTTTAGCTATATGTCTGCCACTCATCATAGCAGAAATGACTCTACCTAAGACCATTGTGTGTAGCACTTGCTTTTATTTAGCTTATATTTTTTCTTTTTTGTTTTTAACTATTATTGTTAACCCGAGTCACACACTAATATCAATTAATTTGACAGTATACACACACACACACAAACACACACACACACACACACACACAACACACACACACACACAAACACACACACACACACACACACACACACACACACACACACATATATATATATATATATATATAATATATATATTATATATATTACATTCTCAATTAAATGGTTCAAGTTGGGGTCATAAAGATATTGCATCTTTTGCTAATATTTTATATAGTCTAAGAATTCTAACTTTAAAACAAAATGAAGGTCTCATAAATTCATAATTAGGTACAAAAGAATATACATGTAACCAAATATCAACAGAATATACTCAAATATAACCTTTGTAATAATACTATGAACATCTTTTAGTATCTAGGGCCACTCCGGGTGTGATGACTTAGATTGTTTAGATTATGTTTTCATTGTTTGGGAAGTCAAATAAGGGGTTAATTGCAGGTTTGTACATAAGAAACACATACAGATGCATGATCATTTTGAAAAAGCATTCTTTTGTCATATACTTGTTGTAGCCAAGAAAAATTACAATTTAATCCGTGAGTATTATTTGAATACTCTAAAAGACACAGCTTGATTTTTTTTGAAATACAGCTATACAAAAGTAACTTTTAGGTGATCTAGAGATTTTTCATCTAAAAACATATTATTGCAAATATACACTGTGTGTTAGCCTGCATTTTGCAAATGTTTCAGCAGCATTTACTATGGCTGCAGCAGTGGTAATATGTTCTGCTTAAGAACAAACATTCTCTCAGGATCTGGCAAGATTTAACAGAAATTTAAAACAATACTTTCCAGAGAAAATGCTAACCATCTGCAATTGTTATTATTAACACTATTCTTTTCTCTTTTTTCTCCCTATATTATTTATACTTCCTGTTTCTTTCAAATATTTCAATCTATCATTAGCAATTAATTATAAACAAATGTCTAAAGATGTTTATATCAATGTTCTTTTTCTTCTTAAGCCAAACATTGCAGCATTTGTTTTAATCACATACATTTCCTTCCCACTGTTAGGTGTACCTGAGCTCTGCTTGGAGAACTCAATAGCAGAACACAAAAATAATTGTTGTTGGAGAGAGTGCCTTTGTAGTCACTGAAGATAAAAAGAGCGAAACACGTTCATAACAGAGAATAACTATAAATCAATAGCATTTAGTGTTAAGTAAACAAGAAACATATTTTAGATACATTTGAGCATAAAGAACAGAAATATTACAATATGACCTGTCGTGTCATGTTAGCTTGCCTTAAGAACATATGACTACCTATAGTAAAAGAAGTATTAGACCAAATCTGAACCCTTTCTTTAGCCTTTGTCATGACCATTACCAGAGAATCTCCATACCACCCACTTGTAACTCTGCCAGAATGAGAGCACAGTTACTCTGTTTATGGGAGAGTTGCCTCTTTGATGTTGCTTAGCCACCATTTCCATTACAGTCACTTTTATCTCTGTCCTGGCACTCATTCCTGCCATATCCTCTTCTCCAGGTGGTCTCCATCTAACCTTCAGTAGTGCCCCAAATACTCATGCTTCTTTCTCTTGTCTTTTTCTCTTTAATGACCGTATATCCTCTCGGGATTTGAACATCAATCTATTCCCATTTTACTCTTTTATTCATAGATTTTGTTTAAAGTGAGAAAGAATCACAAGCACCGACCATGAAATCCTCAACAAACATATAATCATTGTTTTCAACTATTTTTTGAGGACTCCTTTGGAACACCGATTACACAGATGGACAGAATAACTATTATCAGGGACAGTAATAGGAATTGGAGATTCAGACAGAAATAAACTATGTTGGAATACATAAAACAAATGAAGTTTGGACAAGGTAGAGGTAAAAACTGGCAAACCTGAGGAATAAATAATAACTATGGTTTATGAGGATTATCATGCACATACATCTTATGTAATGAGTAATTCCTTAGGCTGGTCATGAGTAAATCACATCCCCGGTAATGAAAACAACATAGGGAAACTGAGTTTGGCTACCCAGCACACACAGGCGTGGTGGCCTGCCTGTTATACCAGGGCTCAGGGTGCAGCTACAGTATCCAAGATGGAGAGTGCAGGTTCTTTGCCCAATCAGGGAAAGCAGAGCTGGGTCCCAGGGAGGGTAAGTTCAGTGCCTATTTCCTACCTACCAGGGTCCTGGAGACAATCAGCTGAAGCAGGGCATCTAGTCAAGCAGGAACTCATTTATTGTCCTACAACGAGCATCTTTTAAATGAAAAAAAAAACACAGAGCAGGAAAACAGCCAGCCAATGGTTTTAAAAAGCCTATCACGCACCTAATCGCCCTATGCTTTACCTAGTGAACTTTACCTAGTGAGCTGTTCATGCAGTGCCCTCATCTGGTTCGATCTAAGCAACCAATAATCTTTTTTTGTAAACAACCCAGGACTTGACCATCTGACTTCCTCTCAGCGCCATCTTTGACTGGCTCATGTGCCCTATACAAGAGAGCTCTGGGATTTAGTGAGAGACTCCTCAATATTTAAGGTAGAAAGTGATCAAAGATGGTAATAGATATCAAAGGAATGTGCAAGAACATGTGTGAGTATAAGCACAAATACACAAATGAGTTCATCATCCATGTACACACAGAGAGAGAAACATGTTTACACACATATACATCACATATAAACAATTGCAAAAAAACTAAAGAACAAATAGCAGCATAGGAAGACACATATAAAACAGGGCATTTAATGTTTGAAGAATTCTAAGACTTGTGTTTATTTCTAGTGAAGTTGCCATGGACAATTGGGGAAGTCCAACAGTGCAATTAGAAAGGACCTTTCCTGGCCTGCTAATTGGATCTGTATTTGGAAAGCAACACAAAAATTGAAAAGTTTTAAGTGGGGAGTAATATATGAGGAGATCTATCCTCTTAAGCCACTTCGTTGATTATACTATGGAAAACAAATAGGCGTCAAAAGAATTTGTAGTAACTCCAGTGACAAGTGACAAACCAAAGCATTATGACTTGGCTAAAACAAGAGTGTGGTTCATTCTAAGATAGAGTTGGACTGCAGTAAGGCAACTTAGTGCAGAAGCATGTTATGGGGAAAGAGTCTGGCAAGCTTACACACAATTTATTGGTAAACTGGGGAAAGGTGGCATAGGTTCTGTTTTGAACATGTTTCACTGAAGTGACTGTGAAGTGTCCGAGTAAGCTGATAAGAGAATAACCACATGCAATGGTTTGGCAATATATTCCCTGTTAGCTATAGAGTTCAAATGTGTTCAGTGGCAACCTGAGAGAGAATTGTGCAGACCAACATGCAACACCCAGGAGAAAGAGACCTCCCCAGTGAAAGATGGAAGGTCACAAAATACCAAAAATGACTGGAAATAAAGTTCAAGGAAGCAATGTGGGTCAAAGCAAGGGTCGAATGGCATGGAGGAATGCTCTCAGAATGTGAACACAGATTTGTCTGCTAATTATAAAAATAAAGAAGTGGGCAAACAACACTGTGAGTCACCCTGCTCAGATAGGCAAAGTGTGAAAGAAGATGGTTAGTGTGGACAGTTACATTTGCAGATGGGAGAGAAGGTAACCTGTCACTCATATAGAGAAGGACTCTTGGAACTTATTGGAAGACAATGTGCATAACCACAATTTACCATAAGCATTAGTAAATAAGTTGTGAAACCGTGGGAGCATTGTGTTTTGTTCATTTGTTGTTGTTGTCATTGTGTCTTATTTATTAGTTTGGTTTTATTTTTTGCTTTTGTTTGAGAACTGTATTCTTCTAGCTTCTATGAAAACATAGATCATTAGCCAATAAATTCACTAAATAAAAATATCAGGTAACATTTTAATTTTTCTAAAGCAGGAATAACAAAATTTCACTAATGCATTATTTTAAAACCCAACCCAGAGATGAAAAAAATTTCCTAAATGAACTGATTGGTGGATGAGAACAGAAAGTCTTAGGAGAAGCCCAGTGTTTGCTCTACTCATTTACTGCTGGAAGAAACTGAAGCCCCACGAGGTTCCCTGATCCAGCACCAGGTCAAGGCAGAGACAGAACTAGTCAGGGCCACAATGTGGGTCTTCATGCATCCCTGCTTAAGCGCTCTACAGCTAGCTTTGAAGTGCCAAGGTCAGCTCTGAGTGCTGCAGATTATTTCAGGAACCCTTATAACTTAAAAACACATTAGTTTATGTGTATCCCTTTGCCTTTATATTGTTTTCAAAAGGTTAAGTTGTAACTACACGTTAGTTGTATTAGTCAATTAACATTAAGTATGAATTGCCTGTCATAAGAAGCAGTAATGGTGTTCATAATTCCCTTCAGAAACATATAAATAAATTCAAGTTAGTACTCCTAAAAGTAAAATGAAAACATAAGTTTGTTTTTATTTTTGATTATTCTTCTTACTGTTTCTGTTTTTCCAGAAAGCGGCAAAAAAACCCTTAAATGTAACTTTCCAGCTTAACAAAGCTTTTGTTTTCAGCCTCAGTTGACTTCAAATGCTTCACCACTGTCACATTGGCACTTCAAGATCCCAGCACAATGCAGGAAGCAGCTTTCTAGTGTCAGTGAAACAACAGCTTTATTGAGTGAATATGCATGAAAGTGCTGCAAACCATAACATCTCCACAGGCAGCACCTGATTGGCTTGCAGCATCTCTGTCCAGTCTCATGTCTGAGCTCAGCACATAAAGTCCCAGCATTGCAGGCTAATGTGCTTTTAAAGTTGTTTGTCTTTTGTCAAAGAGGGGACCAAACAAAGAAAATTTGGGTAAGTGGTAATGAACCAAACCCAATAGAAAATTACACTTCTCAATTATTAGAAGGAAGCAATACAGTCTATAAGAGAAATAGACTTTTTATGATACCTTCTGTTCTCTCTATACACTGTTGAAAATGTAATTTTAAGGTAAACACACCTTTGAAAACTCTCCAGGCCTTTCTTCGCCTTTTAACTAAGGAGTAAGATTATAGGACAGGTCCTCCCCTCCCCACCTCCATTCATACTCTGGGCTATAGTTTTACTTTTAACTTAGAAGAAAAATAGTTTCAGTTTAAGCACAATTTTTATGAGCACTTGGTCTCTACCTAATAGAGAATTATGAACATCTCTCTTTTATTCCTTACCCTTGTACATTTTGCCATATCCTACAGCTAAAAAATTACTACAGTCGTAGAAAGCTCAGCACCATTCTGGAAGCAAAGCCAGAGCCTGTGTGGCAGTTGCAGTGCTTAGCACTTTACTGTCCCCTCCCCCCCCCCAGCTTGTGGTGCAGTTATGCTCAGAAGTGTTCAGGACATTAAATTCTAAAATCCTACTAATGACAATTAGTTTTGCTACCCTCAGCATACTCAGCATGTCACTGCCAGTTCTCTGGCTCTTGGATTCAAACCCTTGCCTCTGTCTCTGCAGTAATGCTGGAAGCAGACTGGCCACAGAGCATCACATATATAAAACCTGACTTTGTCTTTCAGGAGCTACACTTGCCACTGTACTATAACCTCATATTTTAAATTACTTGAAAAGTGACTTCAAAATGATCTGAAATAGAAACAATCTAATACAAATGAATACATCTTCCTCTAGCAAGTTATTTAACAAGAATTTTAAATTGCAAATGCTAACTTTGTAAAGGTTATACTAAAAGGGCTTCATGCATGGCTATTTCCAACTCATTAAGCATCTTTAGAAAAATATACAAATGCCTTTAAAGCAATGGCTTAAAAGAAGAGTCCAGGCCTTTGAGGTAAGAGCAAAAGAGTGGGCTATTATGAAAGTTTTTTTTTAAAGCTAAGTGCTATGAACTGTGACCAGGTATTTAATCTACAAGAGATAGCACATTTCTAGAAATGTAGACATGGCTAAAATCTTACTTAGAGTTCAGAAAATATTCAATCACACTCATTCATTTATTCACCCAGTCATTTACTCATTTACCATTTATATCTACAACTTGCCAATTACAAATCAGAAAGCTGGAAATGTAACAGATATCTACCCTGCCTTCCTGGAGTTTACATTCTAAAATGGGGTTCAGTTCAACAAAAGAATAAATATAAAACAAACATAAGCAAAAAATAAAGTAGTAAAATGGTGTTAGAAAGACACAGGATACTATTGTTAAAACTATGAGCAGGGAACACTGAAAGGATTGTCCTTTCAACACAACCTGGAAAGACAGTATTTGTTGCAAAAACTATTTAGGCTTAAAGGCCTTATGAGCCATGAACCAGAACAATATAGCCAGTGTGCAAGACATGATCTTGAGATATCTGAGTCAGCAGAGATGTTAGGGTAGAAACAAGTGAAAAGGAAATGAGTTTGGAGAAAGAGAAGTAAAAGTCCTTGAAGGAATCACTTTGTGTGCTCTACAAAGTGTACCAAAAAATCCTGGAGGAAGGGGAGAGAGGAAGGGCATTACCTAATCACACACTTTCTTTTTAGTCATGCATTCTCTCTCCATGTCTCCATGGGCTAACACCTTCAGAACGTAGTACCTTCAGTTTCTACCCCAAATCCATCAAATATCTGTATCGACAAGACATTGAAACAAACAAACAGTGTCAAAGAGAATTTCAACAGTTCACATTTCAGTGACTTTCCACACAAACTCCATGTCCATCTATCTGGTACAAATGGTTATACTTATTTAGTAGATTAGGGAGGTAGGGAAAGGTGAATTTCTTTGAACAGTGCTACATTAGAAGATAATGAATGACCTAAGACCTTAGGTGTCATGGTCAAGGTGTGTTCTTTCTTATACAATACACTATTTCAAAACAGGAGACTAAGTTAGACACTACTTCCACTTTCTTCATATCATATTTACTAAACCTAAAGTAAAGGTGAACATAAATGAAGAGAAAAAAAGTTCCAGGTAGAGGAAATAAAATCAACACCTAATGAGAATGCACAGGGGAAGACCATGAGATTCATTCTTTTAGAACCAGACTTGCAATAGTTCCAATCACTTGTAGCATGCAGAAGAACTCTTGGTAATTTACCTTCATCAATAAAATTAGTTTACTGAAGGATAAACAAGAGAAAGAATGAGAAATGTCTATATCCATGAAAAATAACAAGCATGATGCATAAGATCTCTTCAAGACGACTCAATGCTTTATTTTCCAATGTATGAACCAATCTTAAATAGTTTTCATATGTTATGGATAGCTCATTTAATGCTGTTTGACAATCAAACTAGTTTAATTTTGAAAAACACGTATTATCATATTATAGGTTTCTATTCATTATTGTTATTTTAAATATATATTATAGATAATTTCATTTCCAATGTATTGATATGCTCTGTTAATGATCAGTGTTATATAGATAAATCAGATATCAGTTCTCTACAGACTGTTGTTCTGTTGTTTATTATTTTGGCATACCTAATTATTTTGTGATATAGACACACAGTGGGAATAGGAGCAATAACATTATTTGGAAGGTAAGTCAATAACTTTGCTCACTTTTTCCCTTCTCCAGTTTTTGATCCTTCATTCCTGAAACTTATAACTGTAACATCTCTTTCCCTATTCTGCCCCTATAGTTCTCCCCAGGACCCTTTTGCACTCTTTCACCAATGACTACCCCCTCAAAAAAAAAAAAAAAAAAAAAAACACCAGCAAATTATATGGCAGGATCTTATGAATCAGGTAGATATCTCTGTATAAAAAGATCCATAATTCTGAATTTGAAAGAAAATCAGTGATTATCTTTAAGGCAGACCTAAAGACTCTGAAATTTGTCTTCAAGTAGTCAAGCATGGCAAAAAGAGAGTGAAAACTCACTAGGTCAGGTGTATTAGTGATCACAAGAAGGAAAAGAAAGAACAATAAGAAGTGATGACACTCGAGTCCAGAGAAGTGGCAAGTAACCATCCACTACAGTCCAAAGAGGATTTTAGTTTTAAAATCAGGAAAAATAGCATAACAGACCACAAAGCTCCAAGCATACAGCTAAGCAAGGAGATATGAAACAAACTAGAAACTGGTGAAATAAAATTATATGAGCTCTGGAAATTAGTAAAAATTATAAAACAGCCAAGCAAATAGATAAGAAAAGCCACAAAAGTCACATATAAAATGTTAAGACCTTCACGGCATTGTAGTTACTCTTGACTAACCCCATCTAGGGAGATCAAAAATCCAATCATCCCCCAACCCTTTTGTAAGTATAAAGAGAAGATTGGGCCGATGCCTTTTTCTAATCTGTATTTATTTTTGGGGGGGGTGAGACATTCTAGTGTATATGCAACTCAAATCTGTGATAAAATGTGTTCAGATCCCAGGCTTAGGAAACCTATGGGAAGCAGCAGGCATGCCCAGTGAAAACCACAAGGAGACTAGAGATCCACAGAGGACTGAAAACAATGAAATACAGACCGAAGAATAAAATAGAACAACCAGTGTCCTAAAATGAAGCACCCATGGAAACTGGGAACCTGGAAAGAATATGCACATAGGCTGGCAAATACAAATATAGAAAAAGCCTAAACATCTTAAGTATCAACACTGACCTGGATCCACTCATTTGGAGAGGTTAGGCTATTTTCTTTAATGTTAAACTTCTATAATGACCATGGGATAAACAAAAAATAGAAAAGTATAGTATATTCAAAATAAACCTCAAAATTGGGCTTTGGGCTTACTAGACTTACCTCTTTCATTTCTTCTCCTATTCCTTCCTCCTCCTCCTCCTTTTACATGCTTCAAAACAAGAGATTTTTTTCTTTTTTCTTTAATTTTTTTCATTCAATATATTTCCCAGGAGTTGTTAGCAAACTCAAAACAAATTTCATCTTGGGTTTACTTAATTGTTTGTTATTTTGTGGGCTGTTTTGTTTGAGCATTGGGGGTCTTATTATTTTATTATTTTGATTTTCATTTTTGTATTTGCTCTTCTTTTTTGCAAGAGAGTAAGAGATGGGTAAAGACATAAAATATACTCAGAGGAGCAAATAAAGGAGAACAGAAAAGTTAAAGGGGGATCATGAAAACTGCATTTGAATACACAAAAAGACTGGTGAGACACGTAAGAACAATGAGAAGACTTGATAAGGATGAAAATAAAATTCAGCTAACTTGTAGAAATTACATATATTATAAAAGAAGCAAACATCTTCTGAATTAGAGAAATAAAAACAATTGGCTTAAAGATGTGAATTGGGCTAAGCCAAAGTCTCATGGCAAGCACAAGAATCAAGGGTTAGATTTATCAAAGGAAGTTGCCTAATCTGTGAGGAAAAAAGAAAGAAAAGTGTAAAGAAAATTAAATATTGATGCCATCCAACCAACCAATATATTCCCCCAAAAGATAAGACAAGGGAAGGGAAAGGAAGGGAAGAAAAGAGAAGAGAGAGAAAGATGCATTAGAAGAATAAATGGCCTATATAATGGAATATTATTTGAAGAGGTGTTACATTTGTTTATGCTGTGGAATATTTGTTTAATTATGCAAAGATGTGTTGCATTTTTTCATATTGTATTCATTTAAATCTGTGAGGCTGTGTTACTTTGCCTGGCCAAAACACCTGATTGATCTAGTAAAGAGCTGAATGGCTAAAAGCTAGACAGAACAGGGATAGGCAGGGCTGACAGGCAGAGAAAATAAACAGAAGGAGAGAGAAGAGAAGGTGGTAGGAAGAAAAGGAGAGTAGGACACTGAAGGACAGTCACTCAATCACACAACCAACCACTGAGAAAGAAGAGAAGAAAGACATATAGAATAAAGAAAGTTAGAAAGCCCATAGGCAAAATGTAGAAGAAGAGAAATGGCTTAATTTAAGTTAGAAAAGATGGCTAGCAAAGCTAAAGCCAGGCAGTCATAAGTAAGAGTAAGTCTCCATGTATTTATTTGGGAGCTGGGTGGCAGAGGAAAAAAAAAATGTTTGCATTCCAATGTGGGCCTCTATTTCCATGAAGGACTTGAGCAAGCTGAAAGTGGGGTAAGATGTGGGATATGACTCCTTTAAGGAACTCTGCCATACAGCAGAACACTTAAAAGTTCTTTTCATGCTAAGTAGAAACAAGAACCTAAGAAACAAAAACAAAAAACAAAACTGCTTGCCACAGTGCAAAGCACTGTCATTTCATAGCTGAGAGACTGAAAACAGTTCCTGGTCAAAAGCACCTCCGATAGGCCCTGACTTTGATGACCCAAGAAGCAGGCAGAACCAGCCACCAAAGCTGCAACAGAGGTCCTAGTGTAGCAGATTGAATACTCACGTGGTCAAAAAAGCTAAAAGATGCACAGTAAAAGAGATACAAATGGAAAAACCTCTAAACAGATGACAGTGTTTAACAATATGCTTAGGCTTAAGAAAAGAGAAAGGGTATAGACAGTTACAAGAAATAGTTTTAAAAGCTGACCCTGACCATATGGGAGTAAATAGATCCCAGTCTGACAGCTGGGGAACCAGCATAGGGCTGAACCAGGTACTCTGAACATGGTTGTCAGGGCAATCTATGGGGCCTCTGGCTGTAAAACTAGTGTTTATCCCTAGTGCATGTACTTTGGGAGCTCATTTCCTATGGAGGGAATCTCTCTCAGCCTAGATACATGGGGGAGGGCATAGGCCCTGTCCCAACCAATGTGAAAGACTTTGATGATCCCCCATGGGAGGCCTCACCCTCCCTGAGGCGTGTATGGAGGGTTGGATGGGGGTTGGTGGGGGCATGGGAGGGCAGGAGGAAGAGGGAACTGGGATTGGTATGTAAAATAATATTGTTTTTAATTTAAATTAAAAAAGGAAAAACATAGTTTTAAAATAATGAAGTCTTTGAAGAGAGAATGAAAGTCATATAAAAGAATAAACCAGGAAAAGATGAAAAATACACAGGGATCCTGGATGTAGCTGCAATGATCTGACATAGGATTGAAAGAGGGGTTGCTGAAATAAACCAGCCTAGATATTTTAAGAACGCCTTAACTTTAAAATAGATTTAAAAAAAAAACAAAAACATTGTTTGGAGAAGGTGTTTTGCTTTTTTTTTTTTTTCCCACAGGAAACATCAGGGTTGATATGGATCTGGTTTGATCAAGGCAAACCTCTTGAATCTTGAAAGGTGATATCTATTCACAAAGGCACAGTTGGTCTTCACAAGTCTTGGCCATTATCTCTATTTTCTCAGGGACCTCTAAAGATGCCTTTACCCACAGACAACAGGAAGCAGTCTAGAGAAAACAAATCCCACATTCCCAAGGATTTGGGTGGGTGGCCTTTGGTTATTTCGTGGGTTTTGGATGTTTGCTAACATTTAGGGGAATACAGGAATATAGGATAAAAAGATAACTATTAATCTCAGATATTTTTCATTGTCATGCATTTTTGTATATTGATACAAATTTAAACTTATTTTTGTTATTCTGTATATATGTTTGAGTTCTTGTTTGGGGTACAGTGCTTATGCAGCTCACTTAAAAATGAAATGTGTAAATTAAGAAATGAGGATAATAGTTAATCTATAATAATCAAACTTGTAAACACATTAAGTATGTTTTCAAAGTTAAACAAGTATGTTACAGATGATTTTCAAACACTTCAAAGACCTACAGAATATGGCATTTAAGATGTTCAAAACCGTAAGGTTTTTTTATGACAAAGATACACATCTGCTCCTGGCAGCACCAACTTACTTCATAAAACTATGTTGGGCATCAACGAAACTCCATATGGAATTTGTTTTCAATTTGGCAAGGATACAAGGAAAAAGACTGTTGAACTTTGCCAAGACAAGGCAGGACAGTCTGCTTCACTAGAGAGTCTTCCAGACATTCTACAGGATGCACAGGATAGTGATTAATGAACTTTAACAATACAAGGCAGAATCATCCTTCAAATTTCCTGTTTCACTGAAAAGTCTGCCAGATATTCTAGACCTCTAGGTCAAAAATGGATGCCCTACATTGCAGATGAACTTTGAGTGACTGTCCAAGAAGCCACTGTCTCTGTTTTTAGGTAATATTGTATATTTCTTGGGGTCTTTGATGGAGTTAAAGACTAAAAGTTAGAGATATAGTTTTCCTTAGTTATGATAGAAAGTAAATTAGCTATGAAACTTTGGAATAACTAAGATAAGACTAGATAACGGAGTATTTTCTCTGAATTTTCCAGACAGAAATTAATTGGACATTGTAAATATAATCCTTACTTGATAATTATTCTTATTGTATATAGTCTTATTGTGTTTAAGTAGAAACCCTCTCATTTTTATTTAGACAAAAGAGGGAAATGTGGAATATTAGTTGGAGATGTGTTTCTATGTGATGCTATGGAGTATCTGTTTAATGTTGCAAAGGTATGTTGAATTTGTTTAACTCTCTGAGGCTATGTAACTTTGCCTGCCTAAAACACCCAATTAGTCTTATAGAGTTGAATAGTTAGCAAGACAGGTATGTGATAGATATGGCTGCCAGTCAGAGAGAAAAAATAGAAGGGGAGAAGACAAGAGGGTGATGAGGGAGAAAAGGAGGAGAGGAGGACATAGGGGTCAGCCACCCTGCCACACAGCCAGACATTGTCACGTCCACCCTTGACCAGCAAGAACGACGCAACACCGAGGAATCTTCTCACAGTTTTACTCGGGAAACTTGATTTACAGGGAGTGGCCCTGGGTAGCGGAAGACGGGGCCTGATATAGTCTACATCTACCAATCACCTAACCCCACGTGGCGCGCCAGGATAGGTTGTCTTCAAGCAGAATTAAGAGGATACATGGCCTTTACCAAATTAGGAGTTGTTTACCACAGAGAGCACTAGCCGTTGGGCTGGCCGAAGGTGGAAACCGGCGCCATCTTGTAGGCACGGTACTCTGCAGCTCCCAACAAGACATGAAGAGGGAAAGAGACATTATTGAACAGAAAAAGGTAAAAGCCTAGAGGCAAATGGTAAATGGTATAATTTAAGAAAAGCTGGCTAGAAACAAGTCAAGCTAAGGTTAGACATTCATAAGTACGAATAAGTCTTTGTGTATTTATTTGGGAGCTGGGAAGCAACCCCCCACAATGAGAAAAAAAAAAAAAACAATAGGCCTAAGTTATCCCAACATTATATAACAATGTTTATACAATAGCACAATGAACTCTTGAATAAAGGGAACACACCATAGAATATTCTAGTCAAACTTTCAAAAGAAAAAATGTCTTTAAAGTATAAGAATAGTGGGTCTCATTATATATTGATAATCAGTAAGATTACCAATTGATTTCTGAGAGAAGCTCTGAAGTCCGAAGTACTGGGATGATCTACTTAAAACTACTGAAGAAAAATTCTATTAATATCATGCAGAACTGTCTTTCAAACAAGGAGAAATGAAAACATTTCTAGATTTAAAAACAAAAACTTGGAGTTTTTTACCAATATAAGAAATACCACTTAACAAGGAAATTTTCTCTGCAAGAGTTGGAGACCACTACAGAAAATGACAACCAATCAAAATGCAGAGCTGTGGAGCCTAGTGTCAACAGATAAATTTACAAAACACTATCACACCCAAAGCTGAGGGTAAGTTGTATAAGAGAGGTTGGAAAGACTCTTAAGAGCCAGAGGACGCTTGCTGTGATATTGTGTTTCCTAGTGCCCAATGGTTAGCACTGAAACCATACATACAAGTAACACTATACAGACTAAATAAGCTATATATACAGACTAAATTATATGCATGCAATAACAATTGGTTAAAAATAAAGAGGTCATGAGTTTAAAGGAAAGTGGGTTTGTATGTATGAGGGTTTAGAGGGAGAAAAGGGAAAGGAGAAATGTTGTAATTAAACCATGATTGCAAACATAAGAAAAAAGACAATATCAAAAGATTATAGATCATAACTAAAAGAAATAAAAACTGCAAAAGTTTTCTGGTAAAGATAAACAGAAGGATAAATGTAAAAATCCTTCAAATGAAGATCAATAACCATCTGTGGTGATGAAGTTGCTTATTGAATGAACATCATCTCCACCCAGAGGCTTATATCCTATATCAAAGTTACAAATATAAAGGTGTCTAAAGTATAAGCCTCTAGGGATCCAGAAAATGAACTGACAAAAGCAAGAAAATGGCAACTCCACTGATTTCAAAGTCTATGCTCCATACATGATGAAAAGATAGAAAGTGATGATGAACCTACAAATGCTTTGATTTAAGGGAAGCTATCCAAGATGAGGAATAACTGGGTGTTGTTCCAGAAAAATAATATTCTCAGGATCATCAAACAAATGATATTTTTGAAATTGAAATAATGAATGGAGTATCTTTGGGTTTTACTGTATAATAATGTTAACATTTCATCAACTGATGTACATTCAGAACGATTTTTGTCAAGCACTGAAAATATTTAGTAAAAAATACTTACTGCTCAAATATTGATTTTTTCACCTAGTCCTGGAGGACAATTTTTTTTAAATCAAATTTTTATCATACTTTCATGCAATCTTCTGTTTGTGTGTTTTTATTTCTAAATAATAGTTTGTTGTGATTTATTAAACTATATTATAGCAACAGTTTATATATAATATTTTAAATATGTAAATTTGTTTTTATTTAATATTTTATACATTTATGCTAAATTCAAAAATAGATTTGTACTAAATAGTTCTATTGATTTCTTTAGGGTTTGAATTCTGATTGCTTTTCTTAATGATATTAGTAAGCAAAGTAAGTCCTATTATCTGGTATTGTTCGAAAATAGACTTCTTATATATTAAACAAAAACTTGCGAGATTTCCCTCTCACAGTTGAGTCTTCTGGGTCTTTATAAGAGCCATATGGAAACACAAACTGCAGAGGCATTTTGTGATATTTGTAAGTCTGAGGCACTTTTACCTTTGAACATGTCATCCATTGCATAGAAAATATATTAAGATCACATTGAACATGACAACTGATTTATTTATTATAATGACAAGGATGAAAACCTGTTTATGAAATTATTTCATCATCCATTTGCACACATCATACACTGCACCTACAGAAACCTCAAATGGTATAGACAACTGTACCCTTATGCCACATAAATATATACCATGATGCCATAACAATAGTGTAGTGCATTATAACAAAATATTATTTCTATATTTTAACAAAAAACACAGAAAAATCACTACAAAAATAGTCAAAAGAAGGAATCTTCCAGCTCCATCAGTCTTGAGTAACATTGTGTATACATATGAGTTCTATCATTGACCAAAGCATTGCTATGCAATATGCAATTGTTCAGAATTCCTTACTTGTAGTTGATTGACACAATGATACATTATATATGTATCGAAAAACACAATGTCCATTTTTTGTTTTTTAATTTATCTTTCTAGTTACTGATATTTTATACATGGCTTCATTCAACCCTGCGGTACTTTCTCTGTTTGTAATTTCTAGAGGTTAAAACAAACCTGTGGAAGAGTTTTACAGTTTGTCATGTCTGAGAACAGTGGTCTTCATGGAAGAGCACAGAAGATGGAATTCTCTAAGAATTTACAATAATTAAAATAATTTATTTGAAAAGAAAAAACTAAATGTTTATGACATCTTTCAAATGTTTTCAACATTACCAATTGCTATGCATTTTATACTGAGTAAAATAAGTTAACATAATATTTTATTTATAAATGATGGATTTTGGATGTAAAGGCTCAAAGGTGTTTGAGTGGGGATGTCAAGAAACAAATGCTTATGGACCATATTGATCTGAATAAGTTCTAGTCTTGCTGGTGATGTCTCTAATGAAGACATGGAGTAGAATCTTCAACCGATTAGGAGTTCATGTAATGAGATGATATGAACTTATGAGTGGTTCATATCACAGCTGGGTGGTTTTTCAGGTATAATAACTAAAATTATAAAGTAAATTGATATAAATATTCCTATGTAGTTAGAAAGCAGAACTAGAAGTCAGTTTGTGCATATGTGATGGGACAGGGGAAGCAAGCTTTATGAAAGAAGAATGCACCCTGTGGAAGACAGGGATGTTCTAGCAGGAAATTAAAAGAAGATGAGAACTATCTAAAATGTCTTCTACTGTAAATCAACAGTCCTGAAAGTACATTGAAACGAGAGAGATGTTCCCAAACTGCAGCATAAAGTCTTAGAGTTAGCTAACAGGACAAACTTTGTTAACAGCACTATTGAAAACCATGTGATACCAAGTCATCACTTCAATTTACTGGGACTTGAAGGTTCATCCCCTGTCCATGCAGAGAACAATCCCAAAGATCACTTTTGTGTGTTATTTTTCTCAGCTGTCGAGGAGTCTGCGTGGTGGGTTTAATATCCACTAAATCGACACCTTCCTTACCAGGGCTTATCATTCATGAAAATCTTAATTAACTCTTTGATAATTCAGGCTTATGTACCATAAGAAGGAGAAGATACAGATACTTAGGAAGAACACATCTCACTATTACAGAATAGAGAAATGGAGATTTGACCGAAATCACCCATTTCTTTTGATGCAGTTATCAAAGGGGAAAAAATCCTGTTTCTCTAGGAATTAAGAAATGTTTTCAAGCAATGTTTAATGCTTTGATGTCATCAGGGTGAGATCTGCAGGCTCATATTGTTGTGATGAACAGAAGTGGCTACTTCTCCCATGATTTAGGACTAACTGCTGTGGTAACACACCCACACATAGTTCCAAAGGTTTGTGCCTCTGTAACATGAAAGTTTGTATATCTCAGGAACTAGTGAGAAAACAAAAGTAAGTTTCTCATATTCTAGGGGTCATTGTTAGACTCTATGTTACTTTGAAAGAGAAGAAAAGCCTTGAAAACTGCCTTCAGCCTTATCTAACAGCATGGATATCTTATCCTAATAAGCAGTTGAACCTTGGAAGGCACAGAAGCTCAACCTTGAGGAGATAAGATATAGGGAATAGGTAAGCTAAGAATAGGCTGTGCCTCCTGTTTTAAAGAAGCCAAAACAGGCCTGAGTAAACCCCTGTGAGCTTTTCAGTGACAGTTAAAGCTTACAAGGGCTAGAACACAATGACATTTAAAAATGTGTTTATGTAGTGGAAACTAAACTAAGGATACAACTCAACTCATACATCATTTGTATATGAATGAAACAGTTCAAGACCATTTTACTTCCTTTCAAAGTTTTCTTTCACTTAGTACAATAATTGTGTTAGCCAGGGTTCTCTAAAGGAATAAGACTGATATATTAAAAGGGGATCGCTTAGAATGGTTACAGGCTGTTGTCCAAGTAATCCAACAATGGCTGTCTCCTGACTGGAAGACCAAGGAACTGATAAGAAGGGTTGTCTCTTCTAGTCCTAAATTATCAAGAAAATCCTAGAGAGCTGCCAGGTTTCAGTCCACATTGGAATCCTGAAGAAGTAGGTTCTAACAACAGCAAAGGAAGGGCTCAGGAACAGGATAGATGATCTTGTCACTGAGAGTGAGGACAATCAGGCAGACAGCAAATGCTTCTTTTTTCCCATGTCCCATTATGTGCAATGAACCAGAAGGTGTGGCCCAGATATAGGGTGGGTTGTCTGATAGAAAATTACCCTGATTTTGGTAAGTCTACCTACTTGTCATCTTGACACACAGTCATATCTCCCTATGTCATGTTTAATTTTCAAATGAAAAAAACAGTGACCAAGTCATATTTATGTCTGATTATGTACAACCACAAATGCAACTATCCCACATACAACTGAAAACACCTTATATATTTCATATACATGAGGAACATTGTTTTAGTGTCTTATAACTTAAACATGATAACCACTTATGATTTATCTCAATTGATGTTACAATACATGAAAGAGACAGAGAGGAAAGAAAACACAAATATCTGATATATATGTATATATAAATATATAGAGAGATAGAGAGAAATAGGTGTACACAACACACACAAAAATAGAACTGAAACATTCATGTAAATTATAATCCTCATTTCTGCAACTGGTCATATGGCCTTCCCTGGTACTAATAAATATCATCCTCAATTACATATTCTGTGTTTCCTCCACTTCAGCAAGCACCTCAGCACAGCTTGCTTCTTTTCCTGGAATGTTGTAAGTTGAGTACCTTGGTGATAGTGTGCCATATAAAGGTTAATCTAATTTCACTTAATGCTGAGACCTTAAAATGTTATGTAAATAACATTGTGTTTCGTAAAGTATACGTTGTTTTTACAGTATCTTTATGAGAACTTGTACAAACAGAAATAGGCAGGACTGCTTTTTGTACAAAGAATGATGTTTACTAATTAAAAATATAAATATATGGAAGGCTCATTATGTACTCAGATCAGAATTAATTGCAAGAAATTTATTGCGGGATGAAGTTGCAGCTCAGATGTAGAGTGAGGCCTGTCATTCATGAGGTCTTGGGTTTGGTCCCTAGCATTCAGAGACAAGCAAGAAAAAAACACTATGTATTTATTTGACATTCTCATTTAAACCTCACAAAACTCATTGTATACATGAAATCACTGGGCTGAGAAAGGTGCAGTAACAGAATGAAGATGACTCAAGAGCAGTATTGACATCATCTCAACCTGTGTCCGAAAGTTCAAAGATCCTTCACAGACCACTGTAAAATTACTTATTTTGTAAATATTTGTCATTTATTAAACATATCCAAAGGCAAGTGCAAGTATTAAAATTGACAAATATTAGCTACAACTACCTTTACAAACACTAAAGGTTAATTAGAAAATTCATACATATATGTGCAAAGATTCAGTCATATTAAGCAAATATGTATATATGAATATATAAATTGTTAGTCTGAAGAGAGGAGATAAAGGGATACATGGATATACTAAAAAATGTATGATGTTCTCCCTTCCTTATTATATTCTAAATATATGAAGCTTATTGAACCAAATTTATGCATAACATACTAGCATGATAACTAAATTATATTAAATATTTTAAGTATTATAGAAACTACTACACATAACCAATAGAGATATATCATGGGTTACTATTATACCTCCCAATTCACATTTGAGACAAGTCATAATGAATCAAATTAAATGACTTATCCTATGCCATACAACTAGAAAGGGAGAAACCAGATACTAAATCAAGGTTACACAAATACTAAGTGTTTCTTACAACCTTACTCTTTATGAGGTGATATCTAATACTAATCTGAGTGAATGGCATACTTTAACCAATTGCTTCAAACAATTTTAAACATGAGTAATTCAGAGACATGATAGCTTTACTTCTTTAGTTCTGTTAGTGACTGAATAAAATCTGTGTTGCCAATCCAATGAAGGGAAGGATTGAATCACCCATGAGAATACTATGTGCAATCACAAACATGATGAGAAGTATTTCTTCAATCTATGGGTCAGGCTATATCAAAGCAAGGAGAAAGAAAGGAAAGGAATGAGTCCTGTGAGCACGTAAATTACAGACTGAGAGAAAAGATCTTAATAAGACTCATTTGATGTTCAGCTACCATTTATTTAATAATTGATCATTTTTAATTGATGTGCTATTTTGTAATATATATTATATTATACAACCCATAGCCTATTGCCCTATTACTTATGTATTAATGTTATATGGAATGTTCAGAGAAACCAAGTAACTCACCCATAAATAGTCAATAAAGTTGCTTACTCATAGTTCTTACCACACACTATATTCTTTGTTTTAAATGGCAGCACCAGATTTGTAAAGTAACCCATGAGCTCTCAACTGCATACAGGGTACAAGCCATTGTTCATATTGAAAAATCTGGTAAGTGAACACAGAACACCTAATGAGAGACTGAAGTTATAAAGCTGTTAATAAGGTAACTATCACATTTAAGTCACTTGGTGTTACCATATAAGAAAATGTAAGGTACTCCAAACTTTAACCTAGAAAAATAGTATTTAAATCTGGAGGAAGGTCATCACAATTATATTTCTCATGTAATTCAGTTATCACAATAAAAAATAAATGCATGTTAAATATCTTGGAATACTTGTTAAAATATCCTTGAAGAAACTGCCAGTGCGTGCAACCCATAGTTCTTGAAATAAATAGAACTGTAAAATATTTAGATAGAAAATGATAATTCCTCACATTTAAGGACATTGGTTTATTGAAGTGTAAATGAATATATTCATTGATCTCAATTCAACAAATATTTACTGAGCACCTACTAAATAAAATTTGTTGCCAGCTACTCCAGAAGAAAGGTTCGAATAAAAACATAGCACAATTTCTATCCCCCAAAACAAAGGCAGTCCTGTAGGAAAGAAAAGTAACTACAAATGAAAGCAAGAGAATACAAAGTTAAAAACATGTAAACGTAAGTACAGAGAATGCATTATACACACAAATATTCTCATCTAAATTAAGAAATATCATTTCAAATTGTAGAAATTATAGAAAATATCAGGGATATATTTTGTATTACTTTTGCAATTATAATTTAGTTAACACTTCTACCTTCCATTTACTCCCATATTTCACTTCCTACTTTCCTTCAAAGTAGATGCTATTTTCATCAAATGTTACTGGATGTACACACACACACACACACACACACACACACACACACACACACACATTCCTAAATATAACCTGTTCAGTACATATAATGTCACTTGAATGTATATTTTTAGGACTGACCATTTGCCACTGGATAATCAGTTGTTATGCTCTTCCCTAGGGAATGTCCCATCTCCAATTCCTAGTTTTTCTCAATTGCCTATAGTTCTCTGCACAGAGTTGAGGGCTCATGGGCTTTCCCAAGTCCACTTTGGTATGTCTATTGGTGTCATCCTTGTTCCACTCATGTTTAGACAGTCATGTTGCATTAATTATCAAAACTTCCTAATAGTGACTCCAAGCTTTTCATAGAATTGATTTCTGCCACTCAATTCAAATGAAGCTTAACTGAATTCCTATGCTCTAATATCTCTAAAAACCTTTTCATCAAGAATATTGGGATTCAGTATATTCTAAAGGGTCTGCTAAAGGTCTTCTCTGTTCTAAGTCAATCACGAAACTCTTCCTATACTAGCTGGGGCCTCAAGTCCTCACTGTGCATTGGTGTATAAACTCCCTCAGTTCCTTATCTAGTAAGACTTTCCAAACAGTGGTCCAAACAGAGAAACATACTTCTCCTTAGAGTAAAAGAATGAAAGGAAAGAAAAAGAGAGGTGGGAAGGAGATAATAGATGATAAAGATGGTAGATAGATAGATAGATAGATAGATAGATAGATAGATAGATAGATTAATTGATTGATATCTAGGGCAGCAGAAAAGTGAGAGAGATAATCATACTGTACCAGAGTCAGGATGCAGAGAATGTTGAATGCTGATGTTCAGTTTACTTTTTCTTTTTATTTAGTCCAGAACCCTTCCAAGGAATGGTTTCACCCAGAGTGAACAGGTCTTCCTGGCTCTATTAGCCTAAACAAGATAATCTATTGCATTACATGAATGCTCAAAAGCCCACCTCCTGCAATATTCTATGTTCTTTCAAACTGACAACTGATATCAACCATCCCACAAAGTCACAGTCTACATGATCTCATCTGAGAAGTGACATCCCATCTATTTTACTGTACTTTGGATATTAGAAATGGTTACTAGATTCAGCCCATATTCAGAGAGAAGATCCCACACAGCATGAATACCAAGAAGGTAATATCACTGAACTATTTCAGAGGCCAAACCCCAGAATATACCTTAAAGGAGAGGTAGAAGTCCTACTTGTAGAAATACAAAGGTTTGGAGCACAGGCTTCAGGAACAAATAAGCACAGATGAAGAGTCAAGGAAATGAGTTTGTAGGAGAAACCCAAGCTTAGTTGGAACATGAACACACCAGAAATATCAGAAAACACCTCTGAAAAAGGTCAGGTTTAAACAGTGTTAGTTTATATGCTAGAATTTTGTTATTTTAGATTGAAGGATTTGGTTTTCTTATTACAAGTGTATAGTTGTTTTGTCTGCATGTATGTCTGTGTTCCTGGTCCCTACAGAGGTCAAAAGAAGTCAAGTCCCCATGAACTAGAGTTCTAGATAATTGTGAGCCACCATGTGGGTTCTGGGAGCAGAACCTTTGTTATATGTAAGATGACAGGACTTTTAACTTCTTAGCCTTCTCTCTCACACCTGGTTGACTTTTGTTTGTTTTTAACTTATCAGTAACACATTTGTCTTACGGTTTCTATTGCTGTGAAGAGACACCGTGACCATGGCAAATCTTATAAAGGAAAACAATTCACTGGGGCTGACTTACAGTTCAGAGGTTTACTCAATTGTCATCATGTAGAGAGAAGCATGGCAGAATACCTGCAGACATGGTGCTAGAGAAGAAGCTGAGAGTTGTACATCTTGATTTGCAGGCAGCAGAGGAGACTGTATCACATAGTGGGCATAGCTTAAGCATATGAGACCTCAAAGCCCACACCCACAGTGACACATTTCCTCCAACGAGTCCACACCTCCTAATAGTGCTACTGTCTATGGGCCAAGCATTCAAACACATGAGTCTATGGGGGCCATTCCTATTCAGACCACCACAAGGCTAAAGAAATGTACTTCATGAGAATGAACCTGAAAGCCATCTGAAAGACTCAGATTTCATGAAGGTCAAGATTTAAAGGATCTATCTTCCAGAAATATGAAATTTCCCCTAAACACCCAGACCACATCAGCAGCATTGGGTGTGTATTGGGATTAGGAGTGGCAGGGGTGGCAATCTGCTAAAATAGCATATTGATGCTTTAGTGTTCATTCCTATAAATGAAATTTCTTCAACTTCCGATTCACAAAATGCCTACTATTCTGTGGATTTGCAAAGATTTTCCAGTTTCTATTATTCTTTGCCCTAACACTTTCATGCCCTGCTTCAGGCAACTGTTACCTATTGAATGCTGTTATAGCAAAAACATTTGATCTGAACCTTGCCCATTTGCCCAGATGTCGCAAAGAAGGAACCAATATGACCTGTCTTTGATCATACTTTTTTTTTTGCTAAAATGAAAACATCCTCCAATATGTGATTCTTATAAAAGGTGAGTGTTAAAACTCTAGGATAAACCACATTTAAGCCCAAGGTTTCTGTTAAAGTTAATGAAAAAATACTGGGTTGAAGCAGGCAGTTGCAAGGTTTGCTGGCTATTTTAATTCTTCTGCAAACATCAGGAAACCTGTCCAGTCTCAATATAGACAAAAGCAAGAATGATTGTTCAATTAGTAGCAGTTTCTCAGCATTTTGCTCAATTATCTAATAAGGAAAATGAGAAACTCAGTACCTAAATTTGCTCCATTATGGGAGGAAGCCAGTCAGCTATATTATTCAAATCATCAATGTGATGCTGTAAGATGAAACAAAGGCAGGTCCTTAATGATAACTATTATAATACAACCACACACACACACACACACACACACACACACACACACACACACACCCATACACAGACACACACAGATAGACACACACACACACACACACACACACACACACACACACACACACACACAGTGAGTCAATCAGTGCAGTATAAACAAAACCAACCAAGTGACAATTCTGATAAAAGAAAAATAGATCCAGCCTCACACAGAACAGATGATCCAGTTAAGGCTCTGACAATACTGCTGCTTTTAGGGATCCAGTGACTAGACTCATACGTTTCCATTATCTGTTCTATTTTCTTTTACAGACCTTTGTTGTTGAACTTTTCACAGAAAATTCTGGGTAAAAATCAGAAACAAATATAAGTCTCAGAAACAAATCTTTAAATTAGTACCATAACTTTGATTTTTGACTGAAAGGATACTATGCTTTGAAGAGTCCATTGTGTGTGTACTTAAATTAATTCATTTTTATTTGTGAGATTATAATTACAGCATTCCTCCCTTCCCTCTCCTCCCTCCAAACACTCCAATATACTTGTTCTTGCTCACCCAGCGTGAATCACCTGAAGAACTCCAAGATCAGACCAAAAGGATGTAGGATCAGAAACATTATAATATATGGCCTGAGGATTATGGTGTGGTAAAAGCAGGCATGTTTCACCAGAAGTCTTACTATGAGTACTATTCATGGGTCAGGACCAGTCTCCTTCCATTTAGACAGTTGTTCCTTTTGAGCACAAAGTGCAAGCTAGACAGTGCCAACAGCAACCGTTGGCCAGATCTGCCTGCTTGGAACAGATACCTCGTATGGAACCTCTCTACATTTGCACATGCCTGGATGCTACCTTTGACACCCATTATGTTCTCATTCTCTTTGGCTCACACATGCTAATCCCTAATTTTCCAGATGTCATGATCAACATTGTGGATGTCAGACATCCACCTTCAGTAGTAGCTGATGGAAGGCCTTCTTAATTGCAGATAGCATACAACTTTGCCAATGTCCTTGGAATCCCTTGTACACCTGACCTCAGTTCTCTGAATGTCAAAGTTTTTAGCTATCCCTCTTGTTTAGGCTATAAAACTCTCTCTAGATACATTCTTTTTTTTTCCTTTTTTATTAAAAAGAAAATTATTTTACATGTCAATCCCAGGTCCCTCTCCCTCCCCTCCTCCCTGCCCCCTCCCAACTAATGCCCTACCTATCTCATAAGCTTTCTGCTCCTCAGGGAGGGTGAGCCTTCCATAGGGGGTCTTGAAAGTCTGTCATATTCTTCGGGATAGGGTCTAGGCCAACCCCCTTGTGTCTAGGCTCAGGGAGTATCCCTCCATGTGGGATGGGCTCCTAAAGTCCATTTCAATGGTAGCGATAAGTACTGATCCACTCAAGAGGCCCCATAAATTTTCAAGGTCTCCTCACTGACACCTACATTCAGGGGGTCTGAATCAGTCCCAAGCTGGCTTTCCAGCTATCAGTCTGAGGACCAAGAGTTCTCCTTGTTCATGTCAGCTGTTTCTGTGGGTTTCACAAGCCTGGTATGGACACCTTTGCTTATCAGTCCTCCTTCTCTGCATCTGGATTCCAGTTCAGTTCAAGGTTTAGCTGTGGGTGTCTGGTTCAAGGTTTAGCTGTGGGTGTCTGCTTCTACTTGCACCAGCTGTTGGATGAAGGCTATACGATGGCATGAAATACTCATCAATCTCATTATCAGGAGAGGTCATTTAAGGTAGCCTCTCCTCTGTTACTTAGATTGTTAGTTGGTGTCATCTTGTTAGTTCTCCAGATATTTTCCCTAGAGCCTGATTTCTCTTTGAACTTATATATGTCTCCCACTATTATATTATCTCTTATGTTGCTCTTTTCTGTTCTTCCCTCATCTCAATCTCCCTGTCCCATCATGTCTTCCTCACCCCTCCTCTTCTCCCCATTGAATAAAGAAAGCTTCTTCAACAAATGGTGCTGGCATGTAGAAGACTACAGATAGATCCATGTTTATCACCATGCACAAAACTTAAGTCCAAATGGATCAAAGACCTCTACATGATCCCAGCCACACTGAACTTATTAGAAGTGAAAGTAGGAAATACCCTTGAATGAATTGGAATGGGAGACTGCTTCTTGAACTTAACACCAGTAGCACAAACACTGAGATCAGCAATTAATAAATGGGACCTCCTGAAACTGAGAAGCTTCTGTAAGGCAAAGGACACAGTCAACAAGACAAAACGACAGCCCACAGATTGGGAAAAGATATTCACTAACCCCACATCCGACAGAGAGCTGATCTCCAAAATTTACAAAGAACTCAAGAAGCTAGACTCCAAACACCAAGTAATCCAATTAAAAAGTGGGGTACAGAACTAAATAGACAATTCTCAATAGAGGATTCTAAAATGGCTGAAAGACACGTAAGAAAGTATTCAACATCCTTAGCCATCAGGAAAATGCAAATCAAAACAACTCTGAGGTACCATCTTACTCCTGTCAGAATGACCAAAATCAAAAACACCAGTAACAGTTCATGCTGGAGAGGATGTGGAGAAAGGGGAACACTTCTTCACTGTTGGTGGGAGTGCCAATGTGTACAGCCACTTTGGAAATTAGTGTAATGACTCCTCAAGAAAATAGGAATGAGTCTACCACAAGATCCAGCAATTCCACTCTTAGGCATATACCCAAAAGAAGCACATTCCTACAACAAGGATATCTGTTCAAATATGTTCATAGCAGCATTATTTTTAATAGCCAGAACCTGGAAACAACCTAGGTGCCCCTCAACTGAAGAATGGATAGAGAAAATGTGGTATATTTACACAATGGAGTACTATTCAGCGGGGGGAAAAGGGCAATGGAATCTTGAAATTCACAGGCAAATGGATGGAACTAGAAGAAACCATTCTGAGTGATGTAACCCAGTCACAAAAAGACAGGCATTGTATGTACTCCCTCATATGTGGATTTTAGACATAGAGTAACGAATTTCCAGCTGGCAGCCTAGGCTGCTGGAGAGGCTGGTAAACAAGAAGGACCCTAAGAGAGACATCCATGGGCAAAGGTACAAGATCTCCTGAGCAAATTGGGAGCATGGGGGGAGGGGAGAGGGATCTAGGTACATTTTAAGGAACACTACTCTGAAAAACTTAACAAATATTACAAAAGTGAGATTGGATCTCCTAGTAACATCAGAAGCTATAAGCACACATTCTTATAAACATGACTACTAAAATATATGCTGAACAAAGACAGCATCAATAAACATGACAAACTGGATGGCAAGATTCCCACAAGGCTCCAACCGAACACAAAGAACTATAGGCAATTGAAGAAAACTGGGAACAGAAGAGGTGGTTTTCCTTCAGAAAATTGGTTGTCTAGTGACAAATAGCCCTGAAAACATACATTACACAGTCAGAACATTATATAGACAGAACAGGTTGTATTTAGGAATATGTATACATATAAAATATATACGTATGCAATAACAATTGATTGAAAAAGAGCTGTGGATTAGAAGGAGAGTAGAAAGGGGTATTTAGGAGAGTTTGGTGAAAGGAAAGGGAAGGGAGAACTGTTGTAATTAAATTACAATTTCAAAAATAAACAAAAAAGTGACTGTCAGAAACCTGGATTCTTAACAAAGACCATATAGGGTGGTGGTTTGGTGGTTTGACTGGCATTTCAATTAAATAATGTTAGTTCACCTTCTACTTTTCAGATCACATTATCTATGCTGTTATATCCACAAAAAAACTAACAACATATTTTGTTGGTTTTTTTCAATTTTTAGCTCATTCACACCACATTAATGAACATGGAGAACCAAGAATGCTGTTCCATCCAGATATAGCACAATATTCTCATATTTCAAAGTTAAGGTCATATCCAACACAATGGATATGCTTGATCTTAACATTAAAAAATGGGATTGAATCTTAGCTACTTCCAAGTATGCATCCATACCCCATGGATCCAGCAATCTCCTCCAATCCTCCATATGGAGGGAACTAGATAGATTGTTTGTTATCTAGTCTACCATGCAGTCATCAGAAGAGATAAAATACTGGTTGTCATGGAATAGCCACCTTGCTTAGTTCTCAGATTTTTTTTTATTCTTTTATTAGTTCAAATTAGGAACAAGCTTGCTTCACATGTCAATCCCTTCTCCCTCTCCCTCCCCTCCCCCCAACATCCTACCTGCCTCCAGCCATCCCCCCTCCACTCCGCAGACAGGGTAAGGCCCTCGAAAGGGGCTTCCCAAAGTCTACCACATCATCCTGGGCCAGGCCTAGGCCCTTCCCCATGTGTCCAGGCCAAGAGACATGGGATGGGATTTCAAAATCCCTTCTTTTTTTTAAGACCTTACATATTTAATACAGTGCGTTACCCCTGTACAAATGGAAGAAAATTAAGTAGAACATTTCTAGACCAATATGGCTGTTAATTTTTGTACAATGTCAACTCAACACGGTAAACTGGGATACTTTTATCCAAAGTTGACAGCACAGCTAAAGTTTCCAAAAATTCAAATTATATATGTATATATATATATATATATATATATATATATATAAAAGACCAATAATGGCAGTATGTTATGCATCAATAGCAGCAACAGCTGTTTCAGGTTTTGCAGTCATTTGAACAAAATTGTAGAGACATCCAGCACATTCCATTAAAAAAAAAAAGTAAAAAACAAAATCCCAGAAAACAGCACAGTTCTGTTACTCTTGTGGTACCTGGCACAATGTTTTATTTTTTTAAAAAAAAATTAGCTTCTCAATCATCTTCTGGAAGGAAACCATTCTGAGAAACATCATTAAAAACAGCTCTGATAAAGCACAGTCACTACTATGTATCATAAAGCAGGTCCACATATGAGTGCGTACATATCATGTTTGTCTTTTAGTGATCTGGTTACCTCGCTCAGAATGGTTTCTTGGAGTTCCATCCATTTTCCTGCAAATTTCAAGATTCCATTGTTTTTTTCTGCTGAGTAGTACTCCATTGTGTAAATGTATCACATTTTCTCTATTCATTCTTTGGTTGAGGGGCAACTAGGCTGCTTCCAGTTTCTGGCTATTACAAATAATGCTGCTATGAACATGGTTGAACAGATGTCCTTGTTATGTGAATGTGCTTCTTTTGGGTATATGCCTAGGAATTGCTGGATCTTGTGGTAGACTCATTCCTATTTTCTTGAGGAGTCGCTACACTGATTTCCAAAGTGGCTGAACAAGTTGGCACTCCCACCAGCAATAGAGGAGTGTTCCTCTTTCTCTGCATCCTCTCCAGCATAAACTGTCATTGGTATTTTTGATTTTAGCCATACCGACAGGAGTAAGATGGTATCTCAGAGTTGTCTTGATTTGCATTTCCCTGATGGCTAAGGATGTTGAAGACTTTCTTATGTGTCTTTCATCCATTTTAGATTCCTCTATTGAGAATTGTTTATTTAGTTCTGTACCCCATCTTTAAATTGGATTGTTTGGTGATTTGGAGAATAGCTTCTTGAATTCTTTATATATTTTGGAGATCAGCCCTCTGTCAGATGGGGGGTTGGTGAATATCTTCCCA
The DNA here is from genome assembly GCF_003668045.3 of Cricetulus griseus. NCBI lineage: Eukaryota > Metazoa > Chordata > Mammalia > Rodentia > Cricetidae > Cricetulus > Cricetulus griseus. Next base: position 128,497,488 of record NC_048599.1, read on the forward strand.
GTCTGCAGGCTGTCGTTTTGTCTTGCTATGTCCTTTGCCTTACAGAAGCTTCTCAGTTTCAGGAGGTCCCATTTATTAATTGCTGATCTCAGTGTCTTTGCTACTGGTGTTATGTTCAGGGAGCGGGCTCCTGTACCGATTAATTCAAGGATATTTCGACTTTATCTCCTAGTAGGTTCAGTGTGGCTGGGTTTATGTTGAGGTCTTTGATCCATTTTGACTTAAGTTTTGTGCAGGGTGAAAGACTTGGGTCTATCTGTAGTCTTCTACGTGCATCCAGTTATGCTAGCACCATTTGTTGAAGATGTTCTCTTTGTTCCAGTGTATATATTTGGATTGTTTGTCAAAAACCAGGTGTTCATAGGTGTGTGGGTTAATATCAGGGTTTTCAACTCTATTCTATTGGTCTACCTGTCTATTTTTGTGCCAATACCAAGCTTTTCTCAGGACTATACCTCTGTAGTAGGGCTTAAAGTTAGGGATGGTGAGGCCTCCAGAAGTTTCTCTATTGTACAGGGTTGTTTTGGCTATCCTGGGTCTTTTGTTTCTCCATATAAAGTTGAGAATTTTTCTTTCAAGGTCAGTGAAGAATTGTGTTGGGATTTTGATGGGGATTGCATTGAATCTGTAGATTGCTTTTGGCAAGATTGCCATTTTTTCTGTGTTGATCCTGCCTATCCAAGAGCATGGGAGATCTTTCCATTTTTGGGTATCTTCTTTAATTTCTTTCTTTAGAGACTCAAAATTCTTACGGTACAGGTCTTTCACTTTTTTGGTTAGTGTTACCCCAAGATATTTTATATTGTTTGTGGCAATTGTAAAGGGTGATGTTTCTGTGACTTCTTTCTTAGCGCATTTATCATCTGTATATAGTAGGGCTACAGATTTTTTTGAGTTAATCTTGTATCCTGCCACTTTGCTGAAGGTGTTTATCAGCTGTAGATGTTCCTGGTTGAGTTTTTTGGGTCACTTATGTAGACTATCATATCATCTGCAAATAGTCAGAGTTTGACTTCTTCCTTTTCGATTTGTATTCCCTTGATCTCCTTTGTTGTCTTATTGCTCTAGCTAGAACTTCAAGGACAATATTGAGGAGGTATGCAGAGAGTGGACAGCCTTGTCTTGTTCCTGATTTTAGAGGAATTGCATTGAGTTTCTCTTCATTTAATTTGATGTTGGCTGTTGGCTTGCTGTATATTGCTTTTATTATGTTGAGGTATGTTCCTATTTTCCCTGATTTCTCCAGGACCTTTATCATGAAGGGGTGTTGGATTTTGTCAAAGGCTTTTTCGGCGTCTAGTGAGATGATCATGTGATTTTTTTCCCTCAGTATGTTTATATGGTGGATTACAATGATGGATTTTCGTATGCTGAACCATCCCTGCATGTCTGGGATGAAGCCTACTTGATCGGGATGGAAGATTTCTCTGATGTGTTCTTGGATTCGATTTGCCAATATTTAATTGAGAATTTTGACATCAATGTTCATGAGGGATATTGGTCTCTAGTTCTCTTTCTTAGTTGTGTCTTTGTGTGGCTTGGGTATCAAGGTTATTGTGGCCGCACAAAAAGAGTTTGGTAATGACCCTTCTGCTTCTATTGTGTAGAATACTTTGAGGAGAATTTGTTTTAGCTGTACTTTGAATTTCTGGTAGAATTCTGCACTGAAACCATCTGACCCTGGGCTTTTTTTGCTTGGGAGACTTCTAATGACTGCTTCAACTTCATTAGAGGTTATAGGTCTATGTAAGTTGCTTATCTGTTCTTGATTTAATTTTGGAAAATGAAATCTGTCCAGAAAATTGTCCATTTCCTTTAGATTTTAAAATTTTTGAGGAATATAGGTTTTCAAATTATGACCTGATGATTTTCTGGATTTCCTCTGTTGTTATGTCCCCCCTTTTCATTCCTGATTCTATTAATTTGTATGTTCACCCTTTGTTGTTTGGTAAGTTTGGATAAAGGTTTATCTATCTTGTTGATTTTCTCGAAGAACCAACTTTATGTTATATTGATTCTTTTTATTGTTCTCCTAATTTCTATTTTATTGATTTCAGTCCTCAATTTGATTATTTCCTGGCATCTGCTCCTCCAGGGTGTATTGGCTTCTTTGTTTTCTAAAGCTTTCAGTTGTGCTGTTAATTCTCTAGTGTGATTATTCTCATGTTTCTTCATGTGGGCATTTAGTGCTATGAATTTTCCTCTTAGCACTGCTTTCAGAGTATCCCATAGGTTTGCGTATGTTGTGTCTGCATTCTCATTGAATTATAGGAAATCTTTAATTTCTTTTTTCATTCTTCCTGGACCCATGAGTTGTGTAATTGGGTGTTACTTAATTTCCATGAGTTTGTAGGTTTTCTGTAGTTCTTGTTGTTGTTGAATTCTAATTTTAAAGCATGGTGGTCTGATAAGAAACAGGGGGTTATTTCAATTTTTTTGTACTTATTGAGGTTTGCTATGTTGCCAAATATGTGGTTGATTTTAGAAAAGGTTCCATGTGGCGCTGAGAAGAAGGTAAATTATTTTGTATTTGGGTGGAATGTTCTATAGATATCTGTTAAGTACACTTGCGCCATAACTTCTATTAGTTCATTTGTTTCTTTGTTAAGTTTCTGTCTGGTGTTCCTGTCCAGTGGTGAGAGTGGTGTGTTGAAATCTCACACTGTAAGTTGAGTTTCAGTAATGTTTCTTTTACAAACGTGGATGCCTTTGTATTTGGGGCATAAATGTTCAGAATTGAGACTTCATCCTGATGGATTTCTCCTGTGATGAGTAGGAAATGACCTTCTTCATCTCTTTTGACTGATTTTACTTTAAAGTCCAATTTATTGGATATTAGGATTGCTATCCTCGCTTGTTTCTTGGGTCCATTTGATTGGAAGATCTTTCCCCATCCTTTAATTCTTAGGTTCTGTCTGTCTTTGAGGTTGAGGTGAGTTTCTTGTATGCAGCAGAAGGAAGGATTCTGTCTTCTTATCCATTCTGCTAATCGGTGTCTTTTTATAGGGGAGTTAAGACCATTAATGTTGATTGATATTAATGGTCATTGATTATTGTTCATTCTTGTTTGCTTTTGATTTGGTGATGGTTGAGAGATTATGTGTGGGATTCTATCCTGTTTTTCTTTTGACTGTTGGTAAATTGGGATTATCTATTGCCTATGCTTTTCTGGTTGTAGTTAAATTTCCTGGGTTGCAGTTTTCCTTCCAGTACTTTCTGTAGGGCTGGATTGGTGGATATGTCTGATTTTGTCATGGAATATCTTGTTTTCTCCATCTCTAATGATTGAAAGCTTTGCTGGGTATAGTAGTCTGGGCTGGCATCCATGGTCTCTTATTGTAGGTAGAATATCTATCCAGGACCTTCTGGCTTTCAGAGTTTCCAAGGAAAAGTCAGGTGTGATTCTGATAGGTTTGCCTTTATAGGTAACTTTAATATTTTCCTTTGCTGCTCTTAATATTTTCTCTTTGTTGTGTATGTTTGGTGTTTTGATTATTATGTGGTGAGGTGACTTTTTTTTTGGTTCAGTCTATTTGGTGTTCTATAGGCTTCTTGTATTTTCATTGTATGTATTTCTTTAGGTTGGGAAAGTTTTCTTCTATGATTTTGTTGAATATGTTTTCTGTGCCTTTGAGTTGGATTTCTTCACCTTCTTCTATACCTATTATTCTTAGGTTTGGTCTTTTCACAGTATCCCATATTTCCTGGATATTTTGTGATAGGGATTTGTTGGACTTAAGATTTTCTTTGGTTGATTAGTCTATTTCTCCCAGTGTATCTTCAACTCCTGAGATTTTGTCTTTCATCTCTTGTATTCTGTTGGTTATGCTTGCATCTGTAGTTCCTGATCGTATGCCCAGCTTTTCTATTTCCAGCATTCCCTCAGATTGTGCTTTCTTTATTGTCTCTATTTCAGTTTTTAGGTCTTGAACTGTTTCCTTGAGAGATTTGTTGATATCTTATATTTTTTGGTTTGTTTTGTCTTCAATTTCTTTAAGGGATTTTCTCATGTGCTCTTTGAGGTCCTCTATCATTTTCATGAAGATGTTTTTAAGGTCATTCTCTTCTGGTTCATCTGCATCTTGATGTTCAGGTCTTACTGGTGTATGGTTTCTAGTCTCCGGTGGTGTCATATTGGGTTTTCTGTTGTTGGATGTGCTTTTACCTTGATCTCTTCTCATCCTTTATTCTGGTGGGAGTAGCAAGTGTTTTTTGTTCTCCTGGTGGGTGTGGGACCAAGGTTTCCTTCTGGTAGATGCAAACAGATCCAATACTCTGATGTCAGTCCTCTTCTCGTGGATGGAGGTGTCACTGTTACCCTGGTGTCGGCAGTGTTAGGGCGTGCGGCCTGGCAGTTGGAGGCTGCCCCTGGGCTTCGGGTTGTCCAATCCTGCTGCTGAAGTCTGTCCAGCATGCAGGTGGCTTGTGTCAGATGACTCTGAGCAGTGACAATGACGAACCGGAACCAGAAACAGTTCCTGGCCTACCTGGGCCGGCGGATGGAGGCCGAGTGTTCAGAACCCACAGCTGCCGAACTCGGTCTGGCACACAGGTTGCTTGCCTCAGATGATTCTGAGCAGTGATGACAAACAGGAGCCAGAAAACCAGTTCTCAGATTTTTTTCAGCAAGTCTGTGCTACACTGTTCATAAGCCAAAATAATTGCATATGATTCTCTATTTGAGCATTGTCAGGCAACCCTATCACTAGCAAAGTAGATGAAATAATATGGCTAGCTGCTCACAAGAAGGATTTTCCTCAAGGGTAATAATTCTGACAAGATTTATTTTTTTCAGAACTGGCTGCTCTGTGGTTCTGTTATAGCTATGGGACTCAAGATCTGATCACCTGAACACTCCCCTCCCCTGCAGTGATCTAACACCACCCTCCCCTGCACTGATCTCAACACCCCACTCCCTGTAGGGATCTCCTCAACACCCCACTCCCTGTAGGGAACTCCTCAACACCCTACTCCCCTGTAGGGATATCCTCAACACCTCACTCCTCTGTAGGGATATCCTCAACACCTTCCTCCCTAGCAAAATGAATATAAAGACTGATTCCCACCAGAGAGAGCTTTTAAAAAGTAAAATTTTAAAAATACAACTGAATACTCAATATTTTTAAGTTTCATAAAGGTAGCAACATACATTTGCTCTTTATGCCAACCTAAGTTTGTGATTTTACTAATTACCTATAACAAGACAATGTTACCGCTCCTTATTTTACCAATAAGGGAGTCGAGGCCTGAAGGTAACAGCAACGGATTTTTAAATCTACTCTGTGTAATCAAAAAGATCACCTTCCCCCTATTTCCCTCAGTACACATGAATACAGTTTTACAGACCTCAACTGGAGTTCCAACCATAGTGGAACACATCAGTCAGCTCTGAGTCTAAAAACAGAGCACAAGGATCAACACAAGCTAGCAAGGACCACACAATGAGTCCTTGTTGAAGGGAAAAAAAGTAAAGAAAGGAAGTAAAATAAAATCACTGAAACTTTAGGGAAAAGGAAGTCAGATGATGCTGGAGATTACATCTCATCTTTGTGTGATTATCTATAGAAAACCAGAGCTTGCCACTGGTTTTCTTCTTATCTTCTGCCAGTATTAGCCCATCAAAATCTATGCAGCAAAGAGGTCAGAACATGAACTGAGACATAAATATATACATTTGCATACACAAATTTCAAAAAAAAATCCCCTGATAGATTAAAACTCAATATCTGGCACGATAGCCTCAGCACCAAAAATCTGAGTTCCACTGACATTTGCGGTGTTCAGTACTATGCTTGGCATTAAAGCAGCTAACAGCTGATACAGACATCGCAATATGAGGCTGACAACATAGGCATGGACTTCAAAGTAAAAGGATACACTGGCATGAATACTACTCCATATTTACTTAGTGCTTTTTACTTTCAGAAATTCATGGGTCATGTTAATGCATTGTGTCAGTGACAAAAATAGTGGGAATCACAGATGAGGTGTGTTTAAACTTTCTTAAACTAATTTTTTGAAATGCCACCACTCCATTATTAATAGGTATGAGGAAGAAAAGAAAAGGGAGGGCTGTCATCTTTAAGAGTTCTTTAAATGATGTGGGAAGTACACTAAAGGAATTTGGGGAAGGAAGGCAGGTAGGGATTGCTGAATGAGAACGCAGAGTTGGAGTGTGTTGAACACAGTGGGTGGTGAGGAAGCCTGCTAAAGTGGAGGAGGCATTTATTATAAGCAAAGGATATGTCAAAATTACCCTTTTTAAATAGATGAATTAATGTTTAAACTCATAAAGGATCCAATTTGCTGCAGATTATTGAACACCTTCTGGAAAACCAATGGTGATTACCGTTTAGGGGCTGTCGCTCTGGAGCCTAGTACGTATATGCCATATGTGTTTATCTTTTCCACTAGCCGACTAACACACGATAATACTGCCGCAGCTTTCAAGATGAACATTTGACAAGCCAGCTCACCGCCGACTGACACCTCCATTTCAGCTGGCCTGACATATATAAAAAGAAACTGAGTGTTTATCCCTGTGCATTCCGGATTTGACATATGTGCTATATAAGAGTTACAGAAGCAAACTTCAGAAAAGAAATTAAGGCATGTACTTCCCAATTTATTAATCAAAGTTTACCTGCTCCACACTGCACAGAGACAAATTAAACTGGCTACTATGGTACTCTGAAAACATCTGCTAACCAAGTCAGGAGTAATGACAAACAAACGAGTTCCTTTTGAGGTTGATTTTCATCCAGCTGTATTTAGTTATAACAGCACTATCAAAGCAAGGTCCCCATTAGTTGCTAATTCAGAGGGACTTCAGAAGAAACTCCCCTAAACCGCCAAGGATTCCTCCAACCCCACCAAAAGCTTCCTAAACTCTGTCAGTGTTTAAGAAGAGACATTCAGAAGCAGCGTGGTTGTTAGTGCCGGATGTTAGTGACTGCCAAGGTGGTGTTTGGTGAGATTTTTCCAATGTTACCCGTAATTAGGATTTCAAAATGACAAAATTTATGACATTGGGATCTTTCTTCCTACTTTAGAATTATATAGTGCATTGCCTCCAGAAGGCAAGTGAACACTTCATTTTAATGTGTCTTGCAGGCAAAATGCAAGGCCAGTTGTTTCCTTCTTCAGTGTTTAGTTATCAGACTGAAAAGGGTGCAGTGGTTTTTTACCTGTGCAAATCAACAGGCAAAGTGTCTCAGAGAGCGTGGACCTAATTTGTAAGGGAATGTCATCAAGCTTTTCGTGTTGATCAGCGTCAGCTCTTACACACTCCTCAGTAAATAGTCTCTCTTTGAAAGTCACTGTGTACCAAGGAGACTATGCAGCCCCATTCTCATGCTTTCTCCAATATGCCTGGCAGGGAGAAAATACAAACTGGAAAACTTGGGCACACAAACCATATGGATCCAACTGAACATGCACTAGTCTTTTATTTGCCTTAGGGAGGGCTGGTACTACTAGCCGAAGGTGAAGATGGGCAACAACACGTTCATTGGCGACTTTGCTCCATAACAAAACAACAAGGAGGGGCAAGCAGAGAAATTTCAAGAGTAACATGAGAAATGCCTGGTAGTCCAGACTAGGAACAGTAGGAATTTGCCACAGCTGAATCTGGCCATCCTCCAAGGACCCACATCTAATACATTTTCAGGACCTCTGCAACACGGATTTGATCATAGAAAGAGAGGGAGAACAGGGGCTATTTTGTGTCCTGAAAATATCTATGACTTTAGAGGGTTTCTATTGTTTGTCCCTCTCTGTTCTTCAAAGAGCCAAGTCTTTCTAAATCAAAATAATGATTTAACTGCCTAACTTATTCTGCAATCCCTAACCCCAGTGGCACTTTAAAGGGAAGTCTGACTTAACCAAAGGTAAAATGGAAGTGGGAACGGACACCACTGCTCTCAAGAGTGTTTTGCAAAAGCTTGTTTTCAATGAGCCATTGGGGTGAGCATATGACATTAATTTCACCCTTGGCACAAAGATCAAATGATGTTGCCAATGTCACTGTTCTGTTTATAAAAATATTTGTGATGACTTGAGCATTGCCCTCCTCCAATTGGCTTGAGAACAAGCACCGTTCTTCTGTGCTGAGTTTCATAAAGCTGGGGTATGTCCTACTTCAGAAGGAATGTGCAGGAAGAAGCATGCTCTTCGGTGGTAGTCAAACAAAACAGAATTTCTCAAATAATGGTTTGGGGGAATGTGTTATTGTCCCTCGTCACTCTTTCCTGCAGATGCTGAGCTTCTCAATCCTCAGAGCCTGAGCAAGTGAAAGCATAAAAAATCTTTTCAAATCCCACACTTCTCAGTTTTGCTGTTTTAGATGGCCAAAGAAGTTTTACAGGAGAATAAGCATTTTATAGCACAGAATACCTGTATACAAACTGTCTTGTCTATAAAGATCCTTCTGTGTAAGCTAGGATATTACTGCAGTATTTCAAATTATGGACCTCAGGGGCTTGGTAGTACATTCATATTCTATGTATCTGCCCAAGGTGTTTTCTATTTTCTTATGCCTTATATTAATCCCTAAGTACTAAAGTATATACATAAGACATGTTCTCTTTTTAAAGTACCAAGTACCTAAACTTGTACCATTGTATAAGCAAATGATTAAGGAAAATCAAAGTCTAAAACATTATCAGTGCACTCTCAAATGCAAGATGGCAACTGAGCCCCAATCTGTTCTTGTCCTGCCTCAGGCCTCATTCTGTCTTTAGCAGAATACCTATAGTTCTTTACTTTTGTTCTTGCTTTCTAAACTAATAACATCCATTGAACTTTGGCTTTCTACAAGTAACAAATGTCTCATTGCAAAAACACAGAATCTGGTGAAGGGGCTCAGGAAAGTATCTGCAGCTTGTGTGTGAGGACGCAAGTTCAGATGCATGTATTAACAAACTGCCAGACAAATGTCATGCTTTGAAACCCCAAGGGGAAATAATTGGGTGGGTCTTTGTAGCTCATTGGCCAGCCAGCTTAGCCAAATTGATGAGCTCCAGGTTCAGTGAAAGACTGTCTCAAAAACAAGGTGGAGAGCAATTCTGAAATATATTTGATGTTGACCTTTAGAGCCTAGACACACACACACACACACACACACACACACACACACACACACACTGAATCTTTTTTATAATTCAGTTCTGTACAAAGACTTTAGAACCTGAGGGAAAGGATTTGCTACTAGGAAGCATGGAAACCCTCTTGTGTACTTCAGTACTCTAGTTTTACAAAATAAGAAAAGAAAGCAGAAGATAGGGGAGGGGGGTTTAAGAGAAGGGAAAGCCAGGAGAAAGAGGAGGAGGAAAAGAAGTAGGGGAATGTGACTATAAAGTCAACACTTCCCAGCAAGAACAGACTAAGTAATGAAGAAGGGAAGAATAACTGTCAGTAAGAACTCACTCCCTAATTTCTTATCTCTTCCTGGGGGTTGGACCTTGACATCATTCTGCTTTTCATGTATGTTCTTTTCTTCATTAACAAAATTATACGTGTGTTGCTAGCCAATTCATTTCTAGAACTTGCAAAAAATGGTGAGGCTATAAGTTTCTGTCAGAGAACTGAGAATTATTTATTTAACTTATTTTCTATACTGTTTATTATATCAATATGTAAATGATGTTGCTTAATGAATAACTTATTGATGTAGATTTCCGATGCAACTTCCTGTGCAACTTTAAAAAATATGCTTAAAATTATCAAAGCTGTCAATTTATTTTCACAGCCATATCTGTCCAACAAATACTTACTAAAAATTTCCTGTGTATTAAAAAATGCTAGCATGACTACTTTTCAAATCAATTATGGGAGACAACAGGACACAGTAATATGTAAGGATAAATATCAATTTGTAACTAGACCCTGGTGGCAGGGAGATGCTGATCAATGAGGAGCACAGAAAGAAGGCATAAAGCAAGTTTGTGAAGGGTCTGGGTATATAGCTGTCCCCCAAATGTATACATTTTCAATGGTGAAAACAGAAAAAAGTGGGGGAGGGTTATTAGCCTGATGCCACTGAAAATAGTTCAACAGCCTTAATGGTTATGGATGTAGCAAAATGTATATACAGTGCTCTAGTGTCCAGAAATATCTCTCTATGGTTAGCTCCCATCTTCTCTTTTTTAATTTATTTAAATTAGAAACAATCTTATTTTACATATTAATCCCAGTTCCCTCTACTTCCCATCCTCCTATGCCACCCCCATCCATTCTCCTTTCTGCTTTTTGAAACATCTGCCAGAGCTGGTATTCCAATTCCTCATCCTGTTGCCCTGTTCTTATCTTTTGTCTTGGATTGACACTTCAAATTTATTGATCTCTAAGCTTTAGGCGCATGATATATAAAATTACTTTGGCTAAGATCCTTCTCTTATAGGCCAGCCTAGCCAGCATTGATATCCAGCCCAGGGAAGCTCAGTCACTCTATACAGAATCATGTTCTTTAAATACTATAGGAGAACTACTGAAATTAAAAAAGACAGATATGTACAGGAAAAGTCTCAAAGCAAAAATTCTAAAATTTTTCCATTAATCACTCCATCCAACCAACCTCTATAGTTTTTCATTTTCTTTTCATTTGAAGAGAAATCCTATGAGCATCTGATTCCTTTTCTATTTAACATCTAATATAAACCTATGCATTCATTTCACATCCACAATAGAGTGCCTTCCACCCCTGCTCTGAATCTTGGTTTGTCTCTTGGAACTCGTGATGAGAAAGAGTGCATGGCTTGATCTGCTTGTGCTCACTCCTTGCTTTCTCTGCTTTTTTCTCTTCTATTTCTGGATTTCCCTTGGGTGTCAACATTGGTGTAGGGCTGTGTGGCAGGCTTCCAAATCTGATCATTTTATGGGCTTTTCTGAGCCCCTAAGTCTCTGAGGTTTTGTGGATGGATGATGCACTATATGGCTGACCTCTCCTTTCTCTCATCTCCTTCCATTGGCTGTCTGCCCAACAGATTCTTAGGGGTGTAGTTCCCATGACATAGAAGGCCTCTGAAGCTTCCATGTGATGTAAAAGCATTCACACGTTCCTGTCATGAAAGGCCCCGGTGAACAAGCTGGTTTGCTGCTGCAGCCTTCCCTTCTCCTGTGCTGCCAATGTTCTAGCTAGTTCCTATTTCAAGAGAAGAAAACACCCCACGTACATACAACTCCAAACAAACTCCATAATATGTGCAGTGCTTCTCTACACTGCTGTCCCAACATGTGAACCTAATGAACAAAGAAGGCCCTGTTCAAAAAGATTTCATCACTGGAGAATACCTGTCTCAATTCACTAGACTTACAAGGAGAGAGTGTAATCAAAACATTATCTATATCTCCAGCACTCCACTCACTGAAACCCTTCAAATCTCTACCATGCATTGTGATGGCAGGCTGAGTGGGGGCCTGCTTATATTCCAGAATATTTGAGCCATCTGTCCATTGTGTTTGCTCTTCAGACAAAATTCTAAAGCAGCAGGAGTTCAATTCTGCATTATTTTACAATAATATTTGTGTAGGATGGTGGTGGAAAAAATAGCTGCAGAGATATATTTTACTCAAAAAGCATTGGTATAGAAATTGTGTGTGTGTGTGTGTGTGTGTGTGTGTGTGTGTGTGTGTGTGTGTGTATGTGTGTGTGTGTTTATGTCTCTGTGTATTTGCATGTCTGTGCATATGTCTCTATGCATGCATGTGAGTACATGTTAGTGCCTGTGTCTCTATGTGCATGTGTATATATGTGTGAGTATTTGTGTGCATTTGTATATATGTGTGTGTTGTGTATATGTAGAATTTTGAGGTAGACAAAGCTAATATTTACATTAAAATTTTTTACTCGTGTGTAGTTTCTTAAGGTTAAAATTTATTTAGATATTTGACAAGGACTTTGTTTACTGTTTATTCATTAAGATTGGAGTTGTTTAGGTCCATTAGCTATCCCCCTGCTCTTTCTAGATAGGCTGTGAGATTCTGTGTTATGTTGGACTTTACTAGGAACATTGTCGTGACAATGGAAGCAAGCTACCACATGCCTTTCTAGATGCCCTAGTTCTGCCTCCATCACCAGTGTTCCAGAGAACAGTTACCCAATAATCTGGATATCAGTGTGAGAAGTATGCAAAGCAGAGCTTTCAAACATGTTATAATTTATTCTCAGCATAATAAGAAACATCACCCAAGCTACCAAAATTGAGTTATTACTATAGTGTATATTCACTCACATACCTCTACTAACTGATATGAGTATATAAATGCTTTATGTTGCAGAGACAAGCAGTGCAAATTTCCCAGATTTTCCTCTTTGCACAGTGTGGACTATGCAATTTATAGCCACTCCTGTTCAAAAGAAATGGGTTCCTGTTAATATCTTATCAACCACTTCAAAGCAAGCTGTCAATTACCCTATGCTTTCAGTTATAAAACTTTTACTGTTAAGGTCTTAATTCCATTGAATATCATGCCTTGATATCAATTATGCAAATATTTTCTTTTTGAGAAAGGTGACTCTTCATATACTACTTAGACTAGAGAGGCAGAACAGAAACTGGACTCACTTTACAGACTACACATGCTATAAACAGGAAACAAAGTGAACAGAGAAATTAGGTCTTCAAATGGTAAAAGTTGCCTACTTCTGAGAGAAAGTAAGAAAGGATAATAAACAAAAAGGGTACTGGAAATAACATATGCAGGAAAATGAACAAGTAGGGACTCACCTCAGCCTGAAGCAGCTGCATTCCTCCATTACTAGAAAAGAGCACAGTGGGCCAAGTGGGCACTTTGAAGGAACCGATGCTTGCTAAGCAGTGTTGTTATTCAGGGCTTACTGAAAATTAAGTATGTTGAGTCTATAAAGCAGGAAATACTTTCTAACAAGGAGTATAGAGAATAAATGTGCAATGAATACTCTAAGAAAAGTTCATTTCTCTATTCAATTCAGCTTAATGTATTTTATGGTATCTTTTTAAAACTCAAATGTTATTTGTGTGATTAAAGGATAAATATATATATATATATATATATATATATATATATATATATATGTATGTATATATATATAGAGAGAGAGTCAAATATTCTTAGTGTTTGACCACACCAACTCTTTTTTTAATTTAAAGTCTTTAATTACTACTCATATTTACATATCCATCCCCCCCATTCCCTCACCCTCCCACCCTCCCATGTTCCCCTCCAACCCCCCAACCAATCCCCAAACTCCTCCCGAGGGATAATGAGGCCCTCCACAAGGGACCTTTAAAGTCTGTCATATTGTTTGGCGGAGGGCTTAGGCCCTTCTTGCTGTATCTGGGCTGCAACAGTATCCCTCCATAGGGAATGGGCTCCCAAAGTCCATTTGTGCTCTAGGTTAAAGACTGGCTCCACTGTTAGAGGTCCCATAGACTGTCTTGGCCTCCTAGCTGGCACCCACATTCAGAGGGCTTGATTCTGTCAAATGCTGTTTCTGCAGTTTTATGACTGGGGTCTCCATGCTCTCACTAGGTCAGATCAACTGTTACTTTAGGTTTCTGAAGCACCGTCTTGGCTTCTTTGCTCATCCTTCCTGCCTCTCCACATTGGATTCCAGGGATATGGTTCAGTGCTTACCTGTGGGTGCTTAGTTCTCCTTTGAACAGCTATTTGATGTCTACTAACCAAGGTAGACACTAATCTCATTACAGGAGAAGGGCATCAATGGCATTTTCTCCACCACTGCTTAGATGCTTAGTTGGAGTCATCCATATGGATCCCCTAACATTTCCCCTATGACAGCCCTCTCTCCATACCTGCATTGTCTCCCTCTATCAAGGCATCTCCTTTCTTGCCCTCCTCTATTCCTCCCCGTCTCAGTCCTCTTGTTCTCCTCCCCCATTCTCTTCTTCCCTTCCCACCTCCTTCCTCTCCACCCATGCCCTGTGATTCCACTTTGGTCAGGGGTTCTCATCCTCCTCCCTTTCTTCGAGGTACTATGCAATCTTCTCTTGAGGTTCTCCTTGTTTCCTAGCTCCTCTGGCAGTGTGGATTTTAGAGTGGTAATCCTTTGCTCTATGTCTAAAAGTCATATATGAGTGAGTACATGCCATGTTTACCTCACACAGGATGGTTTCTTCTAGTTCCATCCATTTGCCTGTGAATTTCAAGATTCCATTGTTTTTTTTTTCTACTGAATAGTACTCCATTGTGTAAATGTATCACATTTTCTCTATCCATTCTTCAGGTGAGGTGCATCTAGGTTGTTTCCAGATTCTGGCTATTACAAATAATAATGCTATGAACATAGTTGAGACTGATTCCCATTTTCCTGAGAAAACACAAAACTGATTTCCAAAGTAGTTGTACAAGTTTGCACTCCCACCAGCAATGGAGAAGTGTTCCTCTTTCTCCACATCCTCCCCAGCATAGACTGTCATTGGTGTTATTGATTTTAGCCATTCTGATAAGAGTAACATGGTATCTCAGAGTGGTTTTGAGCTGCATTTCCCTGATAGCTAAGGATGTTGAGCACTTTCTCAAGTGTCTTTCAGCCATTTTAGATTCTTCTGTTAAAAATTCTCTATTTAGTTCTGCACTCCACTTTTTAATTGCATTGTTTGGTGTTTTGGTGGCTAGTTTCTTGAGTTCATTGTATATTTTGTGATCAGCCCTCTGTCAGATGTGGGGTTGGTGAATATCTTTTCCCATTCTGTGGGCTGGCATTTTGTCTTGCTTACTGTGTCCTTTGCCTTACAGAAGCTTCTCAGTTTCAGGAGGTCTCATTTATTAATTGTACATCTCAATGTTTGTGCTACTGGTGTTATGTTCAGAAAGTGGTCTCCTGTACCAATTTGTTCAAGGGTACCACCAACCTTCTCTTCTAGGAGGTTCAATGTGGCTGAATTTATGTTGAGGTCCTTGATCCATTAGGATTTAAGTTTTGTGCATGGCGATAGACATGGATCTATCTGCAATCTTCTACATGTTCAAATCCAGTTATGCCAACACCATTTGTTGAAGATGCTTTCTTTTTTTCCATTGTATAAATTTAGCTTCTTTGTCAAAAATCAGGTGTTCATATGTGTGTGGGTTAATATCAGGGTTTTCAACTCGATTCCATTGGTCAACCTCCACACCAACTCTTTCTTACTTCTCTCCTATAATACTCCCTGAACTTTGGCAAGTAACAGGATTGCCAATATTTAATGTTGTAGTCAGTTAAACAATGGGACTGTTTTCTAGAGAATGCTTTATAAGTTTATATAACAAATGTTCTGAAGGTATGTTGAGTTAGCTTTCAGCAATGTCTGAGCAGATTGTGTTCAGTTTTATCTGAATGATGTTCTTCATGTGGTCACCATTAAACCAATCAGTACCCATTCTACATTGAAAATATTGGCTCAGAGATGAACTCACAACTGAAGCTTGTCTGACTTGGTGTCTACCTTGGTTAGTGACTCTTATGTTAGGAGACCCATGATCCTGTTCAGAAAAGGAATACACTGTTTTCACTGAACACAGATCAGTGAAGCAATAAAATGGTAGTAGAAGTGGACAGTTTGCTAAAAAATGAAGCTAAACATGAAATCATTTTTTTAAATGAGCAAGGTTCTTTTATAATATTATGGACTACCAGGCTGTTAGAAAAGATCCTGGTTAAATTTCAAAATCAAACAAAGTCTGAAATAATTGTACAACATCACATCTTAGTCAGTGGGGACATTTCTTATCCTCTTCCACTTGCAGAAGAGCTCAGCTAACTTCTGGAAGGAACTAGATAGCAATATACCATAATCTGAGTTTCTATGGCCATCTTATTTCTCTGAAGTCACTCCTAATAACTAGTGTTATTTCGGTGCAAGATAAATACTACTCATGCTTATAATGATGTACTTCCAATGAGTTTTGAGACTGTATTGTTCTACTTTCACTAAAAGTACTGAAAATATGAGACTAGCCTGTGTTTCAACTCAAAGTCATATTTGTTCAGTGTCATAATTTTCAGTCTATGAAGAGTCATAACTAAAGAGACAGAGAAGGAGCAGGAAATAATGCATTATGTATCAAACTAATTTTTCTGAATTATACCTTAGCAATGTATTAAGCTTGCATAAGACTTCATACACAGTAGTGTTTTTTAAAAAAATTTAAGTTTGTGAGTACTTATAACTGAAATACTTAATTGTCAAAACAGTTTTTAAGTATTTATTTGAATCATTTAGGACATGCTAAGCATGCTAATCTAGTATTATTGTTATGTTTTGAACGTAACCATGACTAAGAATAATCATTTCTAGCATGCAAGACAAAATTATGTATCATCAGTTGCTTTTAAGTCATACAAATCTTAAATTGGGACTGTAGCTGAGGAGCAGAGTATTCATATGATATGGGCAAGACCCTGGCTTTTATTACCATTACTTTAAAATGAAACCAAATGCAAAACAGGCAACATCAAATGAAGTTATGTATATTCAAATTAGATGAGATGGTATAACACACAATAAGGGAGAATTATTATTATTATTATTATTATTATTATTATTATTATTATTAACCCTGTGAAATAAAATTGAAGATGCCAAATTGCCAAGTCTCTCCCAAAAGGCTGTATTGTAAAAGAAGTCCTAAATTGGTCTAGATAATAAAAGGCTGGACTCAAATATAGAGGGAAATGCTGAGAGATCAGAGAGAAGGAGCAAGCCATAGCACACCTTACCTCTAAGCATCTCCACAGAGAAGAGAAGAGAAGAGAAGAGAAGAGAAGAGAAGAGAAGAGAAGAGAAGAGAAGAATTTCCTGTTAGTCCCTGCTTATATTGTGATTCTGCTCAGCTATGTCACTTCCTGACTATCTGCACAGACCTCCAGACCTCTATGGTTAGCTAGAGGCAGTTTCTGCCCAGCTATGTCATTTCCTGGGATCTGCCTACATTTCCCATAATCCTCCTCATATCCTAGTCCCACCTATCTTGCTGCCCTACTGGCCAACAGTGTTTTATTCATCAACCAATAAGACAAACATATACACAGAAGACCATTCTCCATCATCTCCTCTTTTCTGTCGAAATAAAAAGAAATGTTTTTAACTTTAATATTGTAAAATTATAAATACCAAAACAGTTATCAAGTAAGAACTGTGGTTAAAATATTTAGTCCATTAACATTTAGCAAAATTTAAAGAAAACATACCATCTTCTATCCTGTCTTTGTGAGTCTAAAGTTTTATATGTAACTTGTCTTTTATCATAACTAAGGAAAACCATAACTATAACTGTCTTAAACTCCATTAAAGACCACAGAAGGATAATATATAAACTCTAGAATTGACAGAGACATTTCACTGCCTGGTCAGTCACCCATAGTTCCTCTATAACATTGGAGCTTCCATCTTTGCCCATAGGCCATATAATTATCAAAGATGTGCCAAATTTACCTAGAAGTAAAGCTCTTTCTTAGCGAAACTGAACCATCTCACTTTTGTTTTCTTTGTTGACATTACTAGTGATGGAAACTGCCTTGCCCTATAATAGTTATACTACACTAAATTTAAAATTCATAAATGTATTTTTAATTACATTCATGCTTCATCTTTTCAGGTTTGTGGGTTGGAGAGATGGCTCAGCAGTTAAGAGAAGAACACACTGTTCTTGCAGAGGATCTGAGTTTGGTTTCCAGAACCTTCATCATGCAGCTCACAACCACCTATGACCAAGGCTCCAGAGGAATCCATTGTCTTCTTCTGGCATCCATCAGAACTACACCTGCGTGCACATTATTCAAACACACACACACACACACACACACACACACACACGTGTGCACACACAAATTTTAAAATAAAAATCAAAGTCTAAATTAAACTTAAATAGTAAAATAATAGGTTAGTTACCATTACTTTAAAAATGCATTAAAGATGGTAGCTTTCAAATAGAGAAACAGAATTTGATAAGGTAAAAGAGTGAACTATTATTAATGGTTTTAAAACCTTTAATGAAAGTTGCTAATTCCTGGAATCAAGAATCAATATATTACACACACACACACACACACACACACACACACAAAGATAAAGCCTAGCAATCAGGATTCTCAGCAAAAGTACTCAGCCTTAGATTTTCTTTTTTATCTTTTTAAATCATCTATTTTATGTCCTGGCCACAGCCTCTCCCACCAACTCTCCCCTTCTAGTCACTCTCTGCCATTCCTTCCTCCACCCACAACCCCCTCCTCTTCTGTCTTTATCCAGGAAAGGGCAGGTGTCCTATGACTGTCAATTAAACATAGCAAATCAAGTCACAGTAAAATTAAGCACCTACCTCCGGGCATTGGTGGCCCACACCTTTAATCCCAGCACTCAGGAGGCAGAGGCAGGTGGATCTCTTTGAGTTCAAGGCCAGCCTGGTTCCAGAGTGAGTGCCAGGACAGTCTCCAAAGCTACACAGAGAAACCCTGTCTCGAAAAACCAAAAAAAAAAAAAAAAGATTAAGCCCCTCCCCATGTATTAAAGCTGGACAAGGTGACCCAGTGTGAAAAGGCTACCCAAAGTCAGTAAAAGAATCAGAGAAAGCCCCTGTTCCAGCTGTAACATACATGAAGAGTGCTTAGGTCAGTCTCATGCCTGTTCCTGGTTGTAGGCTCGGTGTCCAGGAGACCCCATGAGCCTAGGTTATTTGATTGTGTGAGCCTTTCCATGATGTCCTTACTTCTCTGGCTCCCACACTCCTTTCTCCTGAACTCTGCCTAGGACTATGAATCTTATAGTTATGTAATTCAGGAGGTAGCATCAGCCCTCCTGTCTATCAGTGAGTGAATCTCAGTTGTGACTGATCTGACTGTGAATGTGACAAGGTATGCTCCAGACGACTTCTGATCAACCAGGCTAACTATTCAGGAGCAGCAGTTCCCTCATCACAATGACCCATTCCCTGGGGACCATTCAGTCAGAGAAAACTCAAGAATTTTGTGAATTGGGAAACTAAAGCCACTGTTCTGGTTGGAATTCAAGAAGAAAACTAAAATTTCATTTCCCCAATTAATGTATTTTGACAAGCCAACCTAATGGTCTGGAGTTTTGTAACAAACTGAAACAAGACAAATTGAAATCTACAATTTCAAAGTGAATTTTTAAATGTAGAAGGCCAAACAATAATTAAAATAACAGTGAAAAAAGAAAACAATAGTTTTTTTCTTCACATCTCTTGGGGATATGTGCACCCACATCCAAAGGTCATTGAGAATTTCACTAGTCAAAATTATGATCATTCCCAGATTAACATTGTCATTCAAATGTATTCATACTTTAGAATAAATGTTAGTTATATTTATAAACAATTTCAAATTTTCATTTTAATACAGGAAATCCAAATGCAATGACAACAGATTTTCTTTGGTGTTGCTAACACCTGTAGCTGTTCAAGGTCCCTGGTAAATGCAGCCATTCTACAGATCTGAGTTCTCGGTGTATTGTGTATTACATGGAATTCCTAACTGTAACAGAATGGAACAAAATGTTCCAAGATAAAAACACTTCTTATATTGGCAAGAACAGCAGGAAAATATAAAGCCCTTCAGATATCTACTACAAATCTGTTTGTGAAGAATAGTGCTGGAACTATATTGAACTGTCATTTAGTTAGCATGTAATACAAGCAATATATTTGTCCTCTCAATACTATCATATTATCCAACCACCCCTCCCATTACTCCCCTTTCATAGAAGACAAAATCCATTGGCAGACTCTTAAGATGTTTCATTTCTAGAATAACCTGCAGTCCTGACAGACAGCAACTACTTGAAGTTTGTGTTAATAGGCACCTGGCATCACTTTCATAGATTCTTTTGGACACTACCATTTAATCAACAGGATGAAGATTGAATGAGGCTGTCAGATGATTCAATACAATAAAAAGAAATACATTATAAACCTATGAAACTTCAATAGTTGTGTCTACCAAGATATATAATTAAAAATCATAAATCAAGGGCTACTGTTTTAAACTTGACTACAACTATTTGGAACAGTGTGATATAGCCATACTCTTTGTTAAGGGTGTGATTTTTACATGTTTATAGATTTATACATCTCCTTTAAGCAATTTTATAGTTTAGTGAAAAGAATTATAGTTTGAGAAGTATGAAGTGTATCTGATTCTACTTCCCTAAAATAAACTGTAATGTAAATTATCATGATTTGTTACAGTTATCCTTGCAGTAATGTGGGGAGTGGGTTGTAGCAAGTAATGATCCTAAATGTGCAAAAAAGAAACATTTCAAACTACTTTTCTTTATAAAATTGCTAATTTCCCATTTTGGTACAGTATATGCTCCTGGGAACATGGCAATATTGTGCTGTTGGCTTGACGATGTACTCTAAGCCACACTATTTGGTAAAGTATGCACTTTTGAATCTCTCCAAATGCTTCTTGTGCTTTGCAAATGTTTGATTCTCTGTTTGTTCCTGTTGAACAAGAAAGCTGAGCAGGGAAGCTGGAACTCTGCAACTACTCACCTCTCCCTTTGGGAAATTTTTTCTCCTAATCTTATGGTCAAAAATCAAAGTAGAAAATAAATTTTCTCTCTTACACTGAAAATATTTTCAAGATAGTTCTTAATTTCCTCATATCAGAATTCACTGGGGTACTCTTTTGAGGGACCAGGAATTAGGACAAGGAGTTGTTGAATTAAGTGGTTCTCAACCAATGGGCTACAGCCTTTTGGGGGGTTGAATATCATATAGCCTATACATATGATATTTACATTATGATTCAAAACAGCAGCAAAATTAATTATGAAGTAATAATGAAATAATTTATGGTTGGGGATCACCACAACATGAAGAATGTTATTAAAGTTTTGCAACATTAGGAAGGCTGAGAACCACTGTGCTAAGTGATAGAAGCCGGGCTTAAACAACCCTTTACACTGAGTAAAGAATTTGGTGAGAAAAAAAACCTCACAGCTCATTTCCCTATTTCCAATCTCTTTATCACTTCCTTCTTCTCACAATACATACTGAGAATATGTATTGTGTAAGAATATGTAAGAATACTTCTCACAATACATACCATCCAGATATCAGACTACAAGCCTACACAGATGGTAATGTTCTAGCTCTTATATCTTGACAGGCTTGAGGAAGTTCATTTGATGTCCCACAGGATGTTTGTACGTTAAGGCCACAAACCAAGCTTGCTCTTAACAGACTCACAATACCCAGAAAAACCAACAGTATAGAAAACAAGGGTAACAAAGCTCCTGGTTATCCTTCATGGAGTGCTTTATGTTTTCAATATCACTGTTATTGGTTTCTATTGTGTTAAGTATATGGAAACATAGTGGTTCTTTGGAACCCCACCCCTGCTCCACTCCAATCTTGTCTGAGGATTTGAATGACTGTTTCTTAAGGATTTAGTCAAGGATCATTGGATATACATTATTCAATGAGTCAGCTAGTCATCACAGAGGAATTTACTAGGATCTTCTAAATTATTGCAAAAATGTAATGCCTAGGAGCATGAGGCTTAAAAGCTTCTTGGGCCCAAGATGAATTTGTCACCTACAGCTCATTCATTATCATAAAATTCTCTCTCTCTCTCTCTCTCTCTCTCTCTCTCTCTCTCTCTGTCTCTCTCTGTCTCTCTCTCTCTCTCTCTCTCTCTCTCTCTCTTGCTATGGGTTGAGTATCATTTGAATATGTACCCCAAGGGGTCATGTGTAAGGAGGTATTAATTTGCTACAAATTAATTAGCTCACCTACTCATGTTTAGAAGTAAGCCTTTGGGATGTGATCAGGATTAGATGAAGTCACCAGGATGCAATACCCATGAAGAAATACTTCCAGATCTTTTAAAGCCAAAAGAAATACACTTATGAGCGTCCTCTCATGTCTTCTGACCTGTCATGCCTTTCTCTGCCCCTAAATCTTTCCCAAAGCATATGTTCCCTTGAGTCTCTAGAACAATGAGCTAAGTCAACTTCTTTTTAAATAAGTCACCCAGCTTCTGGTATTTTCTTATAGTAATGAAAGCCAATTAACACATTTCTTTAAACATAATATATATATATATATATATATATATATATATATATATTAGCTGAATTTGGGTTGAGCTATTTTTATCGGCCACTAATTCTTGTTAGCAATTGTACTTACTCGAGTTTGGATATTCAGTAAATAAACTTGTTTGGAATTGCAGAGACTTGGCTTCTAATTTGGGTAACATTTTCATCTGCTATATAATTTTAATGGAATTATTTAACCACTGTGACTCCTGATTCCTAATTTTAGAAATAGAAGTTATATTTATTTCTAGGAGGATTAATTATCTATCTATTAAGGTACTTAAAATTTCTAAACAAAAGAGAGGTTCTCACAGTAACAAGGTATTCATAATATTAGATACCACTGGTGATCAGTGATGTCAACCTCCCAAACAGGAGATAGAAAAACTAATATTCTCTCAGGTAAGACACTGCCAAGGCATGTCTATTTAATAAATTAGATGTCAGAAGGGAAACAATTAGCTACTGTTTTTATCTTATTATGTCAACATTTTCTGATTACTAACATTAGCATCAGTTTTACTCCAATTACTCCCTTGCTTAACTACACATAATAAATGATAATGACATCATTAGGATTATCTGTGACATTTTTAAATAACTCAGATATCTTGGTTCCACTTTAAGCCCACCAAATCAAAATCTTTTGAGGCAAGCTTGGGAATCTGTGTTTTAAATTGTTCTCCAGGTGATTGTCATGAGCAACTACATTTAGGAAACTGCATTAAATGACCCTAGTCAAGGTTAAGAACAGTGATACAAGCAATGCAGTACTGTTTAACCCAGTTCTAAGACTTCAGCACAAAAGACTGACCTTGATCTAGCTAAAGAGCAATTAACTACTATCTGTCTTTATTCATCCATATAAGAAAGGGCAATGAAAGATAACACAGGGTCAGTTAAGCACCCTGCTCACAACGCTCATCTTAATGTGCTTTTTATGGCAATTTGCCTCATCTCAACCTTAAAAGCATTTTTCTAAAAAAAAAAAAAAAAAAGAAAAAAAAGAAAGAAAAGAAAAAAAAGTTGGTGTGTGGCATTTAAAACTTCAGAACAGAAGTGTGCTACCTCATTTACACATGGCTTCCATTTGGAAATGTCTAAAATTATGGAGGCCATGACATTTCTGTAACAAGTCTGGGTGCTGGCTTGCCATCCATATCTTTAAAAAGCCCTGTTGGTGAGACTGTATGGACCAGAGGAGAAACACTGCTGTGATGATTAATATCTCATTGTGTGATGATCAGCCTCTCTAACACAACTGTTTCTTCCATCAGTATAGCTTCCAACTTCTCCTGGTCTTCAGACCCCATGGAGGAACTTCACAACCAGTAATGATCCTTGACAGCTCTGTTCTTTACATAGAAGATAATTGCAAGGGGCACCTGTCTTGGTTATATTTTCATTGCTCAAATGAGAAACCATGGCCAAGGCAACTTGTAGAAGAGCTTATTTGGTGCTTATGGTTCCAGAGGGTTAGTGTCTCTGAACCCCAGGCTAGAAGAATAGCAGCTGTCAGGCAGTTATGGCATGGGAGTAGTAGCTGAGAGCTCACTTCTTGATCCACAAGCATGAAGTAAAACAAGAAGACACTCATCATGGTGGGAGTCCTTTGAAACTTCAAATCCTGTCCCCAGTAACACACATCCTCCAACAAGGTCACCCATCCTTATCCTTCCCAAACAGTTGTACCAACTAGAGACCAAGTATTCAAATGCATGAGCTTACAGGAGCCATTTTCATTCAGTACCCCACAGCACCTATTATTTGAAGGCACCTCCATGGAACTTTAATGATGCTAACAATGATCACAATGACTAACACCTATTTAGTGCTGATGAATAAGGTAACATTCTGGTGTCACTCTGCACAGACATGTAACTAATCTTAACTAAAACCAGTAACAGAGCCCAAGGTGGTGATCCATGATTTTAATACAAACTACTCAGGAGTCTATGGTATGAGGCCAGCAAGACCCATTCTTAAAACAAAACAACAAAATTTGCAACCTAAATAAGCTTTTTATTGTTTTTCTTTTCCTTGCTGGGCTGTTTGTAGTTTCTCTGTGTATATTTTGTTTATATTATATGCATATTGCCATGGGCTATGGAATTGAGGTGATTGTAATAACTAGTATGGACCATCTGTACCTTTTACTATGTATTGATGTTCAGTTTTATACAGATGTATCAGGTATCTATTTGAATGAAGACTTTGATATGTCATGAACAGTGCTGTGCAGAGACAGCAACTAATGATGCTTGTTGAATGAAATAATGCTGTCAGGAATCCAGGAAACTGGTCTTCTGAGCTTCAGCAACCAGCATATTTGTCTATTCTGTGTTACTTTGTACAAACATGTAATTCTGTGAGGCTCTAAGTTCAGTTTCCTAAGCAATATGTTCCCTTGGAACACTCCAAGTACTCCGATAAAACCACTCATTCACTTCACAACTAATGGTGAATGTACTGTGTATGTTCATCTAATTGATTATTGAATAAAGTACTTGTTTGGCCAATGAGACAGCAAGCTAGACAGGACTAGGAGTCAAAGAGGATTCTGGGAAATGTAGTAGATTAGTGCTGATCCAGGCAGGAAGTGACATAGCAAGGAGACTCATATTTAAGCAAAGAGAAAACAGGAAGTGTCCTTTTCCCCTAGGCGCCTCCTCCAGCAGTGCCATGTGAGCCACCGGCAAGAGAGGGTACCAGTAGAAAGCATCCTCTGCAAGATAAGTCTTATAAAATATATAGATTTATGATAATTAAGACTGAGTTAGCAGATGAGAATCCTAGTCATTGGCCAAGCAGCATTGTACCTAATACAAGTCTCTCTGTGCATTAATTGGGCTCGGAGGCTTTGGGCGGAAAGATTTATCGTAATACAACTGACAGGAAATGCCTACATAGTAAGATTGTACTTTGTAGGCTTCCCAGCCTCTGGGGATACAATGACCCTTAGTCAATCACAATCTTCTGCATGTGTGCTATTTTTGGACAACCTCAATGACTCTAATGCTAATTATCCAATATGATGGCCACTATCCACATTGAGAACTCTGTATGTGACTAATTAAGAAGAGATTAAAGTCAAAATAAATACTGAATTTTAAAGATTTCTTATGAAAAACGTATATTGTTATTGTATTTTTAAACAAAATGGTACATAGTATTGAATATAATCCCATATAATTTGTTCTACTTCATTGAATATGACTATAAAACTTAACGTTATATATGTGACTAACATATGTGACTCATTTCTCCTCTATTGAAGAGCAGTTCTCTACGATATGAATCTTCTGGCAGCCTCTAAAGATTCTGGCACGTCTTATCAATGAATGAGCTTCACAAGCTACATGGCTTTTCTATTCCTTATTTACTCAATATTCTCACCTCTACTCCTTACTAACTTGATGTAGAAATTATGTTTTGTCATGAGTTCAAATTCCTAGTATCAACCTGTTTTTCCCTAAGACTTTTATGCAATACCTCTTCCTCAACCCAAATATCAGAGTGAAAGTCATTACCAGACAGTCATTCCGCTTTATGAGACAGAAGGCACCTTAACCTGAACTGAAAATGTACTTGGTAAATTTGAATCTCTTGCTTTCTTTCCTGCCCAATTTATATAGAAGTCATCAGCCAAGTACAACTACTTCAAACACTGGATAAACACCAATTTAATCAAATTCCCTGTTAATAGCCAGTGATCAGATAATTCAATCCCATTAAAAATGATCAAATCAAGTAGATTAAATCATAGATTAAGGGAAATCAATCAATCAATAAGGTTCTTAATCTTGAGATAGCAACATTTCAATAAAAATACACATGGACTAGGGAATTGCCAAACTAAAATTGTTCATATTTGAGGGGCTGGCACTGATGATCTTAATTTAAACCTCAGGAATGACTCATATGGTAGAAGAGGAGAACCAATTCCTGAAAGATGTCCACAGACCTCTATGCACACACACCATGAGCATGTCTGTAAACACACACATTATAAATAAATAAATGTAAAATATTTCTAAATGAAACCAACTTTACTATTGTGTAATGCACCACATTAGATAGACAGCTATTGTGTGATATTATTTGAAGATGTGTTACATTTGTTTATGCTGTGGAACATTTATTTAATGATGCAAAGATGCAATGCATTTGTATATGTTGCATTTATTTAACTATGTGAAGCTGTGATTCTTTACCTGTGTAAAACACCTGATTGGAATAATAAAGAGTTTAATGGGCAATTGCAAAGCAGAAGAAAGAATAGGTAGGCATGGCCGGTAGAGAGATGGAGGGGCAAGAAATGAAAGGACCAGCCACCCAGCTATACTGCCAGACATGAAGTAAGAAGAAAAGAAAAGATATACAGATGTAGAGAAAGGTAACAGCCCAGAGGCAAAATATAGACAAGATAATTTAATTTCTGAAAAGCTGTTTAGAAATAAGCCAAGCTAAGGCTGGGAATTCATAAGAAAAAATAAGTCTCTATGTGTGTATTTGTTTGGGAGCTGAATGACAGCCCCCTCCCAAAGACCATAGAGTAAAGAGTAAAAACTACTACCTAAATACAGCAGGAAAGGCGTCAAGAATTTTCATCTGTTGATGGAACAATTTTAGGATAAAAGACAGTTAAATACCTGACAAAAACCTTAAATGTAGTTCCAGCCTTCTTCCAATAATGGTGTTTCATCTCAACATAAGTTTTCTTGTCTGTATCACTTGAATAAAAATTTCCTTTGATGAGTGCTGTCACTTATCAAAATGTTTGTTATTAAAATGTGGGCTCGGAATATGTAACCTTTTGCATTTTGTAGGTTTTTCTTCATATTAGTAAATCCCTTTAAATTAGGATTTTAAAGTACACATGTGTGCCGAAGATTTCTTTAGAAAACATCTGAAAAAATAGAAACCTTATGTTCAAACTCTCTAGAATGGACTTTAGTAAAATATCAATTAGTAGAAAATGTTTGATGCTGGTTGCAGATTGGTTGGTGAGAAATAGAGGTGGGAACAAGGTATTGGAGGGCATTACAGGATGGTCGCACTATTGAAAAGCTCATCTTGAAGCTTTACACATGTTCTTTACAAATAATTTTTACATTCATTTACTCATTGTGTGTGTGTGTGTGTGTGTGTGTGTGTGTGTGTGTGTGTATGTGTGTATTTCTGAGTGCACACTCACATGTGCACATGCCCTAACATACAGGTCAAGGTTATAGGACCAAACTTGGAGGAGTCACTTCTTGCCTTACACCAGTAGAGTCCTAAGATTGAACTCAGGTCATCAGGTTTGGTGGCAGGTGCCTTTACCCACTGAGAGCCATCCTGATTCCCCTCAAGTTATTGTTAAATGTTTTTCAATAAAAATAGCCTACTGCCTTAATGAAATAAATACACCCCCAACAAAATCTAATTTAATCTAATGTAGACTGTAGGATCCTAATTCCATCATTTCTGTACTTTGATGTGTTGTTTTCAGAGTGGACAACCTAGTGGACTGTCTCAGCTTTGTAATGAAATAATTCCAGAATTATTAGCCCAATCAGTTATTTCTATATTCATTAAAGCTGGTGAATTTTAACACAACAAACACTGTGTTAGTCAGTTGTAGGCAACTGTGACAGGAATAGTTATTCAAGTATTCCAGATTATATATTTAATTAAAAAGGCAGACACATGTGGACTTTATTTAAAAAAAATATGTGGCTATGAACTTTTTACGGGTTGTAGTCTGAGGAATGTTTAATGTGAAGATGGCTTCCCTGCAGGTGCAGAACAAAAAACAATTCTCACATGATACTCTAGTACAAACTCAATATTAATGATGTTAAATAACCTTCAGATAGCAACAAAGGTGCTGAGGGATTACACAGCAAAGGAGAAAGACAACAACAAGCTGTCCTTTCATTTTCTGTAAATCCAGGTACATGTTTACTTGCTCACTTTTAAATTGTCAATTTCTTTTCTTTTCTGTATGTCATGAAATTTCCAGAGCTACAAAAAAAAAAAACTTCTCTGATAATTGAAAGATCAAAATATATTCCCTTAAACCACACAGACACTCACATTTGCTAATTTCACAGGTTTATTAGTGTAGAAATAAAATAATTAAAGTACCATATTAGGCATACCAGCCTCTAAACAACAAAATTGAAAGGATGATTCAAATTCATGCAAGAGTTCAGGCCTTTGGGTAATGACAAAGGAGTAAACATTTCTCTATCTTAAAGAATTTGATGATTACTACTGAGCACCCCTGTATTGCCTGATGTCAATCATGAAGTCCATAAATGCACCACAGATTTCCAACAGGATTTTCAACCCATCTGAAACAACCACCTAATGGGACTTTTCCAGAAAAGCATGTATTCGTGTGATTTTCAACTCTGTCTCAGTATCAAATAGATCGGAATGCTTAATGGAGCTGATACAATACCAAGAGCTCTGAAATACTGCCCACCTGTCATCAGGTTAATAAGACAGTACAGAGAACAAGAGACAAAATCATCAGACTATTTCTACTTTCCATTTTTGTTTTGTTGTTGCTTTGTTTATTTTTCATCTACTAAAAAGTGTGTCATGTGCTTCCAAGCACCCTGCAGTTGAATGTTAAACTTCCAATGAAGCAAGTTCCTTCATGGTTACAACTCTCTATGACCCTCTCTTCTCTTGTCATTATCTTCCTTTCATTGGCCTTCCCTTCTAGACAATCCAATACCTTTGTGCAAAATGCAAAAGTTGACTCCAAGGAATTTACAAGATAGAGGATCTTTACCTTTATGGGCTGTCTCACTGAAGAAAAAGAAAGGAATTTATATCCTTTTAAAGACAGATTTTCATAAGAAGTGTTTTGCATTTTCAGAATTAAAGAAATTCCTTGTTAAAATATGCCATTATCTTACCTAATGTCGCTAAAATATAGCACACCGGTAGTAAAACTAAAATTAAATATACATATATTCTTACCCTTATAGGGAAATCATAAATATCCCTCCCTGATAGCAGCTGTCCTCTAGCCATCACTTACATAGTGCAGCTGCCACAACAATGTCAGGTTTTATAGTTAAGAAGCAGTCAAAACCCAAATGCTAAAGTGGAAGTTGATATTCCTTGAAGCATAAGTATCCTCAGATGAAGAAATTCAGGCTTTCCATCAAGCAGCATGCACCCCCATTCAACCTGTCACAATAGAACTCATTACACTTGGTCACCTATAAAACAATGGACCAATTGATACTAAGTTGGTTTTCATTAAGATATGTGATAGCTTGAAAATCCCTGTCCCAAGAAGAGAAATTCACTTCTATCTATGTTTAAAAAAAAAAATGTTGTTCCTTGCTTCATAATATAAGGCTAATGGCTTTCTGGAAGGATCCGATGCTGTTTTTCTTTCAAGTATTTTTAAACTTGTGGGTTTGATTGGCAAAAGTGAAAGTCAGTGCAATTTGGGAAAACATAGTCTAGCCAGTGTTTAAGCCTAAAATGACTAGCTGCAAGACAGGCTTCTGTAGAGCCATTCGATCCCAATCTAAAGATGGATCACGAGGATTCTCCTAGTCTCCCCTGTGCTTTGTGGCATGTGGTTTCCGTGTTGAAAACTAAGCTGTGAATACAAAAGTTAAGCTCCCTGCACACGTTCTGGAGACCAAGCTCCCCTGGAGGGAGGAAAAAGGAGTGTAGATAAATAACAGTTTTTTTTAATACTCCCAAGTTTTCAATACATATCAAATATGAAATTTATGCAACATAGAAAAACACATGAATCTCTGCATAGCATCTTTTGGAGTGTCATGTCTTGTTAATGAGCCTTGGATTGTCTTAACCAGCTTTGGATTCTGTTAAAGGACCAACCCTACCCTTCAAAAATCATCTTACAAGTCAGTATGTGCATATTTTATTGTGCACAATTAACTAGCATGTAGCAATAATAAAGTGACCTATCTTAATCACTGCTTTCTTCCTCTTTGTAAAAATTAATGTATTATAATCAGGAAAACTACCTGTAGTAAAGTACCCCACATTAGGCTATCTGAACCTGTTACTCATGATAGCACTACAGAAATACACAAATCAACTACAAGCCTGACAAATGGAGCAGTTAGTGTAGGACTTGAAACACTAGAAGACTCAGCAAGTTGAGTTGACTTTCTTGGCACATACCAATGCACCTTTGAACTATGCTGTAAGAAAGTTACACAGAAATAAACCAGCATCAACATTTTTAAAAATCATGCCCTGGTTCACAGGTGAGTGGAAACAGTTATCCAGGTGAGTACATTCTAGGAAGAAAAAAGGGTGAACTGAATGAATTTCAAGGGCATTTGTCTAAGAATGTATGTTGTATATCATATTAACATATTATACAACATTTCATAATATAGCATATGCCCTTTTAACAAACTATTAAGTTATCACAGATCAATGCTACCCAAATATGTATGTAGTCATATAAATATAGCTAATGTTCACGGTTTCCTTGGGAATCATGAGGGCAAGAAAAAGATATTTAATATGTTTACAAGAGCAGAAAATGAAAATCACAACACAAAGAACTTCTGGCTAGCAGTAAAGAAGCAAACCACTTAAGGAACATCAGAACATCTGATGGGCATTGCCAAACCTGTGTCTTCACTTAAATATCATGGCCACCATGTACATAGGATGTTATGTATGTCCTCATTGCAAGATGAAACAGGTCTCATTCCTACCCTCTGGAAGGAGAAGAGCTTGCAAATAAATATTCTTTATACACATAGAAGATGTGAGTATCTGGTGTTTAGTCTTAGATCAGTCTGAATAGAGGTTCAAAGGCCAGAAGACGATTCCATACCAGAGCAAATGTTGATGGTTTTGTCCTGGTACTTAGGAGACATATGTGACAGAGGCAAAAGAGAAGAGGTTATCTATGATGAGAGCTGGGTGGTATCTTTATCTGTTGATGAATACATTTTGATACGGAGTTGTGGTTTAAAGAGAAAATAAATACCATATGAAGAAAGGAAGTAAGATTGAGATGTTAAACCCTATAATTTAAAAATTTGGAAAACATATCTCTTTTGCTGTGCTGCTGAGCTCTCTTGTTAATTCTATCTTTAAGCCATATTGTCTAAGAATGGAACCATTTGAAAGAAGAAATGCTTTGCATATATGTATTTGTATATTTTATGTGCATATGCACACATTTGTTATCTTAATTCTGGGTCAGGGGAGTGGTTCTTTTTCTCTGAAACAACAGCATTTTGCCCTGCAAAGCAAAATGAACACAAAAATGAGTAACTGTGTGTCTCCATGCCATCTTAAGCTAATAAGCACCTTTGAAGGATAATTATTTTTTTCAAACCCCAGAGGAATCATGTACTGCCTGGAGACAATAATATTCCCAAATATCCCCAGGATACCTGGAAGAATCTGATTCACTATGCAAAAATATTGTTGAGAGCTTTAGATGAAAAGGAATAATAAACAACAAATCTACAGAAGAAAGACCTTTCTGCAGTCTTATAAGCAAGATTCTCAGCACATGAAGATTTGTTTTCTGTATTTTGATAATTTAGCAAAGGGCTCCCAATTACAAATCTAAGCTTGCTGATATGTCTACATAGAAAATCTCTGAGAGCTTTGATGGAGAAAGAAACAGAGAGAGCAAGGAAGTCTTCATGTTACAAGGAACAAGAGCAAAGGAAGCAGAGAGCAGCTCCCCCAAAGCTAACCATTAATTCATATAATTTAATAATAAAAATGGATCCCATTGTTGGAGCACTGGGTACAGACATAATTCCATTCTGCAGCTTTTTTTTTTTTAAGAGAAACATCATGGTATGGCAGCAGGCATATCCAGCCACTATGTCTAGATGACAACAAATTTCTGATCCCTTTTGTCAAATTGCAGTCTACATTGCTATTTTCATATTTACAATGGCATTGTTAACTCTGAATCTGAAACACTGGCATTTAGATATTACTCACTTCCCTAGACTTCTGCATGACAAATTAGAACTACGCTTTAGCTCTAATAAATGTAACTGTAACACTGTTTTCATAAACATTCTTGAGATGTTCCTCAGTGCAGCTCTATTTTGGCACCTATTTTTCCTGCTCAAACAAATGAAAAGGTTGGCTGATATTGTCGAAATACAGCACTTCTGGTGAACCAAGAGTCATTTATTAAAATAATGTATTGAAGCAGTGGCACCCAATGCAAAATTGTATTTCTACGAGAAAAACCTATTACTCCAAGCCAAGATTATTTTATTTTAAAAGAAAAATTATCACAATTATGGTTTCTGAAAGTCAGATGATGTGATTCTGACCTTTGCCCTTTATAGGCTGACCTGACAACTTTTAATGCACAGTAATCTGTCCTGTAGATGAGATGTTTATATAATTAACAAGTGTTGTTTTTGTAGAAATACATTAACTTCAAATATATCTGAATTTCTTATGACTCAAAAATAAGAAACTTTATAAAAAATACAACTATTATTTTCTAATATTACCTAAGAACTTAAAAATATAACCACATAACCACAATTCTCTCTGACTCTCACTCTCTCTCTCTCTCTTTCAGCCAAGGAACTCTAGAGCTGGTCATTTTCCTGACATAGTCTTAATCTTGTCCTTTATCATAGCACTGCACTTTTTGCTCTAAAGGTTTCTGCACTAAAATGTGGGAAGGTGAAGCCATAGTTCAATTCAATTTATTTTTATATTGCCTCTCATACAAAGTCTCTCAAAGCGCTTTACAGTAAGAGATAAAATAATCATATAACACTTGACCATGCTTGGAATAGCCACGATCACCCAGACAGTGAAGGGATACAGCAGTGCACACTCACAGGTCAAATTCCCCTCCTTTCAAAGCCATATAAATGAACATTTCAACAGAGTAACATGACCATATAATATCACTGGCTGAGCCCTCCCTTACTCTGCCTTCTCCAGGGACAATGAGAAGCAGCTTTGTGTTTCTATTCAAATCAACCGTTCTCTCTCCTAAACCTGTGATGATCTCAACTGATGACCAGTTCCTTCTCACAAGCAAAAAGGAGTATCTTATCATGGGATCTTAATTTCTTTCAAATATTGTCAATTATTTTTATCACACGTGATTTATGGCTTCCTGGAAAGCAACTATTGGGGTGTACCTCCTTGTTGTCTGTGCTCTATATTTGGCCCCAAGAAGTAAAGGGAAAAGGTTGGTAGAAAGGCTGTATGTCAACTTACAACACACACACACACACACACACACACACACACACACACACACACACACACACACGAGGAGGGGGAATAAAACTAAATACTGAGATTTGAACACTGAGGATGA
Source organism: Cricetulus griseus (assembly GCF_003668045.3). Taxonomy (NCBI): domain Eukaryota; kingdom Metazoa; phylum Chordata; class Mammalia; order Rodentia; family Cricetidae; genus Cricetulus; species Cricetulus griseus. The sequence goes on from NC_048599.1 coordinate 128,530,872, forward strand.
ATCAATTGCATAAAGGCATTGTGGGGCAGGAAGAAGGAATAAAGATTAAGTTAAATAATAATTCCTGGAAATGACAATGAAGAAACCAATTCTGATTAAGGGAAATCAGGTCAAATCTATGCATCAACCTGGTGTATGGACTTTTAAAATGTAGAGGAATCATGTGGATAGGGATGAGTTAGCCAGAAAGGAGAGAGCAAAAGGCAGCGGTGTGCAGTACCGAGTTCATGTGGTTCTCTCCTAGTGCACAAAGCTGCTTGAAATCAGCAAGTTGAGGAGGCAGGAATTCTTGGAGAGAAAAATTCCCTTTCAACCCCACCGTACCCTCATCACATGTTTTTCAAGTGTGGAGACAAAATATTTATTGTTCAAAGATGAATATTTGCAAAGAGAATATAAGTTAAAAGAAGTCTATGGCTCCAAAATAATCTCACCAACCAATTCAGTAAATGATCCATAATTTCACAGGGACTATGCTTCTACAAAAATGTGACTTTTTCATCTTCTACTTCTTGCAGCAAGTCACATCTTCATAATGGAGGATAACAAACTGGAATACATTGTAACTCAGTTTTTGACCTTTGAATATTTCTGTCACTGATTGTCAAAGTTGAGAACTCTTCTCTATCCTGAAGTGATGGATTATTTAATTAACCGTTGACCTTTCCCCAACATTTACTGATAGTGAGTCCCATCCCATGCAAGCTGCTGGTCCATTCTGCGCTGTTTAGCAATCAAAGGAAACTTTTTTTTTTTTTGCCTTGTAGGTGAAATACCTATAATCACTTTGGGCTGTCTGTTTACCTAAACTTATTTTCAAGTTGATTTGGTTTTTGCCTTTTAACTATCCACTAGATAAAGAACACTAGGTATATTATACCTTTAAAACTCAGATTTCACAAAACAGATGCCAGATGAAACCTAAATGAATCAACCAATAAGAAAAGCAAGCATTGTTTGCTATTAATAAATCTTTCAGAAAAGGTTACAGTGACTCATTTTTAGTGCTATGCATCTTTCAAGGTCTCTGGTTGAATCCAGCCATTTGTAGGAAGTAAGATTACCCCTGGAGAATAAGGTGTAATGTTTGTAAAGTTCCTGCCATTGTTTGTAACTTCCATTTGCCAGTTTTGAGCAGCTTCCCATATTTCTCTCTAAAGATTTCTTTTCTTTATAGAAGGCAAAGGAAGGAAGGAAGGAAGGAAGGAAGGAAGGAAGGAAGGAGGGAGGGAGGGAGGGAGGGAGGAGGGAGGGAGGGAGGGAGGGGAGGGAGGGAGGGAAGGAAGGAAGGAAGGAAGGAAGTAGATTTCAGTTAGTGAAATGCAACAAGGACCATTTATTTGGACAACTTGTTTCTGTACTGGTCAAGCCCAGTTTTACTTGTTCTCACCTACCTACATTCCTTTTACAGGACTCCTCGGGTCAGACATAGGTGAAGCTGAGAGTGCTGTTATCAGAGGTTTCCCAATTGTGCCATTTCTGCATTGAGCATCTAGAAATGTGGCATTCAGGGAGAGTGCAGTGCATTTGCAGACTCACTGCTGACTTTTCGGGCACCATTACTGTCTTTGCTTCTTACACATTTGTGTATGGCTACACAGTGCAAAGTGATTTAGAGCCAAACAACTCTAACCTCATTACCACAAGTTCTTTATTTTAATGAGAAATACTATCTTTTTGGTACCTCCATTTCCTAGACTATATAATGGGGATAAAAATAACCACCATTCTATGCAAACATAATAATGACATAGTGTACAAAAAAGTCATGACAAATAGGAAAAAATGTAACAAAGCTTCTCCAATATCAACTCCAAGTTAGTAGTGGATACAGACATTATCTTCATAGACTACATCACTGTGTGTTACAGAGATTTCAGAAACAACCATAGGCCATTTCTATTTCCCCAGAGTCTACAGTGTTTAAAGACTTGACATTATGAAAGTATATTGTCTTCATTAATTTATGTTAATTTTTAATGTTGGTGTGACTGTATTGCATTATATACACAGAAGCCTCTGTGTATGCATATATATAAATATGAATACATGCATACAAACACATAGATATTACAGGGTGAAAGAGTTTTGACCTCTAAGAAAGCAGATTTTCATTAAAGTCTTAATCTAGGACATAATACCAAGCATTAATTTAACAGTGGCTACTGTTAGTTTAATAAGAAAACAATTCCTTAAAAGTGAGTGGTGTTTTGAAATTAGCAAAAATATATTGCATATATTGATTACAATGTCTGAAATTAACCTTTATATCTTTACAATTACACACACTGGAATGGTACATGCAGTGTAGATTTACTTTCCTGTGTATCTGCAAATCATGTATTTGCTTTGGCATCTATCAATTTCCTGTCAAAGCTAAGAGCTTATTTCCTGTGGGAACAGATCCTTATGGGTGCAGCATCAGATACCTAGATGGGTAAGTTGTATGTTTGATGCATGGTGACATTAATGTAATATTATGATGGATATCTATTAGCAGGTACATCACCCGAACATACACTCTCTGAATGTCTTTGACAGATGCTGCCCTTTTCCTGTCTGTCAATCCACACTAGAATCATAAGAATGAGCAAATGTGACAGGAGAGGGCTGTACCAATTATAGATGAAAGGATAGCATCTACTCCCACCGTTTGATGTGATTTATTTGGCGGTCCTTCTACATTTGGAGGCAGCACACTGTAGCTGTTTATGAAGTGACAAATGGTACCCAATGACACTGAATGACTTCTCTAATCAATTTAACATGTCTAAAAAGTGGTCATGAATTGTGGAATTTGTTGAGTGTCTGTGAGTACAGAAATCATTGAATCTTTTTCATTAAAACATGCACTTCAAATATACACCTGGGAGAGTAAAATAAAAAGTAGTTTGTATGTGAAAATTGAGTTTTCAGGTATGTAATAAAGGTAGTATTTTAATTTTCTTAAAAAGCAGTAATATTTTTATCAAGAGAACTCTGTGGATTTTTTATTGTTTAGCTTTATTTGATAGAGGAGTTGTGTGATAATCTTGGGTAGAGAAATCATTAGTGAAATTACATAAAGTTTTGGTGGTTTGTTTTTCCAAATATCATCTTAAGATTGAATTATTGACTAGCCCCTTTAAAAAATTCTTTTAGCAGAAGTGGATTTATCAATGAATTCACTGAATATATTTTACTTTTTTTCTTAAAAACTATCTACTATGAAAAGGGTAGATCCTACTACCAGTTTTGTTTCCCTAAATACTATACATAAACTTACACATAATTCAAGTAATTTTTTTTGCTTCACACACATAACCAATATAACAGAGAAAGTTACAGGCTGAGATAACTTTACACAAGAGTGTTTGCATATTAATTTCAATTTATTAGAAGTAGGTAGTCTTTTACATATCCAATACTAAGCACTACTGTTATAAGCCAAGAATGATTTTTCCCTATCTCTGTATTATTCAAATTTATTAAACAATATTTCATGTTTGTTTGACACAATGTCAAACTTGGGCTCCTAAAGAACTGCGGCAGCTTTGGGGCTGTTATGCTTTCTTGGACTTTAATCATTTTTGGCAAGGCTCCACTTCCTGTCAGAAAGTGAAACAGCTTTGGAATGTCATTTTCCCGAAAGAAAACAGAGAGAATCCGAGAGGAAGTTCTCCTCCACTCCAGATCCCCTAAGATACTCAAACACACTCACAGGAGGGCTGGAATACATCAAACATTAGCAGAGGGAAAAGGACACAATTTTCCCACATTAAAATACATGGATAAAGTTGAACTTCTGCTAAAAATAGTTCCCATGACTAATCCTATTAAGTTTAAAAAATTGTGCAGTGTCCTCCTTGAAGCAGAATTACTCTCTGCCATCACTCTCTGCTATGCCCACCACACACCCCAAAGCCAGAAGCCCCTCAATATTAGGGCCTCATCTTTCTCTTTATAACGACATCAGACTAAAAAGAGGAAAGGGTGAGAATGAGAGAACGAGAGATTGGACAGTGAGTTTTGTTAAATTCCCAAATATCAAAGGACACCAAATATAAGATATGAAGATCAAAATTATCTCAGGATCCCAAAAATTCCAAAGAGCAATATACATCCTGAACAGATCTACAACATTTTCCCACTCAGTTTTGGACTTGCTCAGTGTCCCCAGGGAGTGATGATACTGCTAAAAGCAAAGAAAGATTACTCCAAGCTATGCCACTTCAAGATGAAAAATGTTGGATGTGACTATGGAGAAGAAAGATGCAAAAAAAAAAAAAAAAAAAAAAAAAAAAAAAAAAAAAAAAAAAAAAAAAAAACCTCTCCTCTTTTGTACTTTCAAGCCCCTGAGTTTCACATGTGAAAACAGCACTTACTTGAGAGGGAGAGAGGAGTGAAAAACAAATCACTGAAAAAGGCTGGGCAAACTGAAAGGCTCTTAACCAAGAATAACGTGGTTGTCTGAGTGAGACGATGCCATCGGTATACTCAGCATTTCTCAGTTCACAGGGACAATCGATGCTTTCCTGGTCTTTCAGAGGGGCAGACACAGGAATATAAAGGAACTCAGTAAAGAGGGTGTCATTAGGTACTATGATATTGACATATGTTAGCTAAGTGATTAACAATGGAGAGGTTCAGCTGTAGTGAAACCTGAACCCAGCAGATGCCATTAATACATACATCTAATGAACTCTACTGACCACATTAAAGCAGAGAGAGCAAAATGATGATAGGAGAATGGCTTTTAATGAAATCATCAATCCAAATATGGAGGCAGAAAAATGTCATCTAGGAATTCTTTGTGAAACCATGGGACAATCACGTAGGCAGGAGCTTGAGAAGAAGGGCAGGTAATACAGTGTAAAGCATAAATGAGATGCCTTAGACCTTATACATATTTAAAGTTAAGTAGGCCACCTTTAATTTTTTTTATTATGACGAAGAAAATTAACCAACCAGCTGATTTTGAGTTTTCCACATTGTCACTCATGTATACAATCCTACAGATTCATGATCATAAGACAAATGTTTTTTGTTAAATACTGAATTGTATACATTTGAATCAGTCCATATCTTATGGAAGTGGGTCCTTATGCTTTAGATTTATTTCATATGTATCAGTGTGCTTCCCATGAACATAACCTAGAACTCCACCCATATGTAGCCCTGGAGAAAGGATGTTCTCACCTATATACATATTTCTTGATTTGCCTTTTTTGAAGGAAAAGTTCCAGCTTCCCAGTCACCAAACAAGCAAGAGAAAGTTCTGAAGTTTAAGAGAGGAGAGTAATTCCCTGAGGTGGCAGGCAGTGAGGAACACAGGTTGACAGAGGAGTAAAGATGTAGAAATTGCTTTTAAACTGCCCGCACTCATCTCCAGCTCTGCTACTTCATAACTGAAAGCTGTAATTTTTTTAATCTTTGTCATTTCTGGCTTTGTTAAGCCACAACCAAAAGAAGAATACGATGAGTTAAAGTGGATAAGGAATGACTGAAAAACAGGAGAGAATGAATTTCATTCTGTGGAGCATCAATTTTGTAATTCCTACCATGCTGAACTTGTGGTCAATGTGTTCTTTAGATAGTTTGGCCATGGCCTTCTATGGATATCTGTGTTTCGTCCTTTGCCTGAACCATCTCACAGCAACTCTGAGTCATTGTCCCTTGAGACCAACAAGATCCAGAAGACTCTAAATTCAAGCTTTCAGAAAGTTTTTTACAAAGCATGTGTGTCACTAAACAGATAATTAGATTAAATCCTGAGTTTTTAAAGTAGAAAAGCTTCATATTTAAATTGCTACAATTTTTAACTCCATGTATAAAAAGTCTCAGGACAAAGTGACCTACGATAAGAAAACTTCAGGTCTCTACTTCAAAAACAAATGGCAATAGATTGGTTACTATCATTTGGTTACACTATATGTAAGCAAGATCTTGGTCTGTATGTATCCAAAGCCTCTTCGGTTCTTGCAAAAGCATAAACCTATCTCCCTAGGCTAGGTATCCTTTGGGTTCTGTGTTCTAATTTTAGTTGGCCATCAACTAATAGTGTCACTCTTACTTTGTCTCCCTCTACTTCTGTTTCTTTCAAGAAAATTGGGGATAGCAAAGTCATGAAGCTGTTGTAAGGACCAAATGAAAACCACCTTGTGTCTTAGTTGATTGTCTAGAACGTGGGAACTCAGCAAACATCAGCTATAATTTGGTTTGGTGGGTATTTTCACAAAAGTTTTAATGTTATATGAAATAAATCCCTGATTTACAGATTGGTAGCACCTAATTCCTCTTTACTTGGGCCTCTATGCCTTCAGCTAGCCTCAGCTTTAGATTCTAGCATGACTGCCTGTAACTTAGCTCTTGCTCAACTCCTATGTGTCCCTAAGAACTAAACACTGCACTGAACTGGAATCCAGTTGCAGAGATGGAGGAGTGATGAGCAAAGTGGACAAGACCAGGCTGGTGAAACCCACAGAAACAGCTGACCTGAACAAGTGGGAGCTCTTGGCCCCCAGAGTGATCACTGGGAAACCAGCATGGAACTGATCCAGACCCCATGAATATGGGTGTCAGTGAAGATGCCTGGGCAATCTATGGAGCCTCTTGTAGTAGATCAGTACTTATCCCTAGCATAGGAATGGACTTTGAGAGCCCATTTCACATAGAGGGAAACTCCCTCAGCCTAGACACACAGGGGAGAACCTAGGCCCTATCCCAAAGGATATGACAGACTCTGAAGACCACCCATGGAAGACCTTACTCTCCCTGGGGAGCAGAAAGGGTATGAGATATGTAGGGTGTTAGTGGGGGGCAGGGGAGGAGAGGAGGGAGAAGGAACAGGGATTGGCATGAAAAACAATCTTGTTTCTAATTTAAACTTTAAAATGGAGAAAAAGAATAAAATTTCAGGCAGAAAAGAAAGACCCCAAGACTCCATAGGAACTAAGTAAAACTATTTTCTCTGTCTTTCTGTTATTTGTCCTGTTCTTTCCTGTATAGGACTGATTTTTTTGGTCATTAGTTATCAGCCCTGGTGCCCCTAAATCTATACTTTGTAAGCTGGGAGAACTTTTCCACAGCATGAACAAGTCTATATTTACTTCCTGATGGGTCTGAATATGAAGGATCCCATCTCTACCCCAAGTCTTCATGGATGCTGTGTGTTGACTTCTCTGGAAGCACATGCAGGCTTACAAGTAGCCTGTTGAAGAATGCCTGTAGGGAAACAGTCACCAAAGATGAACTCTAACAAACATGTGTAGCTCTAATGACTGAATACATAAAAGCCATAATGTATTAAATTTAATGTTGCCTCATTAGTCTTAGTTAGATTCCCATATTACATCAGACTGTGATTTCTCTGTGTTTGTGTTTTCACCTAAAAAATGAGTCTTACTCCCCATATACTACTGCAATGTTCTTTTTAAACCATTGAGTAAAAATGTCCAGTAATCGTCCAATATTGACACCATTCTTCATCCTAGACAAGTAACCCAAGCTGAAGGAAAACTAAATTATCAAATGCCACAGGAGTTTCATGTCACACATACACCATATGAAAGATATTGTTAGTATTCAGGCATCTGTACTGGCCTGTCTTTGGGGTTTTGACAGGATATGCCCTCAGCTGCAGTCACTAAGAGCACCACTATATTCCCTTTTAAAGGGGCCCCACCAATCTCCCATCCTTCTCTCTCTCTTTCCCTTCCTCTGTCTGTTCCTCTCTTTCCCTCTCTCTCCCCCTTTCCTCTCTCTCTCTCTCTCTCGCTCTCTCTCTCTCTTTCTCTCTCTCTCCATCTTTACTTTCTCCTCCCTCCTTGTGCTCCTGTCTCTGGAGGCCAGTCTCTCCCTTTCCCTTTCCCCTTTTTATGATCCCTTTGCCTAATTATAAAAAAAAACCCTCTGCATGAACCCTGTTGCATGGCATCTTTCTCTCACACACTAATTTTCTTAAATTACAACAGATGTCCTTCAATTTTTCTTATTTACTACACTAAGGAATGAGCATTAAAATTATAAGCATAAACTGGGCAGTGGTAGGACATACCTTTAATCCCAGCACTTGGGAGGCAGAGGCAGGTGGATCTTTGTGAGTTCAAGGCCAGCCTGGTCTACAGAGATAGTAGCAGGACAGATAGAGCTGTTACACAAAGAAACCCTGTCTTTAAAAAACCAAGAAAAAAACTATAAACATTTTTTCTATAAGAACATTAATTGGCCTATTACTTCCTTGAGTCTCCTTCCTATCATTTTACATACTATGTATTAAGTATTTTCAATAAGAGAATCAGATTTTTTTGCTCCTCTTCTCCCCCCATCCATAGTTGAACATCTCCCGTTATTGATGTCTACCTTGAGATTTATCATGTTCGGTCTCATCATAGTTATTTTTTAAAGCTGGGAGTAGTGTCTCATGCCTTTAATCCCAGCACACAGGAGACAGAACTCTCAACATCTTTGAGAGTTCAAGGCCAGCCTGGACTATATAAAATGTACCAGAGCAGCAATGCTATACAGTGAGACCTTATCTCAATAAATAAATAAATAAATAAATAAATAAATAAATAAATTGATAGGAACATGATAAAATACAAATTATGACTAAAGAATAATATACTAATGCCTAAAGGTTGGGGAGGTGTGTGGGACCTTTTGTGAATAATTTGTGGATATATGACTAGAGGCCAGACTTTCTAGCCCCAGGAGCATCATGACAACTCCATAGTCTGAGAACATACTCTGACATCGTAGTCCATATTTACGTTGAAATGCAAGCTTCTCAAGCAATTATTCTGGGTTTGCATCTTTTGTCAATTCTGTATCTTAATAGAGTCTAAGATACCTGTTGCTTATCTCCACTTTTATGAATAATCAAATAAAAAGAAAAGTTTAAAAAAATAAATGTTAATCACATCTTCCAAGTAGAGTTTTCAGTGCTACATTGCCTTACTACCAGTGAGACTGTAATTCATGGACTATAAAAGATGCTAGATGGATTAAAAGACAAGCCTAATTACAGCAGTCTAGAGGCTGAAGTCATTAGTTGAAGACTAGCCTGAACTATGCAAGACCTCTCTCTCAAATGACAAAATGAGTTAACAGAATTTCAGTCCTGCTACAGATTCACTCATGATTACACATTTTCTTCCACATTTGAGAAAGAACAGAATTATTAGTTCTTCTCTTGTTTATTTTCTTATCTTTCCAGGTTCAACACTGTTCTGCAGCAGTGACTGAGATGTGGGCATAGGACACTACACTGTGACATCTGTGGGGAAAATACCCAGCAAATAAAACATTGAGAATTAGAAAATAGGGAAGAAGACAGAGACAGGATTAAAAACTGGAGACCAATTCAGAATTCAATCATATTCTTAGACAATTTGGAAAAATTAGCACACATGGAAAATGTATGAAAACATGCCAGGTCCTTGAAACTGTAAGCATTAAGGAATAGTGGCCACAGTAAGGGTTGAGAAGGTGGAAAGCAGCAGTGTTAAATCAAATTGCATTTTAAACCAAGTAGCTTTTAGAATATATATATATATATATATATATATATATTATATATATATATTCCTTTATGTAATCCATATTTTTGAGAAATGAAGATCTAGTTGCAAAACCTTTATGTTCATCCAGGAATAATACCTTATTATCATGTGTTATTGTTCCTCATATTATGCTGACTAGCCATTAATTTGATGATCCCTCATAATAGCCCTCTGGATACATATTGAAACAATGGAGTTCCTAAATTATTATTAAAGTAATTTCAAATCATTTTCAATACTTCAAGTTAGGGAAACAATTAATATTTTCATAGATAACACAGTAATAAAATAACAGTTGATTTGGCCAAAATATAGAAAGATGATAGAAGGTGAAAATGCATGTAATCTAATTGTCCATGATTTTATAATCCATATTTCCTGATGTACCTACAGAAATTGTATTGAAGATTTTGTAGACTAACACATATTTTTAAAAGGCTAAGCATTACTAGCAATCAGATAGCTTTCCATATCCACTAAGATAACTACAGCCTCAAACCCAAGAGATAATAAATGCTGATAGGATGTGAAATTTCAGCAGCCCCCGCCCACACTGTATGAGGGCCCATGGAACAGCAGCTTTAGAAGATCATTTGTCAGTTCCCAACAAAATCCAAGATGCTCTTCCTATTGGAACTACCACTGAACTCCGTGGTATCCACCCAAAATATACTTGAGTAGATGACTGGATAAACTGATCTTTTGCACACATAGGAATTTGGAGTTACATGAAATTTCAAGTCATGAAAAAACAAGCAGAAAAATGAATGTGAAATAATGAGAGAAGACAATCTGAAAATGCTACAGAGTAGATGACTCCAATTTTATGACTTTCTGGAAAAACAAACTACCAAAACCATGAAAATATCACCAGCTTCCAAATGAATAGTAAGGCAGAGGGAACGAGTGGGCACAGCTGAGGGAATTCTTGGGCCAAGGAAGCATCATCTATAAACTAATGATGGATACATGTAATTATAAAATTTACCAAACCCATAGAATGTGCAACACTAAGACAGAACGATAATGTAAATTATGGACTTTGGTGATAGTGATATGTGAGTCTAGTTTATAAGCTGTAATGAATACACCACTCAGGCATTGGATATTCATAACTGGGGCTACTACACATGCCTGGGGGAGGGGTGTATAGAAAATATCTGTATCTTCTGCTCAGTCTTTCAGTTATTTTAAAAGTAATTTACAAAAAAAAAGACAAACATTAAAAACAAAGAGTCTCATGAATGCTTAATAAATCTGCACTGGGATAGCCAATTCTAGCATGGAACAGACAGTAGCTTCCACTATTAAACTTCAGGATTAGTAACAAGCTATCAAACCACCCACGAAATGTCAAAATATTCTGTACACCTCAGAGTTAGAGATGTATGACTCTCTGTGATTTATGGACACATTATTCATAATGTATTTTCTGTTCATTTCTGTCCAGCACTGCACCTTTTATAAACCTACTGATTAATATCAAACAGTGAACAGATCTGACAAGCAGGATTACGAATCTAACAAAACTGTTTATAGTATGCATGAAAAAAGTACACCATTTCCAGGCAGTGTACTTAATAATAAAACCCTGTTGTACTTAAGTGGTGAAGGGATTACTTAACTGTCAAAATTCCTTTAGCTGTTAAGAGTAGCCAAGTTAAAGACTGCTACCAAAGAGGACCAACAGAATATTTATACCACTTTATTCACCATTATCATATTTGATATTTACATATGACACAACAGACATATAAAGCAATAAATTCCACTATTTAAAATAAACATCACCTAAAAAATTTTATGATAAGGAATAAACCAAATGACTTACATTTTTCCTATTTCTATTTCAACTCACGTTTTATAAGTTTTGTATAATTTTGGTCAAGAGATATCTGTATTCCCAGCTTCATTGTTGCATTAGTGACCAAGATATGAAAACAATGAAAGTATCTCCTGATAGATGAGTGGATAAAGAAAGCATGATATAGATAACAACACATTATTATTCAGCCTTAAAGAAAAGAATCTCCCTTTTTCAACAACATGGATCAATCTATACGACAATAGGCACTTGGAATTAGCAAGATGCATAAACACAAAATCTGCAGGATCTTATTTAAGTGTAGAAACTAAAAGTTCATAAAATGCAGAGTACAGAATGTGTTTAGAAAGCTGTAAATAGAAAGTGGCCATCTCGCAAAACTCTGGATAAATGGAATGAGTTACAAAGAGCTAATGCATACTCTACTATAAACTGAAATTTATGTTAAATATTCAAAATATCCAAAAAATCAAAAATGATGTATCAATAAGCTTGACTTACCCAATTTTATATTATGTACATTTGCAAAACATATCAAAAATGGTAAAATATTTGTTTTGTTGAAAATATCTTATTAAATCTTCAAAAAAGAAAATAATTTGTTGTTTACTTTTTAAAAATAATATATTTGTGAGTCTTTAAACATAATAAATATTGACAACTCCAGCAGAAGCCTCTGGCCCCACCAGAGGCTGTACTGACCACTAGAACCCCAGGTAAGCTGCACACCCATGGACCAACATCCACTTTCTTGGTGCATGTTCAGCCTACCCCCAACCTTCTCCTCCATTCCCTGTCACCATATCCTGTCCCAATAGAACCCCAGGTAAGCTGCACACCCATGGACCAACATCCATTTCCTTGATGCATGTTCAACCTACCCCTAACCTTCTCCTCCCATTCCTTGTCACCATATCCTGCCCCAAAACTCCAAGGAAAGCACACTACTGGGCCAGAGAACATCCCTGCCATGAGAACTCTAGGTCTCAACTCCAAATCTGGCTAAAAGCCCTGCTCAACAAGAGGCCACCCCAATAATCAGAAGTCCAGCCCCCAACTCAGATAGAGACCCTCTACTCAACTACAAGCCAGTCTGGCCAAAAAACCAGAGAGGAAACAGAAAGCTAAGGGGAAAAATATCCCTCCAACCAAGAAAAACTCAGAAATCAACACCTAGACTTATAAGTACTCTAAACCCAAATGCTTAGATGCCAGTATAAGAAACAATCAATACCAACCATGGCAATATGTCCCCAAAGCCCAGCTATCCTACAACAGCAGGCTCTGAATATTCCAACACAGATGAAGCAAATGAAAGTGAACATCCAACCAATGTTATGAAGATGATAGACATCCTTAAAGAGGAAATGAATAAATCCCATAAAGAAATCAAAGAAAAGACAAAGAAAAAGAGGAAATTAATAAATCCTTTAAAGAAAGTCAAGAAAAAAATCAATAAACTATTTAAGAAAATGGCTGAAATTGTTCAAGACCTGAAAATGGAACAATAAAGAAAATATAGGCTGAGGGAATTCTGGAAATGAAAAATCTAGGTAAGCAAATAGATACTTCAGACACAAGTATCACAGACATAAGAGATGGAAGAGATAATCTTAGAAGTTGAAGATACAAAAGAGAAATGGATATATTGGTCAAAGAAAATATTGAATCTAAAAATTCTTGACACAAAATATCCAGAAAATCTGGGAAGCTATGAAAATACCAAACATAAAAATTGTAGGAATAGGAGAAAGAAGAAGATTCCCAGATCAGAATCCTAGAAAATATTTTTTTAAAAAATAATCATAGAGGAGGATTTTTCCCAACATAAAGAAGACAGGCTTATAGATGTAAAAGAAGCATACAGAACACCAAATAGATTGGATCAGAAAAGGAAGTCCCTAAGTCACATAATAATCAAAACTTTAAACATACAGAACAAAGAAAGAATACTAAAAGCTGTCAGGACAAAAGAACATGTAATATATAAAGGCAGAACTATTAGAGTAAACCTGACTTCTTAAAGGAGATTTTAAAAGCCAGAAGAGGCTGGGCAAATGTGCTGCAAAGTCTATGAGGGCATGGATGGCACCCCAGACTACAATACTGAGCAAAATTTTCAATAACCATAGATGGAAAAAATAAGATATTCCATGATAAAGTCAAATTCAAACAATACCTATCCACAGATCCAGCCCTATAGAAGATATTAGAAAGAAAAGCCAAGAAGGCTAACTATATAATATATAATTATACAGGCAATATATAATCTCACAACAGCAAAAACAAAAGAATGAATGCACACACACATACACACACACACACACACACACACACACACACACACACACACACCCCTACCACTGCAACCAACAACAAAAAAACAGAAACAGGAATTAACAATCATTTTTCATTGATATCTCTCAGTATCAGTGAACTCAATTCCTCAATAAACAGACATAGACTAACAGAATGAATATGGAAACAGGATCCATAGTGTTTTCCTCAACATCAAAGATAGACATTACCTCAGAGTAAAGGATTGGAAAAAAGATTTTTTTTTCTAAGCAAATGAACCTAAGAAACAAGCTGGTATAATCATTCTAATATCTAACAAAATAGACTTCAAAGCAAAATTAATCAAAGAGACAGAAGAATACTTCATATTTATCAAAGGAAAAAGCCACCAAGATGATCTTTAAATTTTTAACATCTATGCCCCAAATGCAGGGCATCCATATTGGTAAAGGAAACAGTACTAGAGCTTAAATCACACATCACCCCCTCACAAATTAGTAGTGAAAAACTTCAATATTCTCATCAATGGAAGGATCATCCATCAGAAAGCTAAACTGAGAAATACTGGAGCTAATAGATGTTATAAACCAAATGTTCCTAACAGATATCTACAGAATCTTTTTCCCAAACACAAAAAAATACACCTTCTTTTCAGCACCTCACAGAACATTGCCCAATACTGACCAAATGCTCTGTCATAACAGATACAAGAAAATTGAAATAACCCCTTGCATCTTATCAGATCACTATGGATTATAGCTGGATTTCAACAATAGACACAATAGAAAAGCCTACGAACTCATGGAAACTGAGCAATTTTCTAGTAAATGACTGCTGGGTCAAGGCAGAAACAAAGAAAGAATTTAAAAGCTTCCTAGAATTCAATGAAAAGGAATGTACAACATACCCAAATCTGTGAGAAAGGAAAAGGGAAAGTTTATAGCACTAAGAGCCTTCTTAAATAAATTGGAGACATATTAGTAAATTAACAGCACACCTGAAAGAGGAGGAGGAGAAGCAGAAGGAGGAGGAGGAAGAGGAGGAGGAGGAGGAGGAGGAGGAGGAGGAGGAGAAGGAAGAAGAAGAAGAAGAAGAAGAAGAAGAAGAAGAAGAAGAAGAAGAAGAAGAAGAAGAAGAAGAAGAAGAACTCACCCAAGAGGAGTAGGCAGCAGAAAATAATCAAACAGGATTAAAATCAAAAAGGGAAAGGAGAACAATACAAAGCATCAATGAAAAGAGATGGTTATTCAAAAAAACTCAACAAGATAGACAAACCCTTCTCCAAACTAACTAAAGGGCAGAGAGGAAATATCCAAATTAACAAAATCAGATAGGAAAAGTGAGATATAACAGACACCAAGGAAATCCAAAGAATCATTAGGTCATACTTTAAAAATCTCCACAAAATTGCAAAATGTAAAAAAAAATTGATAATTTTCTTGATATATACCACTTACAAAAGTCAAGACCAGATAAACAATTTAAATAGACACATAACCCTCAAGAAAATAGAAGCAGTAATGAAAGTGCCCCCCCAAAAAACCCAGCCAGATGGATTCAGCAGAGAATTTTGCTGGACTTTCAATGAAGAGTTAATGTCACTATGCCTCAAATTATCCCACTAACTTAAAACAGAAGGAAGATTGCTAAATTCATTTTATGGGGCCACAGTCACCCTGACACCCAAACTAGAAAAAGAAAGAGACTTAGAGACAAATTTCCCTCATGAACATAGATGCAAAAATACTCATAAACCAAATCCAAGAACACATCAAAAATAAAGGCTTTATCCATCCAAGACATGCAGGGATATTCCAATGTATGTCAGTCAGTGAAATTCACCATATAAACAAACTGAGAAAAACTCACATGATCATCTCATTAGATGCTGAGAAAGCATTTGATAAAATGCAACTCATCTTTATTGTAAAAGTTTTTGCAGCGATAAGGGATAAAAAGGAAAAACTTAAACATAATAAAGGCAATTTATACTAACCAGATAGCCAATATCAAGTTAAATGCAGAGAAGCTCAAAACAATACCACTAAAATAAGAAATAAGACAAGGATGTCCTCTCTATCCACATATATTTAATATAGTAATTGAAATTCTAGCTGGAACAATAAGACAATTGAAGAATATCAATCAAAGTTGCAGGTTAAAGTATACCAAAGTGACCCCAAAAATTTTACCCTGTAAATAACACCCATCACAATAGCCAAAAATAATGTAAAATACCTTGGGATAACTCTAACCAAGCAAGTGAAACACTTGTATGACAAAAACTTC
The DNA here is from genome assembly GCF_003668045.3 of Cricetulus griseus. Classification (NCBI taxonomy): domain Eukaryota; kingdom Metazoa; phylum Chordata; class Mammalia; order Rodentia; family Cricetidae; genus Cricetulus; species Cricetulus griseus. The sequence continues at coordinate 128,546,826 of NC_048599.1, forward strand.
AAGTGTTTGAAGAATGAAACTGAAGAAGACATCAGAATACAGAGAGATCTCCCATGTTCATGGATCAGTAGGATTAACTAAGTAAAAATGGCCATCTTATCAAAAGCAATCTACAGATTCAATGCAACCAGCATTAAACTTCCAAAACAATCATTTACAGACCTTGAAATGACAATATTCAATGTCATATGGAAAAACAAAAAACCCAAGATACCTAAAACAATACTGTATAATAAAAAGAACCACCCCTAATTTCAAACTATAATACAGACCTATAGTAATAAACCGCACATGACATTGACATAAAAACAGACAGGTTGCTTGATTGAATCTAATCAAAGGGCCAGACATAAATCACACACCTCTGGATACCTGATTTATAATTAAAAAGCTACAAATACACAATGGACAAAAACAAAAACATCTTTAGCAAATAGTGCTAGTCTAACTGGATGTCAATGTGTAAAAGAACACAAATAGGGCCAGGCGGTGGTGGCACATGCCTTTAATCTCAGCACTCGGGAGGCAGAGGCAAGCGGATCTCTGTGAGTTCGAGACCAGCCTGGTCTACAAGAGCTAGGTCCAGGATAGCCTCCAAAGCCACAGAGAAACCCTGTCTCGAAAAAAAGCAAAAAACCAAATACATCCATACCTATCAAATTGCACAAAACTCAAGTTCAAGTCAATCAAAGACTTCAACATAAAACCAGATACATTGCACCTGATAGAAGAAAAAGTGAGAAATAGCCTTGAGTGCACTGGCACAGGAGACAAATTCCTGGATAGAACACCAATAGCACAGGTACTAAAAATAACAATCAACTAATCAGACCTCATGAAACTGAAAAGCTTCTGCAAGACAAAGAACACTGTCAATAGGACAAAACAAGAGCCTACAGAGTGGGAAAAGATTTTCACCAACTCCACACCTACCAGAAAAAGGGCTTATATGCAAAATATATAAAGAACTCAAAAAACTATCAAAAACCAAAAATCAAATTAAAAAATTGGCTATAGGGAATTCTCAGCAGAAGAATCTCAAATGACCAAGAAACACTTAAAGAAAGTTTCAACATCCTTAGTCATCAGGGAAATGCAAATCAGGTCTACTTTGAGATTCCATCTTACAGCTGTCAGAATGGCTAAGATCAAAAACACAAGTGACAGCTCATGCTGGTGAGGATGTGGAGCAAGGGGAATACTTCTTCATTGCTTGTGGGAGTATACAGCCACTATGAAAATCAATATGGTGGTTCCTTGGAAAATTGGGAATTGATCTACCTCAAGACCTAGCTTTACCACTCAATGGACATATACCCAAAGGATGCCCCATCATATCACAAGGAAACTTATTCAGTTGTGTTCATAGCAGCTTTATTCATAATAGCCAAAAAATGAAAACAACTTAGATTTCCCTCAACCAAAGAATGGATAAAGAAAATGTGGTAAATTTATACAATGGAGTATTTCTCTGATGTTAGAAGAAAATGACATCATAAAATTTGAAGGCAAATGGATGAAACAAAAAAAAATTCATCCTGAGTGAGGTAACCCAGATCCAGAAGACAAATATGGTATGTACTCACTCATAAGTTGGCATTATCTGTTAGGTAAAAGATAATTATGCTACAATCCACAGACCCAGAGTGACTAAATAACAATGGGGGCTCAAGGAGATGGGGCATGTGAATTTCCCTGGGAAAAGGAAATATAATAGATTTTAAGGTGGGCTAGTGATAAGTGGGAATAGGAACAGGAGAGAGACATATGGAGAGACTACTGGAATTGGGGCCATTTGGAGGGAGTTATTTGAAAACTAGTATAGTCGAAACTCCCTAGAATATACAAGAGTGGACTCCTAGTAGTATGGGGATATAGAGCCCAAACTGGTCATCTTCTATAACCAGGCAATGTTCCTAGAGGTAGCAGTGAGACAACACCCCATCCACAAAACCTTGCACCAACAATCAGTCCTGCCTACAAGATGTGCTGGGATAATGGTGGGACAGACCTTGTGGGAGGGGCCAACAAATGAAGTGCCCAACTTGAGTCCTATGCCAGGAGAGGGAACCCACACCTAAAACTTCCTCAAACTGCCTGGGTGGCCAGGAATCACCGGCAGGATAGCCCAGAGACCCAGGATAGAACCAAACTCAGTGTGGAAAAAAATCAATGAAATGGTTCTTAATGATATTCTGCTGTATTCATAGACTGGAGCCCTAGGCCGATTGTCATTATAGCAACTGATGGGAGCAGATGCAGAAACCCACAGCCACACACTAAGTGGAGCCAGGAGAACCCTGCAGAAGGAGGAAAGGATTGTAAAAGCCACAGAGGTCAAGGACACCAAAAATACATATCCCAGAGAATCAACTACACAGGGCTCATAGGAGCTCAAAGACTGAAGCAATAAATGTGGACCATGTACGGGTCTGAGCTAGGTCCTCTGCATATACCTTATGGTTATATAGCTTGGTGTTCTTGTTGAACTACTAACTGTGGGAGTGGGGGTTATATCTGACTCTTTTGCCTACATTTGGGATCCTTTTCCTCCACGGGGAGATTCTTAGTCTTACAGAAACTTGATATCCATGTTTTGTTGATATCCATGGGAGGTCTCCTCTTTTCTTAATAGAAATGAAGGAGGAGAGAAGGGGAGCAAAGGGAAGGTCGAGGGAGAGATTAGGAGAAGAGGGTGGGGAAACTGTGGTCAGGATGCAATGTATGAAAAAATATAAAAATAAATAAATATCAAGTATATTTGCAAAGAACACATATGATGAATTTTATTTGACAATTTTTAAAAAGAATTATCGTATCATCAGCCTCCTGATAAGTGTATGTATTTATTGGTTAAGTTTCACGGATAGAATTGTAGAACACTATATAAAGAAGGAGTATTTTCTTTCTCTATCTTTCTCTTCTTCTTGCAGTCTCACTACATAGCCCAAGAGTCCTCATACTCAAGGTCCTGCCTCAGACTCTCTGTGCTGACATTATAGGGAAGTATAAGGCTAGAAATAATTTAAATACATAATAATTCAATCTAGTGAAACATTAGCAGCAAATAAGATCATTTATATAATTAAGGTCAATTACTATAGAGAGACCAATTTGATATATAAATTAATAATTTAATAAATCAGTTCTAAGATATTTCCTCTTAATTTTTTAAAATAACAAACAGAATAAAACTCATACAAAACTCTATTTCCATGGTGACTCTAAATTCTATTTTCCTTAATATAAAAAAGAACATTTTAATCTTAAATTTAGCATGACTATTTCTTTTAACTTTTTAAACATTTAAACATCATCACAGGTTTAGAATAAACAATGTTTTTACAAAATCTATATACTTAATTTACATATTTATCTGAATCAGTTTATGGAAACTGTATACTAAAAGAGAAGCAAAAAGTAATACAAGGTTTTCTTTTAGAGATGACAACTAAGCACGTGGTTTATTTTTCCTGCAGTAAATGACAGACAATACTGACATGGTGACAAGCAATATTAGAAATATGCTCCATTACTTGTTCCTCTGCTAAAGAAGACATTGCAATTCAAGAAACCATCACAATCAATTTTCTACTGAAATACTGTATACTGATGCAAACTGGTAACACCAGAAGAGTGTTGGAGGATCTACTGAAATTTGTTGTTTGATAAAAATGTCTTTTGTGTCACTGATTGGTTACCGGAAGGAGTGAAAAGAGACCTCATGGTTATGCATGACAAGAAATGCAGTCTGAAAAAATACTTGAAAAAAATTCACCAATGGCTAACTGTAGCCTACAAAAGGGAAAACAGCAAACTCTTGAACAGGAATGTGTCTGATTGCCATTGTTAACACATAACAATAATTACATCATCCAGTATTTTCTACAAAAAAAAAGCCTTATATTCAGGCAAAGTGGAACATGTGGCTGACTTACAGGGGAATATTTGACTAAATTTGTGCTTGAGAAGGCTCAGATAGTAGGCATTCTAAGTCAACAAGATGTAATTAGGTATGTTTGATAAACTAAAGGACAAAGAAACCAGGAAAACAATAGAATCAAAGAACATCAGGATAAGACAGAGATGGTAAAGCTGATACATATAGAAATTTGTGTGTGCATACATATATACTTTCAGAAATATATGTGTATTTGGTACTTTCTATAACTGTGATAGAAGACCATGACCAGTGCAACTTACAGAAGAAAGGGCTTAATTGGGTATGATTTCAGAGGATTAGAGTACAAATGTCAAAGCAAAAGCATTGCAGCAGAAGCAGAAAGAACAACCTAGAAATAGCACAGTCTCAAAACTCTCAAGGCCCACCCCCAGTGAGATATTTCCTCCAACAAAGCCACACCTCTTAAGCCTGCCCCAATAGAAACAAAATTGTTTTACATGTCAATCCCCATTCTCTCTCCTTCCCCTCCTCCCCTGCCCCCACTAACACCCTACCTATCCAATACTATTTCAGCTCCCCAGGGAGAGTGGGGCCTTCCATGGCGGGTCTTCAGAGTCTGTCCACTCATTCTTTTGTACAGTGTCACTCCTTTGTGTTTTGTCTTATGAATGAATGGACAGATTCTGTCACTCCATGATTTTTAGAGTGACCACATTTGATAAGCCATAAAATGGTCAAGCATCCACTACTTTTTTAAACAAGTAAGAAAATACAACATAGAATAAAGATCTTTAAAACCTGTGCCTTTTGCATTCTCTCTGAACAAGTGAAATGTTTTGAAACCACAGGTGAGAGGAGCTAAGCTATGTATACAACATTGCTTAGCTCTTCAATGAAACTAAAAAGGAAACAGTGCTGGAGCATCTTGTTTCCACAGAGTGTCAATTAGCAAATAATTTGAAGGCACTGAGGTGTAATTCGAAAACTATTTACAAAACATGACGACTATTTTGTTAAAAAAATAAAAAAGCCTAAAGGCCATTTCTAAATAGCAGGCCAACTTCTCCAAATAGCAGTCCAACCTCAGAAAACTTTTCTTGACCACAGGCAAATTCAGATCATCTTAGCTATATTTAGAGGGAAGTTTTTTAAACCACTAACTCCCACAATGTAATGAAGCTAAAAAATAATATTATAGCATCCAACTTGCCATTAAATAGGAGGATTTCTATCTTAACGTATTTTAAACTCCCATTGACTCAAATGAAAAGGGCCTTTTTACATGCATTATGGAAGTAATCTCTCAGCCTCAATTCATTCTTGAGCATTCTGCTCTTAAACACCTTTGCATTATGCTGTTTCCTATTTATAATAGAAACAGCATGGTAACCAGTTCTTCAATCTTTCTCAGACACAAAACATTCACTCTACACAGCTTCCTTTACAGTTAACACTATATCAGACAGCCTTCATTAATGAAAGGCCACACCTAACACTTTCCTGTTGCCTTCAGTTGCACACTAATTACTGTTACTTTTCAGGGCTGATGAATGGAACAAATAAATTTTATATGCATATGTGACACCACTGCCTACACATCCTTCATCACAAAAGTTAGGGAAGAGCAAACTGAATAAAGACTGACTGTAAAAATAATTATATTATGTCAGTTACTAATAAAAGCAACGTTCTAAGAGATAAATTAACTCAGGGAAAACCATGTTCTTAGCAAATGGAAGACATGCAAGTCTTGAAACTCAGAGAAATATTCACTCAGAGAGATCCTGGGAGATACAAAAGCAAAGGCAGAGACACTTAGGGAGAAAATATTATGATTAAACACAAATACTATATAGATAAATGGATTTGTGACATAGAAAAGCAGTGGTAAATTTGTAAATAACGCTTCACTTAAAGAACTAGCTAAGTTTAAAATATAACAAGAGGAAATCCAAAATATAAAAATTGTAAAATATACAGAGAAAAATTTTCTGTACCAAAAAGTACTCTAACATTTTCATATTGAAAAATTCCCAGAAAGTGCTGAAAAGGGAACGTTGTAAATGATTAAAGTATTGAAAATGTCTTATAGCTAACAAATGACAGAATCAACTTCAGGTCCAGATCTGCACTGCAAACTCTTAATGCCACTATGCAAACTCTTAGCTTCTGAGACAAGTGCTCTGCACTTTGGGGGAGTGATAGATGTGGCTATTAACTCAGATTTATAGCAAAAAGTAGAATAGTGTTTAGAGGAGTTTCAAAGTTTTGATACTGGATGACTGGAGAGATTGTAATGCTGTTAACCATTAATAGATGTTAGGGGGGATAAAAGATAATTTGTTTAAATTGGCAACTAGTTTCCCCTCATTTCACCATTCGATTTGCCGCCTTAAATACTGGCAGTTAATTTCATAGTCCACTCATGGAAGAATAGAAGTTATACCAACCAAGCAATGGGATTTACAGATTAGTGCATCAATATTCTCCAGTTTGATGCCCTGTCCAGAATCCTTACATAGGGAGCCAAGGTAAGAAATCCACTCTCATGACCAGTGTCATGACAGCCTAATAGTGTTTTACCCCGGAAGAGAATACCAATCATACAATACCACATGATCAGCCCTGAAATCATATACATACATAAGAAGTAACAATATACTGACTGATCAGGTTGCATATATTTATTTGGATATATGTATGTGTTTATATATAATATAATAATAAATATATGAATATAAGCATACATACATATTTAAAAAGAAGCAATGAATTTGAATAAGAGCAAGGGAAGGCTATATGAGAGGTGTTATATGGACAGAGAGAAATGAGATAATTATAATCTCAAAAAATAGAAATTATTAGAAAACTTATATTGTAATACTTGGCAGATAAGTAAGGATATATAGGAATTTTAAAGAAATTGTCTAACATGAGAAATAGTGACCAAAATAATCAAAAAAGGACAAGTAGATGCACTTGAGATTTCACACAAAAAATAGATATTCCCCAATATATATTATGATAGAGACAAAAGATATGACCTTCATTAAAAAATAAGCAACAACAAAAAACGAAAGAAAGAGATAAATCAAGGTTGTACTAAAAACAGAAATAAACACATGAATCATTCAATTTTAAAAGATAAGGTTAAGGCAAGCTCTTGGGAAATAAAGGAAAAGTAAAGAAAAAAACCTAGAAGATGAGCCCAGCATAGGGATTTCATCAAGGAAGAGAGTAAGGGAAGGAAAACAAACACTGAACATGTCAAGAACACTTTCTGAAATGAAAGATGAAATTTCCAAACTGAAATAACCCAGCAAGCACTCACCACAATGGACACCATTGACTACACAGTAAGGTAGAGTGTCAGCACCAAAATTCCAGAGGAAAAAAATGACATCAAGACTTTTATCCCAAAACACTACTTCAACAAGTAAACACATTTTTATATACAGTATTCCCAAGTAATATTCTTTTCTGGGCATTTTTCTTCAGAATATAATACTACAAAATGAGTCAAATAAGCTGACAGAGAAGGCATGGAAACAAAAACTAGGAAATGAATATGATTAGATGAGTAGATCATACTTACATTGGATATCTGTACAACACATTACAGACAATGAAATCCATGGGAATTCAAGCCATTTCTTGAAGGGTCATATTGATCTATGTACACAGGCTACTGCATTTTTTTATTGCTGCATAAAACACCATGATCAAAAACAAGTTGGGGAAGAAAGGGTTTGCTTGCCTTACATGTCCCAACCACAGGTTATCATGACAGGAACTGGGGGCAGGAAGTGAAGCCATGTATAATACTTACTGGTTTGCTCCTTATGGTTTACTTTGTCTGCTTTTTTATAGAACCCAGGACCACCTGACAAAGGGTGGCACCATCCTCAATAGGTTAGATCCTCTGGCATTAATCATTAAGCAAGAAACTGCCTCAGAGAAATTGCCTTACAAACATTCTGATGAAGGCATTTTCCCAATTGCATCTCCTCTTCCCATATTGCTCTAGCAATGTCAAGCAATGAAAGACCAAAAAAGACAACTGACCCTTTGTCAAGTTGACACAACATAAACTTTCAAATAATGCCAAGAATGTGTGACTAGATAAGTTATGGACTCTGGTGGTTCTAAAAAAAATGTCTCCCAAAGGGAGTAGTACTATTAGGAGGTATGGCTTTGTTGGAGTAGGTGTGGCCTTGGTGGAGGAAGTACATCATTGTGCAGGTGGGCTTTGAGGTCTCCTTTGCTCAAGCTACACTCAGTGTACTACATAATTCACTTCCTGTTGCCTTCAGATTAAGATGTAGAACTCTTGTAGGACAGGCTCCAAAGCTACAGAGAAACCCTGTCCGAAAAAAGCAAAAACCAACCAAACAACAACAAAAAAACCATGTAGAACTCCCAGCTACTTCTCTAGCATCATGTCTGCCAGCATGCCACCATGTCCTGTCATGATGATAATGGACTAAATGTCTGAAACTGTAAGACACCCAATTAAATGAGAGTTGCTGTGGTCAAGGTGCTTCTTCAAAGCAATAGAAACCCTAACTAATATGTGGACAGGAGAGCCTACAACTTGTGTTCTAATAAATAAACAGAACAATAAAATAACACATAATGATTTAGTGTTGTACATAAAGAACTGTGCTTCACTAAACTCCTTTTTGTAATAGATGCAAATTAATATGCAGACCCACAGCTAGACAATGAGCAAAGAATGAGAGACGTTGGGGCACTCTTCCCCTCAAGACTCAGGAATACATGAGGAAAAAGAGATGAAAATTTTTGAAGGGTTAGAGGTTATGAGCAATGTCAAGGAAATAGTATCTTTCAGATGCAACAGAGCTGATGCACATATGGACTCATAGAGACTGTGACAGAATATACAAGATCTGAAAAAGCTCAAAACATACAAATCCCACCATGGAGAAGAAGTACACACAGTCCCATTCATAACCAAGAAGTTATTGGTAACCAATAGCTGCTGGGAGAGAAAAAATTGGTTTTATTCAATGGAGTAATATTCTAGGACAAGCCTAGTACTCAAGAGTAGTTGGTAATCACAAAATCCAACTCCATGGTTTTTGGTTGCTATTGTTTTTGTATGTTTGTGCATGTTTTTCTTATTTGTTTGGTTTTTTTTTGTTTTGAAGAATGAGAAAATGAGAAAAACATTAAATTTGGTGTGGAGGGGGAGGAAATACAAGGAAGGAGTTGTGGAAGAGGAAATAATATAAAAAATATTGTGGTACATGTACATAATGGAGTACTACTCAGCAGTAAATACCAATGCCATCTTGAAGTTTGCAAGGAAATGGACAGAACTAGGGAAAAAAAAAAAACCATCCTGAGTAAGGTAAACCAGACCCAGAAAGCAAACATAGTATACTCACTCATAAGTGGATATTAGATGTAAACCAAAAGATAACCAGCCTATAATGCATGACTCCAGAGAAGCTAGACAAGGAGAACTCTAAAAGTGACATACATAGATCTCCCTGAGAATGGGAAATAGACAAGATTTCCTGAGAAAATTTGGAGCTTAAGGTTGGGTGGAGGGTGGAATAGGAGGGCAGAATGGGAGAGAGGAGGAGAACATGAGGGAACAGAATGGTTGAGAAGGGAAAAGACAAAGAGGAAGAGGAAGGAAAGAGATCTTTCTAGAGGCAGCCATTATGGGGCTTGCAAGAAAACTAGCACTAGGGAAATTCTCAACTAAGATCATAAGCAATAGTGGAGAGGATTCCTGAAATGGCCTTCCCCTGTAATCAGATTGATAACTACCTGAATTATCATCATAGAACCTTCATCCAGTAACTGATGGAAGCAGATGTAGAGATCCACACATAAGCACTGGATAGAGTTTTCAGAGTCCAGTGGAAGAGGGGAAGGAGTGAAATATGAGCAAAGGAATCAAGACCATTTTGGGGATACCCACAGAAACAGGTGACCTGAGCTAGTGGGAACTCACTGACTGTATACTGATGGGGAAAGAACCTACATAGAACAAAACTAGGCTCTCTGAATGTCGGTGACAGTTATGTGGCAGTCTGTGTGGCCACTGGCAGTGGGGCCAGGATTTATCCCTGGTGCTTGAACTGGCTTTTTGGAGCCCATTCTCTTTGGAGGAATACCTTGCTCAGTCTAGATATAGGGGGCAGGGCCTTGGTCCTGCCTCAAAGTGATGTGCCAGACTTTGTAGACTTCCCATGGGAGAATTCATCCTCTCTCAGGAGTAGATGGGGGTGGGATGAGGGGAAAGTGGGGGAGAAGAAGGAAGGGAGGGAACTGGGATTTGTATGTAAAATGAGAAAAGATTGTTTTAAAATAAAAAATTAAAATAAAATAAAAACTATCGTATGAATTTCTCAAAAATAAAAACATAAACCTACAAACTTCCCTTTCTTTTTTATCCCCAAAATGTCACGTTAATATTAGCACCATGAAGTAAAATACATTCCAAATTCAAAATTCTCACAGTCTTTAAAAGTTCAATATCTTTATGCTGTCCAAAGTCTGTCTAAAAACCGGAAATCTCTTCAACCACCAGTTCTTGTATAATAAAACAAACTTCTCATTCCAAGAGGGATTAACCAGAGCACAGTGAAAGTAATGTAAAAGCAAAACTGAAGTTCAACAGTGTAAAGAATTTAGTGCTTGATGTCTTGGGACCTACTCACAGCCCACTTGTGCAGCTCCACTTTTCCAGATCTGCCATGTGCAGGGCACAACTTGCCTCCAAGGCTCAAAACTGCTCTACTCCTCACTTCTTGCGGTCCTTAGCAATTACCACATGATTGGCATCTCCATCATGCTGAGGTATTCATTGCAATGGAGGTTGCACCTTCACTAATGGCTTCTCTCAGACTCTCTTTGGAGACTCCAGTCCTACCACATAGTATCAAACCTGAGCAGTTCTTTATGACTCCTACATACTTTCAGAAATAGTAACAACTGGATGACCTTGAACACTATAAAGTTTGATTGTTATCATGAGATACAGCCTTGACCACCCTGGGCCAAGGATCTGTGTGATGATGCTGAGAATACCCTCAGAAGATTTTATCTCAATGATGATGCTTCTTCATGATGGTTTCTCAGTCATAGCTAATTATCATCAATTGCTCCAAAAAGGAAAGGTTTCACTTTAGGGGTGTTGATCTCTTACTGGAAGCTGACTCTTCAGCTCTAGCTGACCAGACACCATAGATTCTTAGCAGATGAATGGTTCTAATGGAGACTTTGCTTCCCTCTGAAATGTAACAGTCCAGGTCTTAATTGTCCATCTGTTTCAGAATTCTTACCTCCCTATCTCTCACAGCATATCAGTAAGCTCTGAACACTCAATTCCTCTTCCTGACTAAAACCAAAGTCCTTCCACAGTCCTTCTCAAAATAACATGGCCACATCTGTCACACCAATAAATTATACACCTGGTACCAATTTCTGTCACATTCATGTTTCATTGCAGTGATAAAATACCATGATCAAAAACAACTTGGGGAACAGAGGGCCTATTTGGCAAACAAGCTCTAATTTAAGTTCATCAGAAGGGAACTCAAGCAGGAACCTAGAGGCAGGAGCTAAAAAGAGGCCTTGCAGGAAGGCTGATTACTGGCTTTCTCCTCGTGTTTTGCACATTTCTCCTGTGTTATTTTGTACAGTTCAGAATCACCTCTCCAGAGATGGGGTTGCCCAACAGTATTAAGGACACTCCAACATCAATCTTTAATCAAGAATATGCCCTACAAACTTGCCTACCGGCAGACTTATGAGACATTTCCTCAAATGGCGTTCTTCCCAGCTGGCTGTGTCAAGTTTACAAGTTTCCAACAAGAATACATAGCTTTCCATTCATTTCAATTTTTTATAGTTACTTTATCTTATTTTATGAATATGTTAAAAAATATACACATATTTTTGTCTGCATGTTAGTGTGCCATATGAATGCCTGGTGACAGCAGAGTTCAGAAGACATCAGGTACACTGGAACTGGAGATATAGATGGTTATAGACACCATTTGGATGCTGGGAACTGAATTTGATCCTTTGCAAATACTCTTAACTGCTGAGCCATCTCTCTAATCCCTACCATGAACTTGAAATACTACCTAGATCTTTTATGGTCACTATGATAATGTAATGCTGTATAAATATTTTTCTTTTTATTTAAATTACAAACAAGCTTGTTTTACATGTCATTCCCAGTTCCCTCTCCATCCTCTCCTCCCCTTATCCCATCCTATTTCTGCTTCCCAAGGAGGGTGAGACCTTCCACAGGAGATCTTCAAAGTCTGTCAGAGCATTTGGAGCAGGGACTAGGACCTCCCCCATGTATCTAGGCTGAGAGAGTATCCTTCTATGTATAAAAGGTTCCCAAAGTCCATTTGTATACTAGGAATAAACATTAATCCACCACCAGAGGCCCCATAGATTTCCCAGGCCTCCTAACTGACACACACATTCAGGGGGTCTAGTTAAGTCCCATGCTGTTTTCCTAGCTATCAGTCTGGGGTCCATGGGCTCCTGCTTATGCAGGTCAGCTGTTTCTGTGGATTTCTCCAGACTGGTCTTGACCTCCTTCCTTATCACTCCTCCCTCTCTGTAACTGGATTCCAGGAGTTCAGCTCAATGTTTAGCTGTGTCTGCTTCTGCTTCTATCAGATACTGGATGAAGGCTCTAGGATGGCATATAAGGATGGCATCAATATCATTATAGGGGAAGGACTCTCCACTATTGCTTAGATTGTTAGTTGGGGGTCATCCTTGTAGATCTCTGGAAATTTCCCTAGTGCTAGATTTCTCTTTAAACTTATAATGGCTCCCTCTATTATGGTATCTCCTTTCTTGTTTTCTTCTATTCTTCCCCTGACTCAATCTTCCTGCTCCCTCATGTCCTCCTCTCCCCTTCTCTTCTTCCCTTCTTTTTCTCCTGACTCCCACTCCCCTACCCCCATGCTCCCCAATTAGCTCAGGAAATCTTGTCCCTTTCCCCCTTTCTGGGGAGAAGTTAGGAGCAAGGGGGACCCTAAGAGCAGTATAAATATTTCTAATACTATATTGACTAAGAAAACTTATAAAGAAAATTCTGTAAGTATGGAATGCAGACACAGTCTCTTTCCAAATAATTTTCTATTTGTAGCAGATGCAACACAGAATCCAGAGTTAAAAGGCAGTACTATTGATCATACTCAAATGTTATTGAATTATAGAATACTACAAGAAGAGCTGAGAGTGTGGTGTGAAAGAACAGGCAGTATAGAAAGAGAAGGAAACCCCATTCTAAAAGGCACAAAAGAACTAGTGCTATAACAGGACACTTCATGTATGCAAACATATCCATACTATTCAGATCAAGAAGGTGACAGTTAAAAGCCACTGCTTCTAAACAAAGGAAGTCTGAAACTACCCTAATAAGCTTGAACTATTTGATATATTAACATATATTCATCTGTGTCTTCATTTAAAAGAAGTTAATAAAAAAAAGTAGAAGAACACTGCAGTTTATTGTCTTTTGGGAGCTGTAAAGTACCACACCTAAAAGATGGCGATGGTTTCTGCCTTCTGCCAGCCCGACGGTGAGTGCTCTCTGTGGTAAACAACTCCTAATTTGGTAAAGGTCATGTATCCTCTTAATTCTGCTTGGAGACAACCAATCCTGGCGCACCACGTAGGATTAGGTAATTGGTAGATGTAGACTATATCAGGCCCCGTCTTCCTCTACCCGGGGCTGCCATTTGACTGTAAATCAAAAAGTTCCCGAATTAAACTGTGTTGAAGAAGATTCCTCGGTGTTGTGTCATTCTTGCTGGTCAGGGGTGGACTCGACAAGTGGTGGCCCATACGGGGAATCAGAACTTCTCACAGTCGGGGTGGTGCCAGTAAGTTACCAAGGTAAGTGGAACCATAAAGTCCGAGGTGAATGCAGAGATAGGTCTCTGGTAAAGGAGCACCAAAGCCCTCAGGAAAGAGGTGGTAAGGTCTCTGGTAAAGGAGCAACAAAGCCCTTGGCAAAGAGGCAGTAAAGTCTCCGGAGAGGAGCAACACTGTTCTCGACAAAAGTGAACCGAAAGTAAAACACCTCACTCCTGCTTTAACTTGCAGAGTGAGAGTAAGTGAATGGACCCCGCTATTATAGTGGTGATTTGGCTGCTTTTTAACATTGTAGTGTGGGCTTTTGTTTTCTGGTGGTGTTATCCGACTTGCACACCTTCGGAGCGCACAAACTAAAACAAAAGCACAATGGGATCGTCACAATCACATCCAATTTTTCTGGCTCTTCAAGAGCTGCTTCATTCTAAAAATTTAAGGGTAACTAAAGCCACATTGCAGAGGTTCCTGAATGAATGTGATACCATCGCATCCTGGTTCGCTGCCTCGGGCAATCTCACGGTGGCTAGTTGGGATAAGTTAGGGAAAGACCTGGATTTTACCTGGGAACAAGGAACATTGAAGCCGAGTGTTGGCCCGGTATGGCGTCTAGTGCGCAGCTGTCTAGAGGACCAAGAGGGAAATAAGAGAGCTATAGCGAATGGACAGGCTGCCCTTGCAATGCTCCAAGAAGAAAGATCAGAACATTCAGAAAATGAGAAAGGAAAGGAAAAATGGAAAGAGAATAAGAAGTGAGTCTCTCCTTCTCTAGGAGAGTTGAGGAAGAAATTAAAAGAACCAGGAGAGGATTCAGAATCAGAGCAGGATACATGTGAGGATGAGGACCTCACAGAGGATGAGGAGGGAGAGATTATTGAGCTCATGGAAAAACATTCCTTAAAAGTATCAGAAAAACAGCACCCTAAAATGGCGACTGTAAAGCAAGGGCACCGCCCTATTGCTCCTCCCCCCTACTGCTCTAAAGAGGAAGTAGGAGGTCCTGGTTGCTCCACCTTCTGTCCAGAAGTGTGGTATATGGTTCACACTGAGTTCCGGATTACTCGACCACTGGCTTATTCAGTTTTTACAGATGGTAACCAACAGAGATACCATGAGCCGATTGACTTTAAAATAGTCAAAGCTCTGGCAGAGTCAGTACGCACCTATGGGGTGACGGCAGCTTTTACAATTGCTCAGGTAGAAGCACTCACTCACTTCTGTATGACACCTAATGATTGGATGAATTTGGTAAGAGCTTGCTTATCACCAGGACAATATTTGGATTGGAGAGCTTTCCAAATTGAGTTTGCCAATGATCAAAGTGCGACTAATCGAGCTGCTGGTAATCAATACTGGGATGTGGACATGCTTCTTAGTCAAGGACGTTTTGCACAGCAACAAACAGGATACCCTCTCCTCAAGTGTATGATCAGATTAACCAAATAGCCATTAGGGCTTGGAGGTCTCTGCCTAACAAAGGTGAGGTCAGTGGAAATCTTACAAAGATATTACAAGGTCCTATGGAACCCTTTTCAGACTTTGTGGCAAGAATGGTAGAATCTGAATGATAAGTATTTGGGGATCCAGATGCTGCTATGCCTTTGATCAAACAGCTGATTTTTTCAACAATGTACAAAGGAATGTAGGGCTGCAATAACTCCATATAAGGGTAAAGGCCTTGAAGTCTGGATGAAAGTCTGTAGGCTGCTGACTAATGCTGGCCTAGCAGCTGCTGTGATGCAATTAATTAAGAAAGGTGGAAGTTCAGGAGCTTGCTTTAAATGTGGCAAGCAAGGGCACTTGAGAAAGCAATGCCCCGAGGGAGGAATTACTAAAGTCAATAACCCTACCCCATGCTCTAAGCAACCTGGCTTATGCCCTAGATGTAGAAAAGGAAATCATTGGGCTAGGGATTGTAGATCAGTAAAAGACATCAGTGGACAGCCTCTTGTTCAGGGGTATGGAGGAGCCCGTCCAAAAAACGGATGACGGGGCCCACGACCCCAGGGCCCACAAATATATGGGGCCATGGAGGATCAGAACCAGGAGCAGAGTCCCGAAACCTGGCCCTCTCTTCGACATCCAAGGGACCGAGGAGAGCCACTACAGGCTCCGTGGGGCTGGACTTACGCTCCACCACCAGATTCATATTAACTCCCAGAATGGGGGTCCAGCTCGTTGATACTGATTTTAAGGGACCCCTTGAGCCTGGCATAGTAGGCTTGTTTATAGGAAGATCATCTGCAGCATTGAAAGGTCTACGAGTACATCCTGGAGTTATAGATCCTGATTACATGGGTGTAGTAAAGATTATGGTAGAATCTCCTAGAGGGATTACAGCCATTTCTCCTGGAGACAGGATAGCACAGCTATTGCTTTTGCCAAGTTTACATGACAAGTTTCCAGCTCAAGCCAGAGAGAGGGGAGAGGGAAGCTTTGGTTCCACTGAATCAAACTTAACTTTCCTAGCTTTAGACCTTGATCAACATCCAACCCTTGAGTTAATTGTGAATGGTAAGAAAATATTAGGCCTACTAGATTCTGGAGCTGATAAGAGCATCGTAGCCACCAAAGATAGGCCCTCTGGCTGGCCTATACAGGTCTTCTCAGACTTTACAAGGTTTGGGTTATGCTAAGGCTCCTGATATGAGTGCTAGACAATTGCCTTGGAAAGATCAGGAAGGGCTTTCAGGGACCATGCAGCCTTATGTGTTAGACTTACCAATTTCACTATGGGGAAGAGATTTGTTAAAGGATATGGGTTTTAAACTCACAAATGAATACTCATAAACATCTCAAGATATCATGAAACGAATGGGATACGTCCCAGGTCGAGGCCTAGGAAAACATCTGCAGGGTTGTACCAGTCCTATTATTCCACAACCGAGACCAAAGAATCTAGGTCTGGGTTTTTCCTAGGGGCCACTGAGGGAGGTATTCCTATTACCTGGAAAACAGAGGAGCCGGTATGGGTTCCTCAGTGGCCACTTTCCTCTGAAAAACTGGAAGCTGCTAGGATTCTAGTGCAGAAGCAGCTGGATCGGGGGCATTTAAAATCCTCCGTATCTCCATGGAATACTCCTATTTTTGTCATTAAGAAAAAATCTGGTAAATGGAGACTGCTTCATGATCTTAGAGCTATTAATCAGCAGATGCAAATTATGGGCCCTGTACAACATGGTCTTCCACTTTTAACTTCTTTACCTGCATCATGGCCTATCATCTCTATAGATATTAAAGATTGTTTCTTTTCCATACCTTTGTGTGCCAAGGATTCAGGGCGTTTTGCATTTACCCTGCCCTCTTGTAATAGTGAACAACCTGATCTAAGATATAAATGGATAGTACTGCCACAGGGGATGGCCAATAGTCCTACTATGTGTCAGTTGTTTGTAGCAGAAGCCATTGCTCCTTTGAGAGTGGACTTTCCAAAGATCAGATTTGTTCATTATATGGATGATATTTTATTGGCTGCCAAAGATGATAAAACGCTCAATAAGGCATATACAAAATTGGTAAAATTGCTTGAGATGCATAATTTAGTCATAGCCTCAGAAAAGGTACAAAAGGACACTGTTATTAACTATCTAGGTGCTAAGATTCTCCCTCATACAATTATTCCACAAAAGATAAAGATTAGAAAAGATAATTTAAAAACTCTTAATGATTTTCAGAAGTTGTTGGGAGATATAAATTGGATAAGGTGTTATTTAAAATTACCTAATTATGAGTTGAAACCATTGTATAATATTCTCAATGGTGATTCAGTGTTAGATTCACCTAGGCAGTTAACCGCTGAAGCCAGAGAAGCTTTAAAGAAAGTGGAGACAGAATTACAAAATGCCAGCCTTAAACGACTAATAGAAAATATGGATATTCTTTTGTGTGTGCTCCCAACATTCTCCAAGCCTACAGCTTTGCTGTGGCAAGATGGTCCGTTACTATGGATTTATTCTAAATCCTCCCCAGGAAAAACTATTGAATACTATCCTGCAGCGGTTGCTGACTTGGCTCAAAATGGGATACAGCAATGCATTCAATATTTTAGGAGAGTACCAATTAAGATCATAATCCCATATACTGTTCAACAAGTTAATATACTTTGTGGAACTGTGGATGATTGGGCCATTCTTCGATGTGGATTTTCAGGAGAAATAGATAACCATTATCCAAAACACCCTCTAATGTCATTTTTTAAAGAACATCCAGTCATTTTTCCTAAAATGACTGCAGCAGCTCCTATTGCTGGAGCCACAAACATTTTCACTGATGGATCCAAGACGGGCTGTGGAGCCTATATGATAGAGCATCAGGATCCAGTACAATTTCAATATCAGCCTGGCTTCCCCCAGATTATTGAATGTAAAATTGTTCTTGAAGTGTTTAGAAATTGCCCATTCGGCATATGTTGTGAATGCTGTTAAGGCCCTGGAGGTTGCAGGACCTATCAAACCTAATAGCACAGTTTGCAAACTCTTACAGGAGTTGCAAAAGTTGATCTGGCATCGCGATCAGAAATTTTTTATACAACATATTAGAGCTCATACCAACTTGCCTGGACCTCTATCAAAAGGCAATGAGATCGTAGATCACTGTACTAGAGGGGAATAAGTATTTTTCGCTTCCCCTATGGAGTGAGCACAACAATTTCACAAACAATTCCATGTATCTGCAAAAACTTTACAGCAAAGGTTTCAGCTATCTCGAGCAGAGGCTAGACAGATAGTATTGAATTGTCAACAGTGTATAACCTTTTTGCACCCCCCTAGCCTGGGGGTCAATCCCAGAGGGTTATTGCCCTTAAAGATCTGGCAAATGGACGTAACTCATTTTTCAGGATTTGGAACTCTTAAATATATCCATGTGTCTGTGGATACCTGTTCAGGCATCATCCATGCCACCCCTATAAGTGGGGGAAAGGCTCGCAATGTCATTGGACAATGCCTTGAGGCATGGGCTGCCTGGGGAAAACCTCAGCAATTAAAGGTCCTGCTTACACAGCTCAATCTTTTACCTCCTTCTGTAAACAGATGGAAGTCCAACTAAACCATGGCCTACCTTATAATCCTCAAGGACAAGGAATAGTTGAAAGAGCTCATCGCACATTGAAAGAATGTTTATTAAAACAAAAAGGGGGAATAGGCCATGGTAGAACACCAAAGGAACAACTATACTTGGCTCTCTTTACTCTGAATTTTTTAAATTTGGATTCTCAAGGCCTTTCTGCTGCCGATAGGCACCAGACTCAGGCACCTGCTCAGAAGGGCTACATAAGATGGAAAGATATCCTTATGGGTCTATGGCATGGACCGGACCCAGTGTTAGCATGGGCGAGAGGTTCTGTTTGTGTTTTCCCCCAGGATCAGCAAGACCCAGTGTGGATTCCAGAGAGACTAACGAGGCGGTGCAACAAACAAGATGAAGCCTCCGATATTGATCCTGCTGCTGACCTTGACAACACCGTGGCTGATCCAGGCCAGAGAACAAATCCTGTGGGCCATAGCAAAAGCATGGCCAATTCCCTTGCCTGTTCATAACACATCTAAAGTTTTGCCTGTTTTCTTTTCTACTAGTTGTGAATTGGGCTTGCCTTGTGTAAATTTAGACCCTGACACTGCTCAGTATTCAGCCACTAATATTTCTCTCCATGGAGCATTATGCTTCTCCCTTATTAATAATTCTAACCCATGCATTTGGTTGAAAAATGGTTCTGTTGGCAATTGGCTTGATCCCCTTACTCATAACCAGATCTCAAGTGCTATGCTCACTGAAGTCCTGACTCAGATTAGTATAGGCGCTAGTTCTGGCTCCGGCACTGGTACAAATGGAACCAAAGATGTAAATATCACTACATTTCTGATGCTGATGGAGGGGCTCCGACCCTCAAATTCACACTTTAGTCAAGAGAACTCCACTGCTCCACAAGTCTTGCTGTATTGTGCACCCAATCCAGGCTATCTTCCTCATTGGACACCCTGTCAGAGTCCGGACCACAAACTTAAACACATAGCTCCAGGTTTTGAATTTACTCCCCCTCTTGGCAAGTACCAGTATAACTTAACTCAGGGAGGTTCCCAAAGAACAGGCAGTAAAAATACCTGGCCATGGTTTCAATGGGTACTCTCCAACGAACATGGAGCATTTACTTCTCTTGAACCTTTTGCAGTTCTCCAGAATCTCTGCATAAGACTTTTTAATGTTTTTGGTACTAGGGATGAGAAGGGACCTTCTCTTAAGAATCTATCATACATAAAACTTTGAATAATCTCACTGTTCCAGCTAGCCCAGTATGTTTAAAAGCTCCTTTTTTAGTTCTGCTCTTTAATGCTGCTAATGCTATCAAAGAAGTGATCTCGTGCAATTCGACTGACATCTCCTGCATTGCTACTCAATGTTGGAATGGTTCATGCTAATACAGCAGTAGTGATGAGGATTCCTATGTATGTTCCTATTCCGGTTAAAGTGGATACAGGAACATTTCCCATTACGGAAATCATCAGAACCAAACGGGATTTTGGCATAACTGCAGCATTGGTTACTGCCATAACCCTTTCAGCAGCAGTGGCTATGACTGCTGCCGTTGCCATGGCTGCTCAGGTCCAATCAGCTGAGACAGTCAATGACATTGTGGAAAAAACAGCTACAACATTAACTACCTTAAGATCTATTGATGGCCACTTAAAAGCTGGCATTCTAACTGTGAACCAAAGAGTGGACCTGTTGCAGGAACAGGTGGATGATTTAGTAACCTTAACTTCCATAGGATGCATTCATTCCTTTTCTTCTTTATGTATCACCTCCAGGATAGCCAACAATTTCATGGAGAACAGCAACCTGAGTTGGCAGCTGAGTGCCTACCTTCAGGGAAATTGGAGTCAACAGTTCGAGAACCTGACAGACACCATAACACAACAGATTGTTGCCGTGAATGCTACACACCTGAGCCTGCCCACTGTTAATACCCTCTTAACTACCCTTAAGCAAGCCTTTAGTTTAGTTAAGGAATGGGCTGGGGTAGGGGTTATGCTTTCCATGATGCTGTTAGCCATTTTTGTTTGCCTGTGGTGCCTATGCAGGATCAGGAAGTCACAAAAATCCCAAGCTGCCATGTTGGTACAGGCCTTTGCTGCTGTGGAAGAAGGACAATCCTCTCAAGCATGGTTATCCATGCTGACAGACAAATAGATGTCTGTCTCGCCCTTACTGAGTGAGTGATGCGTATCTGAATCAGTCATGCTCAATGACGGGCACCTACCCTCTTGCTGAGCGAATAAGCATACATGTGTTCCCTTCAGCCTAAGACATGAGCCTGTGAGGGCGACACAGTGACTCTTTGACAGATAAGATAGGGACACTGGGGTTGAACCTAAGACAGAGATGACTGAAATCTGACAACAGATATAATATTTATAACAAAAAGGGGGAACTGTTGGGAGCTGCAAAGTACCGTGCCCAAAAGATGGCGCCAGTTTCTGCCTTCTGCCAGCCCGACGGCGAGTGCTCTCTGTGGTAGACAACTCCTAATTTGGTAAAGGTTATGTAACCTCTTAATTCTGCTTGGAGACAACCAATCCTGGCGCACCACAGAGGGTTAGGTGATTGGTAGATGTAGACTATATCAGACCCCATCTTCCTCTACCCAGGGCCGCCATTTGACTGTAAATCAAAAAGTTCCCGAATTAAACTATGTTGAAGAAGATTCCTCGGTATTGCGTCGTTCTTGCTGGTCAAGGGTGGATGCAACAATTGTCCTTATACAGACCAGGTCTG
This sequence comes from Cricetulus griseus, assembly GCF_003668045.3. Lineage (NCBI taxonomy): Eukaryota > Metazoa > Chordata > Mammalia > Rodentia > Cricetidae > Cricetulus > Cricetulus griseus. The sequence goes on from NC_048599.1 coordinate 128,568,388, forward strand.
CACAGGAATAGTACTACCCACATTCAGTTAGGCCCTCCAGCATCATTTAATAAACAAGACAATCCCCTACAAGCATGTTCATAAACCAGTCTGCCTAGTGAACTCCTCAAACAAGGTTTTTGTATCAGATGACTATAAGCTGTATTAAATTCATAATTAAAGCTAACTGAAATAGTCCCCAATATCAGCATGCCAATCCAGAGTCTTTCCTGATATCTTCTGCATGTTTTATTTTCCATTGAACTCTAACAATAACTCTTTCAGCCAGCTGCCTGGGTTCTGCTGCCACTTTAGAGCACCAAATAACACACAGTCTTATATTATTTACAATGCTTCTGGCTAATAACTAGGATTTCTTATATGCTATCTGTGTCTTAAGTATCAACCATAACCATTAATCTGTAGATTTTATAAAGACTTATCTGATCAAGGATGAGGGCCTAGTGTCCTATCTTCCAGGGATCACATGGCGATTCCGTCCCTTTCCTACATTTCCCAGAATCCTTCTTCTCTCCTAGTCCTGCCTAACTTGCTTCCCTATTGACCAACAGTGCTTTATTTATCAACCAATAAGACAAACATATACACAGAAGGACTTCCCCCATCATTGAACAATATTTTCTTAATTTTAATATTTAAACTAAATCAAATTGTCAGTCTAACTAAAATTTTTTAATAAATAACTTTGTTATTATATTTTCTGTTAGTGTATAAGTTGTCATTTATGGTCTTTTGGAAAATAGAATACATTACTGCAGGCTCTTCTGGCTTTCAAAATTTCCATTGAGAAATCAACTGTTATTTTGATGTATTTTCCTTTATATAGGAATTACAATTTTCTCTTAAAGATTTCAATTCTCTGTCTTCTAGATATATATTTAGTGTTTAACTATGATATGCCATAATGAGTTTCTTTTCTGGTGTTGACTATTTGTTGTTCCATATACTTCTTGTATTTGTATGGATGTGGCCTGGTATTCTTCTCCCTCTACACCTATAACACAATGACTGATCTTTCCATGGTGCCCCATCCCCTGTGTGTTCCTTTCTCTGTGCCTGTAAATTTTTTCATATCTTTGCCTGTTTGATCTAGTTACTTTACTTCATCTCTGAATGCTGATATTCTTTCTTCTCTTTGATTTTTTCACCTAATTGTAACACATTCTTTTCAGTTTTCTATTTCAATTATTCAGTTTTTCAAGTCCATCCTCATTTCAACGTGGGTTTTCTTCAATACTTCTATCTCTTTGCTTCATTCCTATTTCACATCTTGATGAGTCTCCATCACTCAACTTTTTGTAGCTTTGCTGTAAAATTTCGCTATCAATTACAGTTTTATTCACTTATCCAACCTAATAAAAGTAAAAAACAAACTATGACAGAGTTGTAACTAGAAAAACAGTAGCTCTTTCAAGACTCCTCCTTTGGTTTGCATTCTGTAATTCTTAATCATGTAATATTACCCTTAGTCTCCTTTCCAAATGTTGTCCTATTGTCGTTTGTGTGTGTGTGTGTGTGTGTGTGTGTGTGTGTGTGTGTGTGTGTGTGTGTGTGTGTGCATGCTCTTGCGCACCCACTCACGCCGTGGGCCCTTTAGCAGGCAACAAACCACATCTCTTTCTGTACTACCCCAAAGCATGTATTGCCCAACATCAGTACTCTGTACTAGTGAGGGCAAAACTTATACCAAAATGCATAACCAATGACATATTTCCAGACACCCAAGTCCATTAGCAGAACAAAAGCAATACAAAAACTAGACATTATTCACCCCTGCCAAAATTATCATATTCATAGTAATGGTTCCCAATAAGTAGAACTTAGATGAAATTGAAGACACATACAAAAAAAAAAAGCAATTACAGTCATATTCAGAGGTTTCAAAGACACCACAAGTAAACACCAGAATGAAATGGAAGAAGACAGAATACATTCATGACTGAAGGGCAAATTTTCCTCTCAGTTTAGTCAGGGGAGAATCTCTGTAAAATGAATAGTAGGGAGGCAAATACTCATAGCTGCCCTGTTGGGAGCTGAATGTTCAATCCTCAACAAAACATTGTACTACACTTTCTAAGGCTCAGAAAACAACACAAAAATGGGAAGAAGGAATAGGTGAGCCAAGAGATAAGAAAAATGTCTGCAAAATGCTGTCTTCTAATCATGACATAACCTTTGCAATAATTATCCCATAGCTGCTGAGTTTGCCTCAGCTGGGCCTGCAGAAGACAGAGCTTCTTCTTAGTTGATCATAAGTTAAGAAAGAGCTTAGAGGGCAATTGTCATTCCTGCTGGACTATTGGATACTGGTGGATTCTGAGGAATGGGGTCATTATCTTCAGTGTGTACACAAAGGTAAGCTCAGCAGGCTCCACTGGACTTTTCCAAATCTATGGTCACACAGGATGCCTGACAAAACACAGTGGGTTGTGAACATGAGAAAAAAGCCTAAAAGGCTAAAAGTACCAGTACGGAGATAAGAGAGGGTCAGTAATGAAAAACAATCAGGATGCATTATATGTGATATTGTCAAATAAAAATTAACTTTAAAAGTAACTCTAATATCTCTGAATATAGAGCTAGCATGTGCACTTAAAATTTATTTAAAAATATCTAAGGAAATTATAAATAGCATTATTGTTACAACAAAGCAATTAGAAAAGATTGCAAGAATACAGCATATGTAGAAAAACAAGCTCTGGCTTTTAATATTATTCAAAATAATTTTCCTCAGTTACCCTGAGTTCTGAAGACAATGTATTGAGATACAAGATGCAAGCCAGAATGCCCTGCACACAGTCAGCAAAGACTTTGCCTGGGGCCTTTGGCTAGACATAGAAGCTAAAAGAAGAGTCTTCTTCTAGCCCAAGGTTAATTCTCTGTTTTAAAATGGAGCCTGCCTAACAATGTCCACTCAGATACTTTCTTTATTCTACAAATTCTACTGCAAAGTGAGAAACAAGAATACTAAATCTTCATGTGGGTACATTTTTTATTTTCTGAAAAACTATTGTAATTTCATAGTAGTATAAATATTTGATAAAAGAGGAACTAATAAATAACGGTGCTATACCCAGTAATTTCACTCAGTAACAAAGCAGCAATGTTACAAAACATAAAAAACCTAGATTAAGTGGCTCCTATGTTTCACTTCACTCATTTTGTAAAGTCAAGAGAGTTTAAATATGTCAAAACTAGATATTATCCAGTTTCATAACTATTAAGTCTGAGAATAACTTATTTCTCTTCTAGATAATAAATATTTATATTCAGAACTGCATTACTTTACAGAAACTTAGAATTATGTGTAAAAATTTAAAACCATGGAAAAGTACATAAGTCATCAGCTTAAGCATATTTCTGTCATTCAGGGAATGTATAACTCATGGCAAACTTAACTCCAAATGGTTTAACATCCTTTCCTTTAATACTTGTTTTCTGATATTAATAAAATGAAAGTATGAAAAATAGATTGATATGATTAAGTACTTCAAATAGAAATATCATTGGTCTTTGTAACAATTAGTGTCCTACTTCGCAACTATCATACTGTGGTTTTCAAAAGAAGGCCCTAATATTTAGAATGTCAAAGACATTTAGGGACCAAATATGTAATGCAAAACAGAAGATGCTTCAAAATATCTCCAAAGTGTATATAAGGGATACAGAAATAATAATTGGTTACTTCCCCATAGTTGGAGTTGCACTATATATACATGTAAACCTAATCATCTTTTAGAATTTATAATTGTCACACAATAGAAATTGTAAAATCCAAAAAACAGCAACATCAATGAAAGAGAATGCCATGTAAAGTACCGATTACATTTGATATGGCATAAAAACTGGCTTTGACTTAGTTTCTGCTTACAGAAATACTTGGAGAAAGAATGTCCTTGGGAACAATCATAAAGAGAAACTCTATAGACTGAATTTATAAAGAAATAAATATATACATAGTCTATAAAGGCAATGTCTTGAGCACTATGCTGGCAATCTTCCAGGAGCCCTGGGAACAAGCCTAATTTCCATCTAAATTTGCACACATCTTTATTGCAATCTCATACCCTGTGAAGATTTACGCACTTTCATGTCCTTTGGCACAAGAGGGAAAATGACATCTCTCTTTCTCTGCCTCCCTCTCTCTCTCTCTCTCTCCCTCTCTCTCTCTCTCTCTCTCTCTCTCTCTCTCTCTCATGTCTAAATCACATTTCTTGAGATCAATCTTAGCATCACTAATATTTAACGAATCAAAATCCAGTCACAGCTTTAGTTATAGAACTCACTGCTAAATAATTTCTGCAATGGGAATTTAGTTATACAAATGAAACACTGAATTATATTATACTCCACTGTAATCCTCACTGTAACTCATCCTACCTGAGTATGAAATGCATGTATTCTCAAGTTTGCTATGATATTACTAAAATTGACTTTTCTTCAGGACTGCTTCCTGACTGTCCATTTATAAGCAAGTTTCTCTGGAGTCAATCCTTGATTCTGCATTTCTGGCATGTCCTTTTTCTTGGGATGAAAACAAAATTACATTTAATAACATCATGGATGCCTTCTCTTAGACTAATGCCTATTGATTTATTGCCATCTGCCCTCATGTTTATTGCCACATTTTTTGAAAAATGGTTTAGGGTACTTTTTCTTATTCTGTGGGGAGGACTCATTTTATCCCCTTGTTATCTGTTCCTGTCCCAACAAGTATGGGAATACTTATTTAAATTTCAACAAAACCCAAGTCTTTAACTATAAGTCTTCATTTAAGTCTTATTATTATCATGTCAATAATTTCAGTAGTTTGCTTCATTGAACATTAAAAACATGTATGTCTACTAGATTCTCGTTTTCCTGTATTAACATTGTCTTTACCAACAGTTAGCTAAGAGCAACTTGGGAGACTATGAGCATAAAAGATGGGCTGATGTTCTCCATCAAAAGAGGTCTACACTCACACTTTATGAGTCAGGTATATTAACTTCAAATACAAGCACATCCCTGAAGGCAAGATTATAGATTATAAAGAGGTTGTGATGGTAAACTTCGTGATTAACTTGACTAAATTTAGAAGTGCCTGGGAGATTGAAGCACACCTCTGAATGTGTCTGTGAAGGTGTTTTGAAAAGAGGATTACCTAAGGGGCAAAGATTTACTCTGAATTGGTGATGGCACACACAATAAACAAATAAGGAAAAGATAAAGCCAACAGAGACATTGTGTCTGCTTCCTGACCACAATGGCATGACTTACCACACTCCACCATGCGCGTTTCACTGTGATGGATTGAGCCCTCTGACACCATGAGGCAAAATAACTTTCTTACCACTTTCTTTTTTCTGGGTGTTTAGACCCAGTAACACACAAAAAGAGAAGCTACAAAGAAATGTTCACCACAGACAGGAGACAAGTTTGTCTTCCTGGAAAGAACTGGGAGCCTGTTTTTGTTGTTAATTTTTTCACAGTTTGTCTGGTGTTGTTAGATAAAAATTATACAATCGTTAATAAATCTCCAGTATGTATCCACAAGTACTAGGATTCAATTTGGTTATGGTTGGCAGTGACAGGCTGACACACCTGCTAAGGCAAGCACAGAACAAGTTCTTTATGTTCAAGTGTTATCTGTACATGGCATAACATCCATGTTCTTAGGGAATGGGGACATGTTTTAGTGTAGTGAGGACAATAGCCAGTTCCTTATTTTATCTGTCATTTTGTGCTTATCTGAATATGCATCATAGCAAGTCATCCAAACATTTGTGGGTAAACAGCAAAATTTTAATTTAACCTATTTGCTAAGTAAGAAATGATGTTAATAACATTATCTACTATCTGTCACCACACTTACAACTATTATATTTTAGGTGATGTAAGACTTTATTGCCTCATTTAATCATGTATCCATATGACTACTACTTACATATATCCATAGGACTCCATTATATAGCTTCAGAAGCAAGGGAAGGTAAAAATATTTGCCAGCAGTACAAAACAGTAAAATCTAGAACCAGGTATTAAGTCTATTTTCATCTACTTTGGTAAAAATGTTAAGTATTTGCTAATAATAAGGGATCCAAACATGTATATTGTATAACCCCTTTAATCAAAATGTTCACAACTTATCTAGACAAATGAATAAAATTCTCTTCAAAATAAAACTTACAGAAAATTTCTGAAACTTGAACTTCCAATTTCCTTTTCCAAAAAACAAAAAGGAAGGAAGGAAGAAGTAAAAGAAAAAGAAAGGAAAAAATTAGGAAGTCACTTGAGGCTTTAATATCTTCATGGCTCAGAACCTCAACAGAACAAGTATTTTCAGCCAGCCATGGATATCATGGTTGTCTTTACTAACAGAGATGTCAGGTTGACCACTGTGTAGAGCATCAGGGAATCAGCCAAACACCTTGCTTACTTTGATGAACTGCATCCATGCATCAAGTAAAACATCCTTAAATATAGCTATGGACATTCTCTGGTAGAGTTTTTCAGGTCACTTATGTAAACTATCATATCATCTGCAAACAGTGAAAGTTTGACTTCTTCCTTTCCAATTGGTATCCTCTTGATCTCCTTTTGTTGTCTTATTGTTCTAGCTAGCACTTCAAGTACAATATTGGAGAGATATGGAGAGAGTGGACAGCCTTATCTTGTTCCTAATTTTAGAGGAATAACATTGAGTTTCTCTCCATTTAGTTTGATGTTGGCTGTTGGTTTACTGTATATTGTTTTTATTATGTTCAGGTATGTTCCTGTTATCTTTATCATGAAGGGGTGTTGGATTTTGTCAAAGGCGAGATGATCATGTGGTTTTTCTTTTTCAGTTTGTTTATATGGTGGATTACATTGATGGATTTTCTCTGAATTTTTAAAATATGCTCCTTGTTAGTGTGTTCATTGGTCAGGTCTTGTTGATGAGGCTTTATGCAGCTTCTCTGACATTTCTAAAAGATACAGCAGACTTAGTATTCCTCATTCAATTACCATCTTTCTGACACCTCTTCCGTGATAAGCCCCCTGAACCTTCAGTACAGAACTTATGTTGTGAATGTATCAGTTGAGACTGGGATCCACATGATCTCTTATTCCCTTCATTTTGATTAATTGTGGAATAGTGAACCTTGAGATCATACAATTACAGGCAACAATATATGGAGCAAATTATATTTACATGTTTAGGGATATATATGTATGTATGTATTTAGGAGTATATATGTGGATATAAATACACATGTGTTACCTATACATATGTATGTATATACATATATAATTATTAAAGAGAGGGGGTAAATTTGAGGGAAAGCAAAGAGGGTACAGGAGTGAGGTTTAGAGGAAGAACATAAAGGGGTGAAATGATATAATTATAATTTCAAAAAATACTATAAAATATGTACCTTACTGTCTTGACCATCTAATACCTTTAATAAATATCTTGCTTGATTTAGTAGACTTTACTCCACAAAATCCCCCAAATCTATAGTAGATACAGTTTAACATAAGTCTTGATTTCCATCATTATTCTGTGCTAAGTAGCTATATTTTCAGAATTTCATTGTGAGAGTTTCCTAATTTATAAACCAGGAAACTGTTACATTTCCATATTATGAATTGCTAAGCCAAAAATCATAATTGTATTTTGATTTCTACTTTTAAAATCACAATGTATCCTTGGGAATAATTTAGACAAGAAAGAAAAATCCCTAGGAAATACACAGAAATGAAGTTAAAATTGATGTAACACAAAAAAGAAAATAAATTTTGACTGGAAACAAGAATTGTTCACTGGGTACAATGCTCTAATTTGTATGAACTTGAATTAATTCACATAAAGTTCAGAGATCTTTAGAAACATAAAATAAAGAATTTGAAGTTAATGTTGATAGCAAATATCACTTCAGGAATAAAGACTGAATATCTAACATAAAGAAGTGGTTGTTGCATATTGAATCTATAAACAGTGTCTTCTTTCTCTGTCTTTATCCACACTAATTGCATCACAGAACTTAAATTTGCGTGCTAGACATAGATGAACGTACATGTTTACACTTTAGCATTTTGTCCTGTGAGTTGATACAGCTTTTAACTGGGAAAACCAAAGGTATTAGATAAAATGTTGAAAAATGCAGTTCTGTAAATGAAAAATCATAATATCTTTTATTAAGTTCCTAATATATTCATTTGATAATTACATGATTAGGTAGATTTTTTTCTTACATTATTTATTTTGTACCCAATAGAACAGAATGACTTCTTTGAAAGTTAGGATACAAATTACCTAATTAAGTTGAAGACAGTGTGTAAATAAAATCAAATGTATGATGAAATTGATGCTCTGCATGGTAATGCTGAAATCACCCTTGTTGTATTCACACAAAGAACAATAAAGTGACTGAGAGGTAAATTCATCAACTTTTGTTTTTTATCCCGAATTTTAATCTTATTCACTATGCTCTTGTATCGAAGATGGGCAATATATCTGGAGTGTGTATAGATGTAATAGTAATGTTCAGATAGGAAAAACTGGCAATGTGTTTGCTTCCTGTTAACATGGAAAGTTTATTTCCTTCCTTATGTGAGACTTTTGTGCAATTAAATATTCTTAGAAGCCTCAATTGGAGCCAGTAAGACATCTTTGAGATTAAAACATTTGCTTTTGCAAACCTGCTAGCCCAAGCTCAATACCTGGAAGGAGAGAATTGACTTTGTAAGTGGTTCTGTGACCTCCATACTTGTGCCTTGGTGCATGCCCACCTGCCCTCACTCACACAAACACATATACAACAATGATAAAGAAATCTTGAGAGGCAAATTTTGTTGGAATCTGAGAATGCTTCTAGGTTACAGAGAACACTACCGGGTGAGTTGTGTAAAGAAGCCACATTCTGGCACTTATGGTAAGGAGAGTCCATTTGAGAGACAGTAGAGTAAACCCCTGTGACATGAGATGATTTCAGTTGTAGACTCTAGCATGCAGCCTCACTCACCGTCAGTTGCTGCAAGGTCTAGGACAAACACAGGCTTCCCAGTGTGGCAGGGTGGAGCCATAGAATTTTAGACTTCTTCACAATACATTTTGAGAATCAGGATATCTAAACCATATGATTTTAATATTATCCAAGCCCTTGGGGCTCTTGAACTATTCATGAAGTAGGAGATCTCTCTTAATAAATCTATGTAGAGGTGTAGTGAGGCACCAAAATCATGCAATTATTACCACACTTGTACTCTGGGAACCCAAAAAAGTCTCTTCAGGTCAAATTAAGCCAGTCTCTAATCAGAGCTTGTTTCACAATATTTATAGTTGCTCTTTAATGTTCATGATGCAAAATATTTTTTAAAGACTAAACTTTGAATTTGTAAAGATTCATCTCATTCATCTGATAAACACATCCTATTTTAAATGGAATTTTTAGCATTGTAGCAATGCTTCCTCCTGACCCTATAAATATAATCCAAGATAGCAAAGGAAACCATGTGCTGCTTACAGGCTCTACTCAACTGCTGCATTTTAAAACCGCTCCCCACTGTGCTATCCTCAGAGGTGATAAAGAAGAGCTGTTTATTACCAGACTCTCCCCAACCGCCATCTTCTTGTTCCCTTGGGTCCTCATACTTCATGACTATGATTGCATCTAAGCTGAAATAAATCTCCTATGGAATGCCTATGTTCTACAAGGAAGCACAGTTGCAGCCTGCCACATGAATGCAGTCCTTAAATGGAGTAGATAGACAAAGACACTTTTTCTTTAAGGATCTCTAAAGGCTAGAGAGCTAAGAGAGTCTAAGGAAGCAAATCCATTAACCTAAGCTTCATGCCCTACCCACTTTTATTCCATCTCACTCTATTTCCATGTTCATGTGAAACTTTAAACATCTTGCTTCTTGCTCTGTGTTCATAAGCATATTCTGCTACTTTGCCAAAAGACTCTGTCTCCTCAATCATATCTATGTAATAAAAATTCTTCCTTTATCCTTTTATAATTTGAATTATCTTTCATCAACTCACATGCCCTTCCCAAAGACAGATCGAATCATCTACTGGAAATGCATATAATAATAAACCAATTGGGTAGAATGTTATAAGGTAGAAGGAGGAAAATTAACCACTGAAAGGAGTCTAGAGTACTAAAATATGAAAAGATAAAGTGATAATCTGCAATGATAATACTAACATAAGGACAAAATGCTGAAATGTTATATTTGATCAAAGATAATATATTGATGTCCTTTCAATGACAAATAAATAAACTTAAGAGTAAATAAACTTAAGAGGAGGAAGTTTTTGTTTCCCAGTTTCAGAGATTTCAGTCCATGGTCTGCTGACTCAATTGTTAAAGGCCTGTAACAAGGTGGCCAGGATATGGTGGACCAGAGATGCTTACCTTGTGACGGTCAAGGAGCAAACATAACAGAGCTTCTTGCTGCCTTCTCTCTTATGCCGTTGTTCCAGCTCAGACTCATATAGTCCCACATAACAACTATGTCTGGACATACCCCAAAATGTGCTTCACTAATCTCACAAACAAATGATATGGTCAATCCAGATTTACCATCACAAGAAATAAATAATGGAGGATTAATATCTATGGAAGTGGGTTGCAGAGAAAATACTAGAGAAAAAGCAGTTTTGTGGGGTGAGGATAGCCTAGTGTATTGAAGGGACAAACTAGGGACCAGAGTAGATGATGAAGAGTCAAGGATAAGACACAGAAAACTCTGTCTGAGTAGCAAGAGTCCAGATCATGAGGTCTGGAGCAGCACTTCATCAGAGATAGTGTTTAGACAGGCGAGTGAACAATGAGACCAGATGGGAAAAAATCTGTTGTGCTACAATGATCCAGTGAGTCGATATTATGTTTCTGTTTTAACGATATTACTAAGAGTTAGTGTCTCAGCCCCAGTGGCTACAACTACAGAACAGCTTCTGCATCTAAGACTCAGAATATTGCAGAAAAGGAAGCCGAAAAATTGAAGAACCAAAGGACCAGGATATCTGTTCTCAAGCCTCCAAGAAATGATGGTGACATTTCATACATTATAGGTGCCTAAATAAGATCTGAGCAATGACAATACCAATAGACATACTAATGTGAAAGAGGGAAATCTCCTGGTGTCCCACCCCTAAACAAAGAACCACAAGCAACTACAAAAATGCTAAGAGCAGGAGAAATAGTCATCCCCAGGGATGAGCACTCTAATTGGTTATCCAGTATCAAGTGGACAGCCCTAGAAATTATATACATACAAGTAACACTACATGAACCCAGAAGTTTGTAGTTATATACTTATGTATTTTATATGTGTGTAACAATAATAAAGAAAAAGAGGCCTTGAATTCAAAAGGGAGCAAGGAAAGTAAATATAGGAGGTGTTGTACAAAGGAAAGGAAAGAGGGTAATGGTATAGTTATATTTTAATTAAAAAAGAAAATAATAGGGAATATTGAATGATGGATAAATAATATATAACTTTAGGAAAAGGACATTAGATACACAATTTTCAAATTATGTGTATTTTGTTTACAGAAAAAAATGGGAGACCAATACCAATGACTGACACAAAATGTCAAGACTGAACAAATCCTTATTATCTTCATTTAAAAATATTCCAATTTGAAGTTATGAAGCTGCATCTGAGGGGGCCATCAGAACTTTGATAAAAAGATATCTACAAATAACAGAATTGGAGTATAGTCAGTATGTTCTAAATTATATATAAAAATGCATCAGATAAAGTATGTTGTATTTAAATATTGTGTTTAAAAGTTAATTATAATATACTTGCATATATTATAAGCATAACATTGAGTATATGTTATATGAATATTCATCATGGTAATATTAATAAATATCATAATATTGTAACATTATATCCCAAGTGTTATAAATGCATGCCATTCAAAACTGAGCATGATTTGTTTTGCCATTTTTAATCCATCAGCAGCACTTCTTGTTAAGTAATAAAAGCAGTAAGAGGTTCAGGATATGTATTCATTCCTCACTGGAGAATTCTTTAATTAAGTTTTTAAAATTAATTTTTGAAAAACTTAAATATTATTTTGAAGTATTATAATTTTCATTAATATTCCCAAGACCTTTACCTTAAAGATATAACCTTAATATATACACTACCTTGATTTTTAAAAATGAGGTTGTCTCATATTTAAAAAGTATGTTCACTCTAAACTCTTTTTCAATGGAAAAAATACTCCGAGAAAGACACACAACATTCATTAACAGTCATGTACACAGACACACAACACACACACTTGGGACACTAGAAGTTGTTTCCATTGCCCCACCGAAGTCAACCAAAAGCAAACCTAAATGATCAGACCACCTCCCTACCCACCTCACCAGTCATTTTAGTGGGAGAAGGCAGTCTTCAGAGCGAAGTAAGTGGACAGATTGAAGAACGAGGAGGGGGGTAATGTTTTCTGGAAGTAGCTCTGAGAAATCTTGTTCACAGCCTGGAACTGCATAAATTTTCTCTGCATATGTTATTGCTACCTTGGGGGCCATGATAGCATATGCATTTTGGGTTTTTCAAAAAATAGATATATGTACACGAGTATGTGTGTTTAATGCATAAATATTATGATGACTTTCCTTTTGTGGGACTCTGTAGTCCCTTCAGACTTTACGGTGGTATATGCATTAAATAAACAGCAATATTTGAGAGTGCCTGTATTTTTGGAGAAAGCACAAAAAAACAAGGTTGGAAGGGGGTGGATATCATTGGCAAATTTAGAACATCTCAGTAGTGGAAAATTATTAAACCAAATAAACTCAATCAGGCAACAAAGACTTTTAGAGACAGCACTGTCTACAAAAGAAAAATCCACTATGAATATATGAGTGGGATGCAGAATCCTGGAGAAGAGAACCACACTTACACATCATTACAGCAGCTCAAAAAGCTAGCAAAGCAAACTAACACACAATTCAAACATGTATCATGAAGAAAACACTTCTGACCAGTTGACACTAATAAAACAAATCACTCAGCATCCTGAACACCTGTGGGCTGTCACTGTGAACGGGTGTTGTTGCTGATTGTCAGTTAAGTTCTTAAAACACTTTGTTTTCCCAAAAAGATACATGGTTGGTGTTCCTGGCTTTTGCTGTCCTTTTTATGCATGATAACACGGTATGATGAAAGCAGATGACTGTAAGATGTTTTGTTCCCTAGCAAGTTCCCTGAAACGGAGATTGACAAATCTAATATGAATCCCCAGAAATTCAGTTACTTGTAAGCGTCAGTACTCTGGATTATATAAACTAAATGCATGATCAATGAAATGAAATATGACAAAATGTTTCATATTGATGTTTTCTTCTTTCAAAAATGTCTTTTCGGTTAATGCCCCTAGTCAGTTTTTCCATACATTTTCTTATTCACAATGTATAGAGTTCCTAGTTCTGATTTCAAGTTCAGGAGAGCCTGGGGAGACGTGGGAGATCTCCCGAAGCCAGAGCTGCTGCTCGGCCTTTCACATGAGAAAATTGTTAGGCGCATTAAAGTATTCCTGACGACGCTGCATTCCTTTGTTCGGAGTGAGTTTTGGGAACACATCCTTTTCTCATTATATTTCCATAAAATATATTTGATCTATTCTATTCTTAGAATACCTCTGATGTGGTCTGTGAGTGGAGCACAGTATAAAAATATTTCTTTTTTATATGAGACAAAATGTTTCCATTTCTTAGACACATAAAAAAATCACTATGTAGCGCTCTAAGAAAGTAAAACGTGTTGGGTCCGTTTTTTGGTGGGGCTCAGGAAAGACCACAAAGACCACTCCCCTTACATTGTAGTTCTGAACCTCACCCAAGGCACAGAGGCCTCTGCAGAACAAAAGGGGATCAGGCCTTTACATAGAGGCCAGAAAGACTGGGAAAGATTGGGTCCTGGAGCTAGAAAAGCCCATTTATATTTAGAAGAAATGAAAGGAATTACCTCTCTTCCTCTAAGACAAAATGAGTTCTAACTAAAGATGGTCAAATATTTTAATAGCTTAATGTGAGTGGTTAATGTTTCCAACTAGTGGCAAATAGTTGGGATGTTTGCTTAGTTAATTCGATTTAAAAACCACTGGGAGCCAAACCTGCTCCTCAGCAGTTTTCTCTCACACACCCTCAGAAGACAGCTCCAGGTCTCAGGTCTCCCAGCAGCCTGGGTTGGTGACTGGTGCCATGGCTAGCAGTCCTCTTTGAGAACACATGTCTTTGGCATCCCTTGTAAGAAACAAACAAACAAACAAACAAAAGAGTAAAAGGAAGATGTAAATTTTACTTGTCAAGTTTGAAATGAAACTGAAATTTTATCCCTAAAGTATTGTCCCTCATGATATCCAAAAATGGCAGAGAAAAAATTTACTGCTAAACAGTAGATCTAAATTTAGAAATAATTTAATCTGTCTAATTTAAATTTAAATCTACTGCTAAATGGTTGCACACTTAACAGATTATAATGGCAAATATAAGCCCTGTGATGAAGAGGATTTAGTCTATCTTGTTCAACTTATATTTACAAAAAAGTATGAATAAAGGGGTGAACTGAGAGGATGGAACTCTTCCCGCCTCCCTTCACCTAGCCAGAAATACATGGAAATGGAACCAGTGAGATGGCTCAGTGGGTAGAGGGAGAACCAGTTCTTGCAAGCTGCCCTCTGATTTCCACGTGTTCTGTGACACACACACACACACACACACACACACACACACACACACACACACACACACACACACACACACACACACACGAGAGAGAGAGGGCGAGGAAGAGAAAGAGGAACAGAGAGAGAGGAAGGCAGGCAGGCAGGCAGGAAGGAAGGAAGGAAGGAAGGAAGGAAGGAAGGAAGGAAGGAAGGAAGGAAGGAAGGAAAAAGAAAGGAAGAAAGGTAATAAAAATGAAATATATGAAGTATGGAGTAAATTTGGAAGTATGTCCTTCCAAACAGAAAGCCTGACTAATTATCCAAAGAAACCTGATTCTTTGTTCAAGAGATGTTACCTGCATGTTTGAGAAGTAGTTACTCCTTACGGTTAGTAGGTACAAGAGTGCCTAGATGCTTTTCACAAAACATAGCATGGTGTTAAAAAAAACTAAATGTTTCTATTACAGATTGAAAGACAAAGAGCACTCCAACCTTGAACTCTCACATCAGTACCCATTCTCAGGGATCTGACCCATCAGCCTTCCTTGTACTGTATTAGATGAAGCTGTGCAGACATGTGTACACTTTTGCTACAATGACACATAGGTAACATCATGCAATGAAAACAGTAGGGATTATGAAAGAAATATTGTTGGAATACAACATTCAAAACAAATGCATTAAATTTTGTCACTGTTAGAAAAGGACACTATGTATTCAATAAATGAAATTGTTTTTCATTTTGTCATATTGTTTCATTTGCAATGCTTTTATACATTACAAGTATCACAAATATGTATTACAATTATATTTGACACTCGAGTTTTTGATTCATTAAAAAATATCCAAGAAAAATAGCAACACAGATCTGTAAATGGTTCAGATACAGATTAGAGTAATAATATTTTACCTTGGAAAGGACTTGAAGTAGAAGTAGGCCCCAGAGGATAGGAGCCTGTGACTTCTGGTCTACAGTAGATGAGAGACTATATGAAATTAAACAGGAATCTGTAATACCAGATGTGGGTGCATGCAACTAGGAACATGTGTAATGCTAGGTGTTAGAAATGAATGCACGTGTGTTTTGTGTGAACTATATAGCATGGTTCTGTTTACAATTTTCAGCATACACCTTACAATTTCTACAAATAAAATTATGCAAAATTTACATTATGCAAATTGTTACCTAATATATCCATCACATTGAAACAATTCATGTTTTAAAATGAGTTTTAGAGCATAACTTCCTATAACATCCCCTAACCGAATGAAAGATGCTGAGGCATCAATTTCAGCCTGACTCTTTTACTGTCTCATACAGTACACTTGCCTCATAACCACAGCTGAAATCTGTTAGCTAGATCTTTGGATATCTTAAAAGTACCAACTTATCTGAGTAACAAACCACTATTTGATTTAAATTAAGGCCCATTCTGTGAAACAGAACCCATGCCCAACACTGCCCAGGTCCCTGAGAGCCTGACACTCTATAGGACATGAACCTAGGGGAAACCAAAATACTATTGTTCTGCTGAAGAACTGTAGCAATTAAACAATTTCTACAGACATTCTGCTATACCCATAGATCAGTGTCTGGCTCAGTCATCATCAGAGACACTTCTTGCTGCATTTGGGGACAAACACAGAGACCTACCAGTGAACAATGTACAGAAAGTGAGAGATCTTAGAACACAGCCCTAAATGGGATGTCTCTATCAATTCTATCCCCTCATGGCTCAGGAAACCCCAAGGAAGAAGATGCAGAAGACTGTAAGAGCTAGATGGGTAGGGCTGATGAGATGGCTCAGCCATTAAAGTCTAGACTCTCAACCAAAAGTATAAGAACTAGAAGGGTAGACAACACCAAGGAAATAAGGCCTTCTAGATGTAACAGAACCGGTACACATATAAACTCACAGAGACTGTGGCAGAAGGTCCTGCACAGGTCTAAACCAGATGGGGTTCCAGAACTGAGAGAAGAAGGAGGCACAAGCCTCCATCCCTAAACTAGAAGTTATCTACAATTAATGATTCTCATAGAGGACAAAATAGTTTTCTTCAATGGAGTCTTATTGGCTACAAACCACACGTAAGTGTGGGCTCCAGGCCAGCAATAGATAGCCAATGCTAAACAAACTCAGTGGTGTTTTTGGTCTCACAATACTGTTTTTTCTTTCTTAAAGTTCTTTTTCTTATATATTATGGTTTTTAATTATTTTTATGAATTTTCTATATGTGTATCTGTGTGTCTAGCATCGATGTATGTTTCTTATGCTTATTCTTTGGCTCTGCTTTTGTTCTGTTAGTTTGCATGTTTTGTCCTATTCTGACTTGTTTTTATTTTATCTTATTTTTCTACATGGTATTATTTTAGATGCCTGTTTTATAATGAGAGAGAGAAAGAATGGGTGTGAATTTGGGTGGATGGGGAAGTGGGAGGGACAAGGAGGAGCTGGGAATGAGAAACCATAATTAGAATATATTGTATGAAAAATATGACTGATTATGAAGACTTTAAATGCTGTAGAACAAGGGCAAAGTGTAAAATGGCATATAGCAAAATTTTATAAGGTGACTGGTTATATTTTTATTAACTTTTTAATTTAAATTTTATTTCATTTTACATACTAACCCCGGTTCCCCCTCTTCCCCCTTCTCTCACTTACATCTTCACCCTTCCCACTCCCTGTCCACTGCTCAGAGGTGGTAAGACCTTCTTTGGGGAGTCAACAAAGTCTGGCATACCAAGTTGAGGCAAGACCAAACCCCTCACCCCTGTATCAAGGTGAATAAGTTATCCCAACATAGAAAATGGGCTCCAAAAAGCCAGTTAATGCACCTGGAATAGACCCTGATCTCACTGCCACCCCCCACAAGAGATGAAGACACATAAAATGTCACCCACATTCAAAGGGTCTAGCTCATTCCCATGCAGGTTCTCCAGTTGGCAATCCATAGTCCATGAGCTACCACTAGCTCATGTCAGATGTTTCTGTAGTTTTTGCCATCATGTTCATGACCCCCCTTGTTCATATGCGCCCTCCCTTCCTCTCTTCAACTGAACTCCAGGAGCTCAGTCCAGTGTTTGGCTGTGGGTAACTGATTCTGCTCCATCAGTTACTGGATGTAGGTTCTATGATGACAATTAGGAGAGTCACCAATATGATTAAAAGGGAAGTCTTTTTTAAAAACCTTACCTTATTGATAGGAGTCTTAGCTCAAGTCATCCTTGTAGATTACTAGGAATTTCTGTAGGATCAGGTTTCTCCCAAAGCCCATCATGGTTCCCTCTATCAAGATGTCTGTTTCATTGCTCTCCCCCTTCGGCCCTTCCTCAACTCAGCTTTCTAGGTCCCTCATGTTCCATTCCCCTATCCCCTCCCTTCTACCAACTCTCCCAAGTTACCTAGGAGATCTTAAGTATTTACCTTTCCTGGGGACCTCCATGTGTATCACTCTTAGGGTCCCCTTTTTACCTAGCTTCTCTGGGATTTTGGACTGTAGCCTGGCTATTCTTTGCTTCATATCTAATATCCAGTTATAAGTGAGTACATACTGTATTTGTCTTTCTGAGTCTGGGTTATCTCATTCAGGATGTTTTTTTTTTTTTCTCATTCCATCCATTTGCCTGCAAATTTCAAAGTGTCATTGTCTTTTACTGGCGTGTAATACTCCATTGTGTAAATGCATCACATTTTCTTTATCCATTCTTTGGTTGAGAGGCAACTAGGTTGTTTCCATGTTCTGCCTATTACAAATAATGCTGCTATGAACATAGTTGAGAAAAACATCCTTGTGGTATGATTGTGCATCCTTTGGGTATATGCCCAAGAGTGGTATTACTGAGTCCTAGGGTAGACTGATGTCCAATTGTCTGAGAAACTACCATACTGATTTCTAAAGTGGTTGTACAAGTTTGCATTCCCACCAGCAATGGAGATGTGTTCCCCTTGCTCCACATCCTCTACAGCATAAACTGTCACCACTATTTTTTATCTTAGCCATTCTGATAGGTGTCAGAAAATATCTCAGATTGTTTTGATTTGCATTTCCCTGATAAAGATGGTGTGTAATTCCTTAAATGTCTTTCATCCATTTGCTTCTTCTGTTGAGAATTCCCTATATAGATCTGTGCCCCAATTTTTTAAATGGATTGTTTTTTATGTCTAGTTTCTTGTGTTCTTTATATATTTTGGTTATTAGCCTTTGTCCTGTGGGTATGGAATTGATGAAAATCTTTTCCCATTCTGAACCATCTTACATCTGTCAGAACACTCCTCCATTGCTGGTGGTATTTTAGTGTCCAGTTTCTTGAGTTCTTTATATATATTTGAAGATAAGCCCTCTGTCAGATGGGTTGGTGAAGATCTTTTTCCATTCTGCAGTGTACAGTTTTGTCTTATTTACTGTACCCTCTGCCTTACACAAACCTCTCAGTTTCAGGGGGTCCCATTTATTGATTGTTGCTCTCAGTGTCTGAGCTATTGGTGTTATATTTAGGAAGTGGTCTCCTGTGCCCATGTGTTCAAAACTACTTACCACTTTATCTTCTATCAGATTCAGTATAGAAGAATGCAAATAGAACCATATCTATCCCCATGCACAAAACTAAAGTACGAGTGAATCAAAGACCTCAACATAAATCCAGTCACTGTGGTTTTAAATGAAGCATGGCCCTTGAGACCCAAAACTACTTCACACACATACATGTCTCTAATGAATTATACTACAGCCACATACATAAGAAACCATTAAAAATAGATAATCTCAAATTTTTACCATTTTTCATAATCTTAATTTTGAAGTCCTATGTAGAGGGAGATAATCCAGCATTGCTACATCTCTGCCCACTGCAAGTTAAAGTCACTATTAATACCTTTTTGAAAGATTAGTTTTTCTTCTATTCTCTCTATTCTTAATCATCATTATCCAAGATTAAGAAATGAAAAATAACTTTTCCTTCTTCCTTTAACATTGTTGTTTCTACTTTCTATAAAGTTCCACATAGTCATCACAATACTTAAAGGTTTCCTGGTTTTCTACAAGCCCAGACAGCATACTTATGTCAGACACAATATGGAAGAACTTCCAAGGAGAACAATATCCAGATACTTCAAAGTAAAGAAAGAGCACAAATGACAGAAGTACTAAAGAAATGGACTTCTTCAAGCATTCATCAGTAGACTACTAACCTGGAAGTGGATGCAAGTGTCCAGTGAAATTATGTAAAGTCTGCAAATTGAGTGTGCCTTTGTAAACTAGAGGAACGAGTATATATTGCTACCTTGAACTTTGCAAATTCTCTTCAGCGACTGTTTCAAAGCTGTACTTTTTAAGTAGAATTAAATAGAAACTAATAAATTAATTGGGTATGTATATAGCACATTTATGATATTGTATATGAAAAGAGATATCAAAAATTCTATTTTCACCCCTTCTCATATCCACATCCATCTCTAAGACCATTGTATATTATTTTCCCAATGTCTCCCTTATGTGCACATGACCCTTATTAATTGCTACTAATAACTATTAATACTACCAATCTCATTAAGTTCCATTTTGTGCTCAAGAGAGATGCAAAGCATTAATCCTGATGTTTCAGTACTTTTGTACACAAGGATTATTAGTAATTTAAACAAGAAAATAAAAGACATTCATAGATTTAGTAATGTCAAACAGAGGTCTCCCCCTGACTCCACCCCCATTAACCAGAATAATTGGGAATTGAGACATCCTTTCTTCATACAGTACATAGTTGTTCAAAACAAGGATGTTACATGTTAAGTCCCCTCATGTTTATTGTCACAAATGCCAATGTTGAAATAATCACAGAGTAAAGACAAACATACTACTTTAGGCAATAGCTACTACTCAATCTGGGATGGATTCTGTCTCTTGTACAACCAGCAAGTATTCTGACTTTTCCTGTCATGAAGTGATTCAGTGGTAAACTGAGGAGCTTGGATTTTGACTGAAAGTGATCCAGGTGATGCTGTGATAATGAGCAACCACTAAACCTCACTAGCTCTGAATGCTTCTACCAGCAACAGTTGAAGTTGTTATTTAAACAAAGTTTAACTTTTCCTTGCCTGAGTGTTCTGTGCAGGTCAGATGTGGTCACTTTCCTTCTTTGTCATAACCTTCACTCCAAGACTATGACAGTAGACGTATAAATGCATGGAATTCAGCTGGTTACCTTTACAAAGGAAAACCACTTCTCAAAGTCTTGGGGCTTGTCTGGTAACTTTAAATAATTCCTTATTTGTTAAGCCATGAAAATTGTCATTAGCTCCATAACATAGTTAATGATTTCAAGAAGAGCACACAATGCAACCAGTTCCTTTGTCAGTTTGTTTGTCTAAACAACGGTTGTTATAAAAATAGCATTATAAAATATGTTATAATCTGACTTCAAATTTCCATTATTAAACACATTAAAATTTTCAGATTATTAACATCAAACCAGCCAGCACTTTAGGGGTTAAAAGTGAAAAGGAGATTATTTTTCTTCAAATGTTATTAGATAACAAAAAAACATGTGACCTAAATCATTTCATTAGTGGGAACTGTGTAGAATTTTCTTTTAAAAAGTAGATATGTTTAGAAACTTATAAAAGCTAGGAAAGTTTTATAATCATTAAATAGCTAAGGTCTGATGTTAGCGGAAAAAATATGATTTGATCTCCATTCCTGTGCCCACATTCTGAATGTACCAGCTCACGTGTCAGCCATGGACTTGCCATGCTTGGTTAGATGTGTCTTCTTCAGTTACCACTTGGTTACTAACACGACCAAGGCCAGAGCCTTCTCCCCAGCATGGTTTGGCTGTCACATGTAAAAGTGATCTGGCTTGTTTAAACAGAATATTTTCTTACGGGTCTCTGTTATTTTATATCACAGCAGAGAGCTTTGAGTTAATAAACAGCATTTTACCATGGCCTACATGTCAAAATAGGTCATAGAACCTTAATTGGGTCTTTAGAAAATCGATAACATCACCGTAGCTGATGCCACACAAGTGTGGATATGGCCAGTCTGCAGCTCAGACTGTTGCCAATATATTCTGTCTTCTATTAGTCTCACATGCTCTTTGAGTATCCATCTCTTCTCTCAAACTTGATTTAAAACTTGTTTAGCGCAGAAGCCAAGTTGTTCAGGTCTGTTAGATCTACTGTAGAAGGTATGCAGCTGCATACATGGAGGTCCCCTGACACTTCCTTTTCACTGATATTTACTTATTAAAATCAAGGAGAGAACAGAGGAATCTTGTTCTTTGATTTAAAAAAATACTTTCAAGAACTGCCTAATGGCCTAGGATGTATGAAGTTTGGGGAAGAAAACAAGACCCCAGTATTTGTGCTCAAACAATATCTTAAGAAACACATAGCAATCTGTGAACACAGTTTGGTTGTGACAGTGGAGTAGTGTGACAGCTGGGATCCAGTAGATGGATTCAAGGGACAATGTGATGGGTCTTACAATGCTCAGTGGACCTTGGTAGCAAGAAGTAGGGAGCTTTAATGTAGATCATGTCCATGCTGAGAAGCTCTGTCCTATAGTGGAGGAGAGAGCTGGAGAGTGAAAAACAACATTAAGGCAAATTTCTAAAGTTTATTTCTTATATATTTTGATATTATAATATAGTTACATCATCTCTCCCTTTTGCTTTCTCCCTCCAAAGTCCAGCCATGTAACCTCTCTTACTTCTTTCAAATTAATGGCCTCTCTCTTCCTTAACTGTTGTTATATACTTATATGTACATGCAAATAAATATAATATTATGCATATGTTTGAATAAATATATATTCCTGAATATATAAGTATAACCTGCTCAGCTGTACAATGTTACTTGTATATACTATATTTTCAGGACTGCCCAATTGGTATTAACTAACCAATGAGTGCATAGTTCCCTGGGGAAGACTATTTTTCCTGCTCTTATCATCCTTTAGTTGACTGTAGCCCTTTGTGTAGGGTTGAGTACTCACAGGCATTCCTCCTATTGTTATTGTCTTTGTTCAGCTCCTGTATAGGTAGTCATGTTGTTAAGATTTTCTGGGTGTAGTTTCTGGCATTTCTGGGAGACACGGCCACACAGCAAATTCCCTGGTCCTTGGGCTCTTAACAGTCTTTCTATTTCCCTGAGCCATAGGCGCAGAAATTATTTAGTAGATGTCTGGGCTCTACAGTTGTGTTTGGAGTTATGGTCTGCCTCTATTGCAAAGAGAAGCTTCCTTGATGCAGGTTGAGGACCTGTGGGTATAAGAACACACATTTCTTATGGAGTTAGGGGTTATACTGGTTTATAATAAAGTGGCAGTTGTAAGTTTTCTTCCAAAGTACATGACTTCACTACCCCTGGGGAATAAGATAGATTTCATGATTTCCCTTTTGCTGAGTGTGTGTCAATTCCAATTAGAGACATGGTGGTTACTGCCACTACTGAACCCTTAGGGTTATCATGCCTTGCTGATCATGAAGACCAATTATTAATAGTGGCATTTATCTATCCCCCACTGATCTAAGTGGCAACAATTTCAATAATGTTATCTAACTGAAGAACATGAAATAGATTTGGGTTCAAATATATAAGAAAACTATAAACAGAAGTTATTAAGCAAAATGTTGTGATTGAGGAATGTGGTTTTGGGGGGGACATGAAAAAATACTAACATCTTCAATAACATAAGTAAGACAATAGTATGTTTGGCTAAGTTTGGAAAGCTACTTCTTTTTTCAAGTGTAGAAAAGTAATGGTAAATAATTTGCATGTGATACATTATGTTACATTGCAAATGAATAAGCAATACCTAAACTTCTTGCTTAACTATAACCCAGACAGGTAGAAATACTAGAATTTCGTAACCTAAACTTATAAAGTTTGATGTGCAATGCAAGATTTAGCACTATAAAGTGTTGAGAATGCTTAGTTTGTATAATTTAATTACATATAACACAAAGTAAACATCTGCAAAAATACCAGTTTATTATTTGTTATTGCAAAGCATCAATTAAATGTTAAATCTTTGTGCCCATTAGAGGGTCAAAACTTCATAGTAACAAAATTTCATGGGCATGCATTGTATTCTTTATCTTTGTGTGTAGACCTCTCTCCCTTCTCTTTTGCTCTCTCTTGTGCTCTCTCTCTTTCTCTCCTTTATTCCATTTGTTCCTCCATCTTTCTCTTCTCAGAAAATATAGGAACCTTCCTCCCCCACTCACTCATTCTTCAGAAAATAAAGGAGGGCATATCTCTTCTGTCTGTTTATCAAGTTTACTGAAGTTATTATTAACAGTCTTCATCCAGTGTTCTTTGCATTATTAATCTCCTTTGTATTTTATTATAGATTTTTTTCTGTTCTTCTTTCCAATATCTGTTTCACTTATTTCTCTCAAGAGTTAACAGATGCCTTTTATTTTTATTTTTTATATTTTATTTTGTATGCTTATATATTTTTCAGTCAATTATTCAACATATAATTATTGAATAGCCACTATGTTTATGGAACATATAAGACTAGAAAATGACTGTTAACAAAATATGACATCCTTACTTTCCTTTACATGTCTGGCAAGTCTTTGGAGAAGGTAACCAAACGACCTGGTATTTTAAGTGATGTAAACAGCATCTAACAGTAACATGATTGGATATGTGTTTTCAAATGACCACTTCCCCAAATAGCACTATAATAGGCCAGGTCTTGAACCAGGGACATCAGCCAGCAGTCAATGGCAGTTTTATTTCAATATGTGATGTTGAACTGTGGTAGAAGAGAGCAGAGATGATGGTACTGTGTTCAGCTGAGGGCAACAGGAAAAGACAGGCTTATGTTGAAGTTTCTGACCTGGATAATTATACATGGCAGCGTCACACCTTGAACTGAAGAGCATAGAAGGGTGGTTAAATAAGATGACTTCAGTTTTAGATCTGAGGTATTTCATTTCTAAGGTGTCTACCTTGAAAAGGAAATGTCTGTATAGAGAAACCTTGGGTAAGTTATTGATTGTATGGCTCCAAATTATATTATGGAAGCCATTACAATATATATGTGTAACATGTAAAAATATAATTTCATAATTAAATTTATGAAGTTAAATGAGCACATTAGATAAAGCTAATCTTTTAAATATGAGTTCAGGAGTGTAAGGTTAATAGTTCTTGAGGAGTCTCATCATAGGCTTAGGACATCTTTTCCCCTAACTGTTTCGAACTCAAATTCCTTATTACTGTGTTTGCTGAAAGGTTAAACCAAACTGCTATAAATATCTTACATTTGTGTAATTTTTTCACAATATACTAAAATTCTTTCCCATACTTCTCTGGACAGTTTCAAAACCATAAGCTGCTATTAGAGAAGCAGTCAGAAGCCAGAAAACTGGGCTATAACCACAGACCAGTAGTTCTAATGAGGCCACCGTATTTATTCTGGGGTTGTAGCCAGTGTTCAGACCCTGGAGTTCAGAAATTAACCAAGCCAACACCTAAGATCTAAGCCAAAGGTCAGGGCCAAAGCTGTGGGTGAAACCAAGAACCCACTACAGGATTAGCACATCAGAGCATCCCAGTGCTTATGGGAAATCCAGGGCCCTGTTCACTTCCTGGGACCTTTGGAGGCACTCCCTGACCACAAACTGGACTGGCACTCTTAAGGAATGCAGTCTCTAAGGTGGGGAATCCCCTGTGACTTTATGGGACCTTGCCTTGAAGTCCTTACCAACAATCCTACTGGGAAAACCTTAAATCTCTTTTGCTATTCTTTTAGAACAAGTACATTAATTTTTAAACAATTTTGAGTAATATTTATTAGCCTTTTAAAATATCTAAATAGAAAGTAAGCATTTTTTAGATTAAACTGACAACAGAAGGAGAAAAACAATACTTTCATAATTAATTTGGTTTCTTTTCAAGAACATTAAAAATAGAAAACCCATATTCTGTTTTGAACATGGTTTATCCTGTCACAAAGTTGTTCTCTCACTCACACTCTTCATGGGAACTTTGGTAACAAGTCTTAGATTTCTCTCTTTTTAACCTTTGATGTAACAAAAAGAACCACATAGTTAAGAAACTAAAGCTTTTATTCAACTATGTTCTTAAAATGAATTAATCATGGAAGATCTGTCTTAGGATATGTAAGTTTGAATAGACACTGCAGTTATATGTCTCAGCCACTCTGCAGGTTTGTATCTGTAACATCCATGGAAAGTTTCATCTTCAGTTAAGTACCTTACTTCCGCTTTCACATCACTGCCAATGAAAGCTAGCATTGTCATGAATTCTTTTCTGTGCCCTCAGAATTTTACAAGGCATGTGTAAAACTGAACAGGCAGAACTTTGTTTTTGTTTCTTGTCTCTAAACAAAGCACATATCGTTGCTCTGAACGTTGCTACTTTTTCTGTCTAAACATTAGATTTCTCACATTTTTTAATGTTGCATTGTATTCCGTTATGTAAATATATTTACTTTAGCCAGCTATGCAAAGTAGATAATTAACGCAGACACTTCACTGCCAAGATTTTAATGCTACAGCTGATGTATCATCTGTATCTCTTGTATATACATAAACATATCTACTGGAAAATTTGTCAGAAGCAATTTGATGAAATAGGAGGTGTTGCACTGCTGATTTTAAACCACACCTCTCAGTGCCTTCCACAGTATCACACCCATTTCCACTTCTCCACAACCTCATCCATAGACTGTTGTGGCAAACTCGTTTTTTTACTTTTTTCAAACTATAAGTGAAAAACGTTACTCTGTATTAACAATATTTTATTGTTACACTGTTAGTATGAATCATTTCACAGTGCAAGCAGACAGAGAAGTGGGGGTTTCCCACAGTCTTTGCATTTTTTTATGTAGTTGATCTTTGTAAAATCACTGGTTTCTGTAAAAACTGTCCTATAGATGGTCATATTTTGTCCTTTTGTTTGTTTTGTTTTCCTTGTGTTCTTGTGTGGGATTTTTATTATTTGAAAAAATAACAAATTTAAGAAAGGAGATGAAGAGGATCTGGGAGGAGTTGGGGGAGTGAGAAAGTGTGATCAAAGTATATTTCATGAAAAAAGATAAATAACAAAGAAAAATAAGAACTATAAACCAAACTACTGGTTTCTAAAAGAATTTTTTGATAGCCTCCTATTTCTAGAATGTTGAATTCTCAGTTTTCATTGAATGAAATTTCATTAAATGAAATTTCAATTTCATTCAAATTTTTGGCCATGCATAGTTTTTCATTTTTATGTATCAAATGTACCAATATGGTCTGGCTTCCAGACAATCTAAAATAAAGAATGTGAGACTTAAATGTTCCTCTAAAACTATCATCATGCCAGTCATGGTGATGCGTGCCTTTAATGCAGGCTTTTGAGGAGCAGAGGCAGGAGAATCTCTATGAATTTGAGTTCACCCTGGTCTACATAACAAGCTCCACTATAGGACTAAACAAAAAGTAACTATCAAAAAACCATGGTCCCCCAGAGAAGGGGAAAGGGACAAGATCTCCTGAGCTAATTGGGAGCATGGGGGAAGGAAGAGGGAGTTAGGAAAAAGAAAAGGGGAGGAGAGGAAATGAGAGAAGGACATGAGGGAACAGGAAGATTGAGTTGGGGAAGAATAGAGGAGAACAAGAAAAGAGATACCATAATAGAGGGAGCCATTATAGGTTTAAAGAGAAATCTGGCACTAAGGAAATGTCCAGAGATCTACAAAAATTACCCCAACTAACTAAGCAAAGAGGAAAGGCTACCTTAAATACCCTTCTCCTATAATGATTGATGACTACCTTATAATCCATCCTAGAGCCTTCATCCAGTAGCTGATGGAAGCAGAAGCAGACACCCACAGCTGAACACTGAGGGGGAACTCCTGGAATCCAGCTGCAGAGAGGGAGGAGTGATGTGCAAAGGGGTCAAGACCAGGCTGGAGAAACCCACAGAAACAGCTGAGCTGAATAAGGAGGAGCTCATGGACCCCAGACTGACAGCTGGAAAACCAGCATAGGACCAACCCAGATCCCCTGAATGAATATGGGTATCAGTTAGGAGGCTTGGGCAATCTACATTGGTTTTAACCAGGATCCTCTCAAGTTTCCATCACCTCCCATAGTGTACTCAGTGATATATCTATCACTAGGTTGATCCATGGACAAAGTTAGAAGCCTCATGATCCAATCAGCTCCCAAAGGCTCCCACTTTGAACTCGGCTGATTTGGGAAACAGGAATTAAACAGGTAAGCTTTCAGGAATATTTTAGGTCTATGGAATTTTATCCTTTTTTTCCCAACTCTAATTCTATGTAAAGTTCATGGTAGGATGGAAGCAAACACTTTCTTTCACAAATCTCAGATAATTTAGACAACTTCATTTCAATAGAGGTCCTAGAGTGTTTGTTCTTTGCCATGTACACTTCCAGCATCAAATAATAAAGGCCTAAGATCTCCTCCTCCATATGTCAGAATATAACTATTTGGAGATGGGCATTTAAAATAAGTAACATGAAATGGAGTCATTAGGGTGTGCTTTCCCACAGTATGATTTGTCTTCTGAAAAATCAAGAGATAATTTCAGAAAATGGAGGAAGGATGGTTAAATAACAATAATGATAGAAAAGTCATAAGGAACCAAACTAATAGCAACCTAAAAATACCTTAAAAACACATAAGTCGGTGAATAAACATACAGATCAAGAGTAAATAAAATTTTCTGGGTGAGCAACTCTTTCTTTAAGAGCCATAGACCATCTAATAAAAACCTTAACACCATGCACAAGAAGCCCTCTTTTGAGCTGCCCAAGAAACAACTCTTGGTCAAGGTTGCCCAAGAGATTCCAAAAACACACAGTGTATTGCTGTTACCCTTGGTTAGCCCTAACGTGGTGGTCCCTATTGATGAAGACACTTTGCACTTCAGAAATATGACCTAGAGACCACCAAACTGGAATTGACCTGCATGCCCTCTCCCTGAGGACTGGTACTAATGCTACCAGAAATCACTATGCAAGCTTACAAATGAGGGAGGCAACCAGTAGTTCTACCCAGCTATGATGTCTATGAACCACAACAACAATCAGCATGACAGAACAACCCTAAGAGTGCAGTAGTGACATACAGTAATCAACAGCTCTAATTGGACTTAAGGCCATAAGGTCAACCAGAGGGAAATCTTGCCTGATGCTGGAAACCTAACTAATTACCCAGGACTAATAAAGGCATGGATTTGGTGGGGAACTCAAAGTGCTACTTTACTAAAACAGTGTAATCTCTAAATATATTTAAAATGCCTGTCCTCATTCCCACAGAAAGTGTAGTCCCTAATTTCGACAAGGAAAGTTCTCTTTGCAACATAGAGAGACCATTACAGTAAACCATAACCAATCAAAATGCAGAGTAGTGGAGCCCACTCTCAAGGAATCCATCTACAGAACAACCTGCACCAAAGGCTAAGGAAATATTGTGGAAGATGGGATGGAAATATTATAAAAAGCTAAGCAGGAAGTTTGCTGTGAGATTGTGGTTTGTAGTAGTATCAGAAGCTACACCCAAAAAGTCTCAAAAATATGATTGCCTAAGCATGAGCTGAATAAAGATAATAGACATTCTAATGTGGACTTGGAATGTCCAGGAGGCTTTAGCCCCACACAATGGACTACAGGCAACCAACAGAAGAGGAGAAATAGTTTCCCTGGGAAGTTCATATTCATTGGTTAGCATAAAAGTAAACACTGAGCGTGTGTGTGTGTGTGTGTGTGTGTGTGTGTGTGTGTGTGTGTGTGTGTGTGTGTACTACTTTCCATATGGTTAGAGACACAGAACATGGTAAGAAGCATCATACAGCCCCAAGATTTGTTGGGTGGGGGGGTAGGGGGGCTCACAACTATTTTGCCTAAGCCAAACTCTCTGATTGGCCAAGTTAAACTATGTCCTCAATCCTGAAGATATGGATTGAAGTTGCCTTCAAAGTCCATTAGCAAAAAAGAACCTCATCTGTCATGGTCAGGGTTCTGATGACTCTGCTGACTAGTCTGGCTGCAAGTCCTCAATTCAATAATAAATTTCATAATGATGGTGAGATGTGGACATGAGCTCTTGGGAAGCTATTAGTAATCTCTTGCTGGGCACCCCAGTGTCTTTGTCCTCCATCCACAACTGAGCTAGACCTGTCCATCAAACCAGAATATGATCTGCTTTGTTTAGAAGCCCTGTCTCTTGTAACAGGCCTTCATCATTCTGCTGAGCAAAATGTGTCTACTGATCTTGATCTGTATCACAGAGCCATGTTACCCCATCTTCTTCAGGCTGATGTCTCCATTGTCTCCACTCTATCTGTGATCTCTTTCTCAACATTGTTTGCCAGGCAGGTAAAGGAAATGCTATGGAAATGACAATGGTAGAATTGGTTCTCTGCCCTCTTGCTCTCCCTAAATGCATGTTTTCATATTCTTCTATGATGTGTGTACAGTTTTAAGATTGCTCTTAATAGACTGAGGATGCATCTTAGGAGCAGGATGATAACATAGCACATGAACCACATTGGGTTCAAGATTATTATATGAAAAAATATTCGTAGCATTTTAACATTGACTGCATATAATTTGAGTTGAATTATCTCTATAAACATCTTGGAAGTAGGAGAATAAGGAGTGGTATCAGAATGACTTTTGTCTTAGGTACTTCAGGTTCCCTAATGATGTACTCCGAGACAGAAAATCGAGTAACAATTTGTGTTACTAGTGTAGAACGCCATTTGCAAGTAGGAAACTGGACATCAAGAAAAATGGTCTCAGTTATGATTCATTCAGGCAGTTTCTATTTCTTTAAAGGTAATGATGGAACATTTAATATTAAGTGAAAAAGAAACCAAGGTGATGTGGATGATATTTCAATGACTCTGAAGTTCACATAGGAAGGACAGAGTCTTTTGCCTTTCACCAAGAATACAAAACTAAGATGACTTTGGCTCAAGTGAGGCATACAGGGGCTGTGATAAGAGTGAATATTTTAAAGATGTCGTCGGGCATGTCTAGAGTTGTGTCTGCCTTACTTACATAATGGGGAAAGCTTTTATTTTAACTCTGACCAAGGAAACCCTAGCCTGAAACTGTTCTATTTGATGAAATGTTTACTTTCACAGGAGAGGAAGGGCCATGCACAGCTGATGAGCCTGCTCTGAAGTGGTTATACATGAACAGAGGGAATGATCCAAGAAAATGACATGGAAAAGTTGCCAAAATTATCATGACATCAGGGTCACAGATCAAATCCATGACCTTGCATATCTTGGGAAATTCATGTTTACAAAGCACATGGCACAACCCTAAAACTTCTAAAGACATTCTCCAAACAGCCACTTACTCCAAACTGCTGAACTGTATATCACAGTGAATAAAATGTTAATGTTTCAAAGACTTTGAAAGCAAACATGCTTTTATATGTAGATTTCAGTTATAGAGAAAGCCTTGTCTTAAATCAGCTGTGCATACCTTTTCTTTAAGCAAATGTTGCACAAATACCAGGCAGCTGAAAGCTGAAGACAAACAGTGGGAACAAAACCCAGCTTTCTGGAGCTAAGAGCTGTGATTCATGCTCAGGGGGTCCAGCCACTTCTCACTGCCATGAGATGTTTACTGCTAGTGAAAGACAGAGGGACTGATCATCTGTTGTGAGCTCACTTGAAAGTCTCACACCCAATAAACTATGTAGCATTTAGGAAGCCTGGTTGGCAACAGCTGAGACTGGCTTATCAGTATGATTGCTCTGGAAGTTCAAAGGCAGTCCTGCATGGTCACAAGTATTATTGCTTGACCAATAAAACCCCATTTTACAGGACAATAATGATGAGATACATAATATATATGTAATTAGTGATATGATGGGACTGGTATCAGGCAGCCTTGCCTCAGTCCCTTCACTGTTTTAACTGTGACATCCAGAATACTGCTGTCTTTCAGTTGCCTCATTCTGTTCCACTTAATTATACAACCTACTTTTTATAAATAAGGAGATATCAAAATGGATATGAAGTTCAGCATATGATAAAGACTGTAGCTCAGGCACCAGAAGGTAAAGCTAGTCCTACAGTATGAGACACTGTTTTTTTGTTTGTTTTGTTTTGTTTTGTTTTTAATTTAAATTAGAAGCAAGATTGATTTACATGTCAATTCCAGTTTCCTCTCTCTCCCCTCCTTCCCTACCCCCCTCCCAAAGTAATACCCTACCTTTCCAATACCTTTTCTGGTCCCCAGGGAGGGTGAGGCCTTCCATAGGGGGTCTTCAGAGTCTATCTTATCCTTTGGGATAGGGCCTAGGCCCTCCCACGTGTGTCTAGGCTCAGGCAGTATCCCTCTATGTGTAAAGGACTTCCAAAGTCCATTCCTATTCTAGGGATAAGTACTGATCTACTACAAGAGGCCCCATAGATTTCCGAGGCATGGACTTGGGGATGTACCTTTTTGTTTGTTTTTGTTTATGGAGACAGGGTTTCTCTGCGTAGCTTTGGAGCCTATCCTGGCACTCGCTCTGTAAACCAGGCTGGTCTTGAACTTACAGAGATCTGCCTGCCTCTGCCTCCCGAGTGCTGGCATTAAAGGTGTGCACCACCAAGGCCCAGCATGAGACACTTTGTAAGGGACACTAAGTTTTAGGGTTGACTAAAGATAAGTAATCAATATGGCTAAACCTCCAGAGTACAGACTAGATGCTTATTTTCACCCTTGATTTATAATTATTGATAGCTGAAGGGTTATATTTTGTCTATATGTAAATATATTGTTAATTAAGACCCCCCCAAAGATTTTGCCAATGTATAAACTATGCCATTTCTTTACATAAAATTTCTGCAGAAGGGAAACACATGTTTAAAATAGTGAAACAAATAACAGACCTGTGCAACCTTGTCCATTTCCACCATTCCATATCACTTAGAATCTTAGTTTTTTTGGGCATAGAATCAACAACATTGTAAGTTCCCAGAAGACAAAGTTTTGTGACTTATAACGATGTGTTAAGAACTCTTCACAGTGAAAAGCAAGCATATTGGATGTTCAAAAACAGTTTTTAAAATTGTTGGGTTTCAAATGAACCTACTGTTGTCATATTACCAGTGTAATATATAATTAAGATGAAAAGGTTTCTTTAAAAAAGAATCAATGATCATTGAAGGGGAAATTGGTTAAACAAAAAGAAATGCAAGAATAAACACCCTGATCTGTGTCTCCATATGCACCACTGAGTCTCCAGTACCTAGACTCACCAACATATGTGCAATCTTTAAAGATATTGTCTGTTTTGTTTTGTTAGTTATGAATTAACACTTAGTCAGTCTCTCCATAACAAAATGCTGGGTCCCAAATATCAGGTAGTTTTCCTGTTTCCCACAAGTGATCTCTTTGGCTCAAGATGACAGTGAAATTTCACTTATGCATCACTTGTCCATCTGGGGTAAGAGATAAGTGACAGGAAGCAAATGGGGGAAGGGATCAGGTTCAGAAGGAACTAGTTATGTGCTAACATCCTTGTGGAGTGTCTTCTATACTAATAAAGCATCCTATAAAATAGACACTATCCTTCATTTCCAAAGACAAGAAAACTGGATGCTAAATGACTAAAGCAGACTCCTTCTGAAGGGCAAAGAAAAGGGATCCAAAGCATTGTTCAAGCCAGAAATATTAATCACAAATTAAATTTTCCTTGAAATTTTTGACATGTTATTTAAAAAATTGCAATAGTCAAATGGTTACATAGTGATTGTGATTTTGTGCTTGTATACCCATTTATATTGGATGATACAACTGAATCTCTCTTTGGAAAAATGTAATGTACAAATCCTGAAAATTTGTTCATCAAAACCTCCTATAAATGATCTTAGCTCTGTTTTTTATATTGTTTTGTTTTGCTGTTGATGTTGTTTGGAGCTGAGGGAGTAGGGACACTATACTCTGAGGAGAAACAAAATAATATTCTGTTTCAACACTCAGTGTCTTCTGTACTGTTCAGGAATAAACTGGGCTAATTGTTGTCTATGAGAATGGTTTCTAATATATGCATTACTGCTCCAAAGTTATTGATTGCTAAATTTGCCATCTTTAGCCAAAAATACAGCTCAATCTAGAAACTGGTTACAAATTCAGTCTTCTGCATGTTCAGCCCCATATGGATGTGCAACAGGTAATTCCAGTTACCCAGTCGGCAGACCCTGAATCACTGAAGGAGTTTCAAATGCTGCATAGCATTCCAGTACTCGATCTGTATTTGAAGCATATCAGTTTCTGCATGTGAATGGCTAGCACATCATGCATCACAATGTCATCCTGGCTCTGAGGAACAACGGCTTCCAATTTAAAGAATAA
The DNA here is from genome assembly GCF_003668045.3 of Cricetulus griseus. NCBI lineage: Eukaryota > Metazoa > Chordata > Mammalia > Rodentia > Cricetidae > Cricetulus > Cricetulus griseus. Next base: position 128,602,400 of record NC_048599.1, read on the forward strand.
AACACCCTCCAGCTGAAGAAAATTCTCACATTACAATATGTTTAAAAGAATCTATTCCAGTTGTGGTTGGTTGTCTATGAGAAATCTTTTTCATACGGGGGGGGGGGGGAGGGGGTTGAACATTCCCATGTGAAAGTCTTTCAAGAGAAAAAAAAAATAATGCGTTGCATTTTATACAAACTAGGTGAATTCAAAATGATGGATCATTTCAAAAATATTCATTATACTATTTACTTACATAAATGCGGTTGTATAAAAAGTAAAAAAAAAAAAAAAGGAATGCATTCACAATTGGTTTAAGTAATTTTCTCTTGGCAAACCACCATATAAAACAGGGGCGTCATGGCGCCATAGAACTCTGAATTGTGGTGGAGCATCATCGGTACACATGGCATTAATCTCTGTCTCGTTGCAGGAGACACCCTTGCTTGCATTAGCAGGCTGCCTCTTAAATATAAGATGGTGTAATGTAACTCAGGTTTAAATAACACAATAAATAAGACCTAGTTCACTTTAGTCTGTCTTTCTCACCCTTCTCTTCCAACCCCTTTATGCTAAAGTACTTCTTTGTTTATAAATTTTAACGTAAATAACAATACATTGTTGGGTGGGAAGTTTTTAAAAGAGAATATAAAGGAAGAAACATTCTGGGGACAGACATAAAAATATAGTTAATAAATTAAACAATTGAAAACCATTTATTAAACAATTTCACTGGGTATGTGGACATAGAATAATGTCATAATCCACATTTTTTAGCAATCTGACAGTCCCAAATCTACTGTTTTATATCAATTCATGCTACTCATGACAAGGAGAATATTTAGCTGCCTTTAGCGTCTTCTAATTAAATACTCAAAGTATTCTTAAATTTTTCTTTTTCCAAATATAGATATATTTTGAAATAACAGACTTTTTCAAAGGCATTTTTCTATTGAACTGAAAAGCTTTCAGAAACTGTCCCCACTGAACATAATGACTATTTAAGGAAACAAGCTATTTATGTGGAAATATTAAGAGGGGTGATTTTGATAACCCACACTCAAGGCCAAAATAAGGATCATAGGGACTTTTACTGAAGAAGTTAATGGAGGCCAGGCCATTGGCAAATGACCTTGAAATCCCTCGATGTAGCCTCAAATTGGCTTCTGCACAAGCTTATTATTAATGCAGACAGCTAGTTTATACCATGAAAAGCACATGGTATCTCTCTCTGAAACCAGAGCTGTCACTCAGACACCCCTAGAAATAAACAAAAGCACCAGTGAGGCAGTGTTTTTGTACTTTTTGCTTTAATAAATATCACAAGCTTGATAATTAGCATTTCATATTGTCTATGAAATCAAGGATTCATTTGTTTAATATAAGCTTTATGTATATAAAGATATACCAAGTAATTATCATACAATCAGTATATATTATTAAAATGGAATATATCATCTTATAACACAGATGATTCAGATTTTAAATTCTATTTTCCTCTCTGATTAGTAGTGCCCTTGAGAAACATCTCAAAATCTTTTGCTTTTAGGTGACTCAATATGTTAAACCATTTTCTCTGATGCTCTGATTTTTTTTAAATTGTTATAATTTAGCTCTTACAATACACATGTATACACACTCACTCTAGCCAGTCGTATACATAATTTTTGCCCACTTTGTACATAGACAATCATTAAGGACTGGACTTCATGGTGGGAAATTTAAATAATATGTGTTGTTAAAGCAAGGTCAAGAAATAAAGTCTGTGAAGTTAAAAGGTTTTTTTTTCTTTTTGTTTTTGTTGTTTGAAAATGCATGTTTCAAAATGAAAAGACAAAAAGAATGTCTTAATGGTAAAGCATTAACATACTTTTTCATATGAATAAAATCTGTAATCAGTTAGATAAGAGCAATGTGCCTTTTTTGGCATTTAATCAAACAATGAAATCATACACATATTTCCTGACACAAAAGACAAATGATGCAATAATCTGAAGGAGTTTCTCTATCTCCTTGGAACTTTGCATACTTGACTTGTTTTCCATATTTTGTGACTTTAAATGGTGGGAAAATTATATTAAAATGCTTGTAGCAGTTCCTCTAAACTAGCATCCTTTTTGTTTTATTGTATTTAATATAAAAGCAGCAATTATTTGATTTCAAAGTTATGAAAATATGTACCTTATGAGAAAACAAGCAATTTAAGCTTTAATTGGTGTCATTTTTCACAGAACTGGCAAGATTCTCGCATCCCTGGCACGTTGTTTTTCTATAAAACTGCAGAGCTGCCTTCAATGAATGTTTTACGAACGCAAAAGTTGTTATATGAAGGTATATGCATAGATGCCTGGAATCCAAGATTTCTGGTGGGAGTTATTTACCAAAGATGTGTTTCATTTGTTACAGTGCATGTAACAACTCCTATTATTCTAAATGTTTCTCTCTTCTCAATAAGATGGCTCTCAGCTCAAGCCTGGGATATGTGAGGGCTTGTGTCTAGAGTAGAATGAGAGGGTGTGCTCTGATGAAGTAAAACTGAACACTTGTGAAAGAAGTAAAAAGAAATTATAATCCTTTACTAAAAGGAAGTTACATAGAGTAAGACACAGAGAGGCAGATTCTGGTTGTCATTAGAAGGCAATACAGAATACACAATGGGCCACTGGCCTTATGGAAATTCTTATATGAACCTCATAGCCCTATATTTTGTAAGATATTAACGTATGAAGGGTACCTTCATTTGTTCTGCTTAGATTGTGTACCAAAAAGAGGCTTTCTTTGAAGGACAGAAGTTTTATGTGCTTCTTAAGAAATGTTAAAATTCTAATCTCTGAGGAGTTTTAGTGATTGCCACACCTAGGGGTGGGGTAGGGTCTGTTGTTGCTTCTCATGAAGATGTCATTGCTACTGTCAAGGCTTCTTACAGTTGAGAAGGACTGTGTTCTTACAACACCTGGAGGTGACTTTTGTGACAAGTCAGATATAGTGGGCTTTACGAAGAATGTTCTTATAGGGTGGCAAATGGTATGCAACGATATATAATATATAATGTAGTATACATGTGATATTACATCTTTGCCCCTTTCATTGGCAATTTTGTTAATATCAATGACTGATAGACACTAAGTATGACTGTAGCCTTGAAAGCTCACTTCCCTAAAGTCTCATAAAATGGAGACAATTTACTCTTTCCTCTTTAGAGAAGGGGAGTGTTTTAGAATGAGTCATTTACTATGGACATGCAAGTAATGAGCATTTAGCATATAAACTCCATGTCTCTGTGACTCAGTCCCTTTCACCACACTTCTCTACTAGGAAATTAAAAAATAATAATAGCCAGTGTTGTTTCCATCCCCAGATACAGGAACACAATTCCCATTTCTTCTCACACTCAGGTCACAGAGGAAATGATTATTTTTATCTATAATGTGAAAGTACTCATTATTTTAGACTTCTGAGAGATGCACAATTTCCTTGGCAACTAATAAACTCTACTTTTACAATGCAAAAAGAATCACAGATGTGATATAAAAATGGGTGTGGTGAATTTCAATATAGCTAAATTTAGTACACTGAAATCTATATTTCAAATAATTCTGTTTGTCATGTGATAATTTTCCACTCTATATTTTCAACCATTTTAAAATGTAAAAATCATTCTTGTGGCTTGCAGACCATACAAAAGTTAGCAGGTCAACCTTGGGCAATAGGCCAAGTTTGTTGACCTCTCCTTTAGGCAATCAATAAATATTTGATGATTGGTTGACTAGCTAGATAATTGTGAGAAATTAGCCCCTGTTTAGATTGAACACATGATGAGCCCACGCATATGATAAATGAAAGCTTGTGTCATGACATTCAATCTCCAATTTAGAAATAATTATAAAGGACAGGAAAAGTACTTCAGAGGTAGTAATTAGTAGGCAAAGCTAAAATGACGAAGGACTACATAATTAATATCAAACTAAAGATCTGGGGAAATCCAAAATAAATAGACTCACAAACATAAAAGTACAGTATTTCATCCTCACCAACAGACAAACTGCAGTGGCCTTTTAGCTGATTCTTTGACACCTTGCACTCCATCCTGTTTGATCTGTCTCTGAGGACTACAGAGTACTAAGTCAGATATCTGGACCTCTATGCTCCCTGGTCATATTCATATTCATTAATTATTTAAACACAATGGCTTCTGGGCTTTCAAAACAGTCACAGTGTGGCTCTGAACAAAATCCAATGACTTCCTCTCATAAACAGATTGCTGTGCTCTGGTAGTTTTCATGTCATCATGTTAAGAATTAAAGGTCATTTTTAGCTGGTGATAAGCATCTTGCACAACAGGGCTCTATCCAGGTAGAGCAGCTGGTGCAAGATGAGTCTAAGGAACTACGGAACAGAGCAGTGATAGAAATACATAACCTTGGCCCTTTGCTGGCTTTAAAGCCCAAACCTCAAGAAAAAAAAATCATCCCTCTGCCCTACTAAGCCATTCTAATTAATTAAGCAATGAGACTTTTAACACCTTACACCTCTTTCTCAACCAAATTTCTTAGAATGGCTAGTCCTGCCTGAGAAACACAAGGCCATAATTTCCTCCCATTTCCTCAACCATGATACTTGAACTTCCAGGACACATAAGTCCCTGGCCATTTCCCTATCTCCAGAGTGTAGGGAGACACCATAACCATGCCTGCTAAGGGCTGGCTACAGGTGTGCCTGACCATGCCTGTCAGGGCTTGGTCAAGGTGAGGTCAGGATGACAGGTGATAGGTTTTTAAGGGGCTGCAAGACACATGGGAGCCCTTTTCTCTGGCCTGCCTGCCTTGCTGTCCCTGACACACTCTGGCTTGCATTTGGCTGGTGTTTATCTGAATAAAGACATCTTAACCTTACAGATTACGGATTGGCTCTCATTATACCAGAGCAGGCTACTACACATGGCAATCACACCACTCATCCTCCCAGGCTGCATCATTCTAAACCAAGAGAAAACAGAAGACTCACTGACTACTCTTTAGGGAAATAAAGTTTTGGGGGTTTTGGGGGGGTGTTGTTGTTTTTAGTTTTATGAACTTTATAGACCTAATTCTGTATAAATTCAGTATTTAATCTTTTTTTCTGGCCTGAAAATACCTAAGACTACACAGGAATGGTGACTGGTGCTGTCACAGAAGAGATAACATAGCAGTCACTGTTGTGCTTAAATATGTTTGCCCCCACCATGTCTACCTTTCCATGGCCACCTCTCCTGGGAGTATATATACTTCAGCAATAGTTTAACACAGGTCTTCGTATATACCAGGTACTCAAAAGACACTGAGCAGACAAATGGCAAAATGTTAAAAGCCAAATGACAAAAAATCACAGTTGCTTGATTATAACAGAAAGGTATAGTCTTTCTCTTATAATCAAGAGGTAAAGCACTGGATGCCACTATCCCAGTCCAAGATCTTCTCTTCTCAAGCACTATGTGTCAATTTCAGCTCTTTACATGTTTTTGACCTCCTTGTCTGTCAGTCTCAGAACCAACATTTTCATCAGAGCCAGGATCACCTCACTGGCTTACTTTCCCTTATCTCTGTTTTCAGGTGTTTCTTATACCTCTTCTAGAGCTAAATACAATGTATGACTTTATGTAATGTGACAGTCATAGGATATTACTAATTGTCCTGTTATTTCCTTTGGAATGACTCATGTCAAAAGTACAGGGAAGTTAAAGATATCAAGAAGTATTACTGGATGAGTCATTAGGCTTTTAGTGGTTGTGCTAGCACTAGTTCTTCAGAGGAACAGAATCAATAAGACATAAGTATAAAAAGGCTTATATGATAGGGTCTGGGTAGCTCAACAACAGTCATCTGTAATTAGAGGTAGAGAACATAGCAGTTACACAGTGCCTCAACAGTCCCAGCCAATGGATTAAAGTCCTGGATGCTGCCTGGATAATCACAGGTGGTATAAGTCCACATTGAAAAGCTGAGGAAGCTATATTCTGATGTTATGACCACACCCAGAGGCAGCAGCCTACACAAAGTCATTCAGAAAGACAGGAGTTGGAACTGTACTCACTCTGGTGTTTTTACCATTTCTTTCTAACAGCCACCAGCTCATTTCATAGAGCTACCTACATCCAGGAAAGGTATTTATCCTAAAGGCAGAGTTCCACATATCAATCCCCCCTGCAAGTACACACAAAGGGATGTTTCACCATCCCTAAATATCTCTAAATCTAGTTGAGTTGATGACAAAAACCAACCATTATAATTTGATGTTTCTTGGACAGTTGTTAGTATATAGAAGAGAAGATATAATAAGAGATGCTAGTTGGAATTAAAAGGATTAGACAAACCTGGACAACTTCATCGTATCACAAGTTCAAATATAAAATCCACATATATATTTTACTGATTTCATACTTATGCAACATGCCCAAGTACTGTGATAAGGAGGCCTTCCTATTCCCTAACAAATCTCAGGTCCACGCCAATATTAGAAAATAGTATTGACATCCATAAAAGAATAGTATATTACAGTATATTAAGTGCAGTATATTAAGGATTCCTGATGGAGAACAAGTTAATTCAGCTGGAATTCTGAGAAGACTTCATAGAAGAAGCAGTAAGTCTCCACTCAAGCCTTAATACATGAGGAGGAGTTCATTGAACACAAATGTCGAGTAAAGATATCCCAGCCAGATCATGCAGCACAGATACCTGTGCATACTTTCTAGATTTCTGAGACACAGAAACATGTCAATTAAAGCCATATATTGATTCAAAAATGTTGACTCTTTGTAAAAACAAAAGGGTAATAGATGAATATGATTGACACAACTATATAATATTGTATACAATTCTCTGGGTCCAAATTCTAGCCAGAAAATGTGACAGTATAATCATTCTTACTCTTGATACTCATATCTCTTCTTCCATGTGTTCAGTGGCTGAGGCATGATCCCCCTACTATTATACAAACAATGCAAGAATGTGTGTGTGTGTGTGTGTGTGTGTGTGTGTGTGTGTGTGTGTGTGTGTGTGTGTGTTATGGTGCTTGATTACAGGACCTTGAATGTAGGGCCTTGAATATGGCTGCAAGTGTTCAACTGCTAATGCCTGTTTTTACTTGCTATTTGGAGGTAGATGTTCACCAAATTGCCAAGGTGAGTATTGAGCTCACTCTATTCCAGGCATGTAAGCTTTAAATTTGTGACCTTACTGACTGGACACCTGAAGAAACTGTCATGTGCCACTGGCTCTGCTGCCCCCACTATTCTTTTAAAGAAAACTGACTCTCCATCCTCCAGATGGCATCAATTTCCAGTAGCTCCTTAGCTGGGGGCAGAGTCTCCAGAATCCATTCCCCTCCATACTAACATACTGACTGGTTTGATCTTGTACATAAATGCAGGGGTCCCGTCATGCCAAGAAGACATTATTTCACTCTGGTTCTCTCCAATCTTTGGTTTTTGCAATATTTCTGGCTCTTCTTCCGCAGTCATCCTTGAGCCTTGGGGAAAGTGATATAGTTGTAGTATTTGTGACTGAATACTTCACTGGCACTAATTCTCTGCATATTTATCAGTTCTGAGTTTCTGCATCTACTACTATCTGCTACACAAAGACACTTCTGGAGAGGTATGAGATAAGCACTAATTTATGCATATAGCGATATGAATTTAGAGGAGTGTTTGATACTATGTCCATTTAGCATAATAGCAGTAGTAGGTTCAGCCCTCTGGTCTGAAAGCTCCCCAACCATGGGTTCTTCGTAAGACTTACAGTACCAGACATACCATTCCTCCCATGGAACAAGCCTTAAAACCTATCAGGAAGCAGTTGGCTACTCCTCTAATATTTGTCTCACTACTGCATCTATGACATATTTTGCCACTCCAGACATTATTGTAGCTCATGGGGTTCACAGCTTGATAAGATGATGATGATTTTTTCCTTTCACAGTCTACATAGCACCTTTCAGAATCACGAAGAGATGAAGCTTCATCGTAAGTACCGCCTTGATTTCTTATGCCCTGTGGCCAAACTATGGGGACTCTTCAACAGCAGGACCTTACCATCAAGTTCTTGTAGATAACCAAAATCTATGACAGTAGCCTGGGTTGCATATGGGGTTTCCAGGACACTCCTGACCAGAAGCTTAAGGGGAGGCATCCCACACTTGGCACTGGGTTTCTTCGTTGGCAATTTATGGCTTCTGTGTAGGCTAACTCCAATTATTTTTAATGTGTGATGGTGTGTGTGCACGTGGATATATACTTATGTCACAATTGTGTCAGTTATATGTTCCACAACCAGAGAAAACTATTGGGAATCATTTCTCTTGCTACCTTATAATATCCATGGATAAAACTCAAATCATCAGGGCAATGAACAAGTACCTCTACTGGTAAAGCCATCTCACTGTTACTTCCCCTGCTATTCTTGGTCTTCACTGCACTGGTCTTCAGTGTCATCTGTTCTTATATAGATGGAATTTTTCTTTGTGGTAATGATATTTCACCAAATACCAATTCTGCCATAGAGGTCAGGCTCCTCTAACACATTTTGGAAATGATCTGAGCTGAAGGACACTGTTCTTCCTGCAAGACAGATTATGTGTAGTTTCAACTTTCTCAGGTAGGAATAATCTATACCACATTTTAGAAATGTGCATTTTTTTTCCTGATAAGTACTTCCCACCCATCTCATGCTCCCATTAGGCAGTAAAGAACCACATTTCTGGTTAAATGCTATTTAAAATCCTTCCTGGATGCAACATTTCATTTCATAAGTATATGTTGCCATTTCACTCTTAATATTTTGTGTCTTACCTAAAGATAGGGAGAACCCACCCCAAACTAGACACAGACACAGACACACAGACACACACACACACACACACACACACACACACACACACACACACACACAGAAACACACACACACACACACACACACACACACACACACACACATTTAATTTTATGAAAAGTGAGTAATTATAACAATTACCCCTAGGCATCTGTGATAGGCAGGGTAAGGGTGATGTTGCAGAAGGAAAAGTTGTAAATGACAATTTTCAAATATCTGTAAGAAACTTAGTTATATGAGTCTTCAAACCAGTTTAACCAGCTTAATAAATTTACAACCAGAGTTAACTATAGCTGAAATAAGTAAAAAAATATAGCTATAACATAATGTATTTGTGAATTTGCCAAGAAAACATTTTTTTTAATTGGAGACATTTCAAATTAATTTGGGAAAGGAGAGTCTTTTTTTCTCACCAGATTATCAACAGTGCAGGGGGACCAAATTTTAAATTCTTTTATTTTTATATTTGTATGTGTATGGGAGTAGGATATGTGCACATAATTTCATGTGTCCAAGGAGACAACAGGCATCCAATCATATGGAGCTGGCGTTACAGGACGTTGTAAACTGCCCAATTTAGATTCTGAGAATCAAAGTTGGGACCTTTGAGAGTGCAGTGTGTACTTTTAAACACTGAGACCTCTCTCTGGGCCTTACATTTCAAAATAGCACTGTAAAATAATTTGAAGAGGAATGAACAAACTGAAAATGGCTGTGCTGTGGTGTGAAAGAGTGGTAAAGGTCTGGGCTGGCTTCTATTCACTTTTGGTTTTCTAGGTGCCCCCTTTCAGCGATCATCACTGTGAATCTGCAGTTGCAAACAAGGAAATGCTGTAAACCAAACTCTAAAATGCTTCAAAAGAGTGCCAGTGGTAGGAACAATGAAATATGATCATTTTGTGTACCCGTATGGGTTTATCACATGATAACCATTATCAAATATTTGTGCATTCACATATGTATGTGGAGTGGAGAAACGCAGAGCCAGGGAGACTATTTCTGCTAATTCCTGCAACTAGTTGGCAAATACACCCCCCTACAATATGAATAATCTGCATGGGACTTTTTGGAATATGCCTTTCTGTATTGAATACACACACATAAACATAGAAATTGGAATGTTCACATGTACACATCGTATATATTTTAAATAACATTTCAATGAAGTTTGAAAATGCATATGCATATACATACTCACACACATGCTGAAATGCCATCCTTCAACATAATTCAAGATGTATATTGAAATGTATCAAAGCAGAAACACATTCCAAGGAGAAATATTCAGTGGTGCAATTAAATCATAAAGAAGTTTAATTCATTCACTTAGTAGTTAAGTGTTTATTTTGACATTTTGGTCCACAGATGCTTTGTTGAGAATGGACCTGGAATGAATTAAACTTGGTTATAAATTGAAGCTCATGAGTTAACATGTTTCTTTAGGGAGCACACTTACACTCTGATGCACTTATGTGAACAACCTTCTTGAAAGTACCCATTTCAACTGCTTTGAACTTGAAACATGAATGTACTTGTGATAGTTTTATTTAGTAAATAGATTGGAATATTTATGGGGTTGAAAACTGGGAAGCTATCTTATGTGCCAGCCTTATTGAGATATAATATTCTGGCATATTCTTCCCCTTCCAATTGTTCTAGTCTATGATTTAAACTATTCTAGAATAATAGCCAAATTTATTTTTCAATATGTATATGTGTCTTTCCATTCATACTTAGACTCCATTAATTCCAATCCATCTTCACTATTTCCCTGTCCCATCCAATCCTATACTTAGCCTCTTGTAAGCTCTAATCTATTTTTAGTCTATATATTTGGTGTATTCTGGAAATTTTATGAATAGAATCACATATCATATGATCTTTCATGAGTGATCTCATATTTAGAATTGTATCAGTATTTATTCTTCTACATTGTTGAGTAGTGCTCCACAATATGGATTATCATATTCTATTTATCCATTCACCAGTCGATGATTCATGCATCGATTTCACCTTAGGGTTATTATCAATAATACTTCTATGAACATTTATGTAGAAAGTTTAACAAAGCTACATTTTTGTTTCTCATGACAAATTCAAATGTGTAATATACACAACTGAATGTCACAAGTTCATATTTACTACTATGAGAAACCATTAGACTGTTTGGCAAAGTGGCTTGCCCTTTTCACATACCCACCAACAGAACATGAGGAGTGGACAACATTCCTAATTCATCAAATTTACTTGTTTTCTAAACACTAGAGTTAAGTACTCATGTGTCCTCTTGATGTGTGCTCAGAAATACAGTCCCAGTAGACAAGACATGAATCATGATGCTTCACTGAACCATTTTTAATTAATTGATTGATTGATTTTAGTTTTGCTAGTTTCAAACAAGTTTATAATGAATATCAGCCAATATAATCTCCCATCCTCCTGTCTCACTCACCTCCCTCTTCCACTGGAAACTTTTCTCTTCCTAATATGTGCCCCTCATATTTTCATATCTCTTTTAGGAGTATGGGTAAAGGGATATTTACTGGAAAACAGGAAGCTAATCACTGGCTACACCACTAATGAAAATGACATGTCCTGCCCTACAACCATTAACTATTCACAGTCCTTCAAAAAGGGTGAGACCTCACATATGCATTTCCTCATATATGTTGACTGACCCATTCTTGTTCAGGTCTTGTACAGGTAACCACAACTGCAATGAGTTCATCCATGTAAAAGATATGTCATGTCCAGAATTCTTTTTTCTGAACATCTCTCCATCCTCTAGCTTTTACATTCTTTCTGCCCATCTCCCATAACATTCCTTGAGCACTTGGGAAATCATATAGATCATCCATTTAGGGTCAAGAACTCTACCACCATTTGACCAGTCATGAGTATCTGCATTAGCTGCTAACTGCTGTATGAAGAAGCTTCTCTAACAAGACTGAGCCTGTATGGATATAAACATAATAACTTAGTAGGCAGTTCCACAACATACACAGCTATTTAGCAAGCATATTTCCACCAGGGACTGTGACTCCTCAACCACTAGCTCTTGGTCAGGTTTGCCATACCAGGCATACATTCCTGGCAGTGGAATTCTAATCAAAAAGTATTAAGATTGGTGAACCCTATACCAGTCAAACCTCCATAGCACCAGTGATACATTTTGCCTACAAAATGCTAGATTATCTTTAAAATATAAACTTCAGAGTTACTGCTGTTTAAACTGTACCATTTAAGAACTGAACCAACACAATGAGGCAAAATAATATCATAGGTTATTTAAAACATTTAAATATGTGCTTCCAATATTATGAGATGAGATTTAGTCATTCACTAATATATATATATATTATATTATATTTATATATATATATATATATATTGTGTGTGTGTGTGTGTGTGTGTGTGTGTGTGTGTGTGTGTGTGTGTGTTTCTTTCCTAAACTATCAAATGCCACAGGCTGAAAATTTTTTTAAAGAAATCTAATTTACTGTATTGTGTATATGCACTATCTTGTTTATTTTAAATACAAAACAAGATTTGTATTGTGAAGATTGCATAAGAGAAATGCTTATAAATTCAATAAATTTAATTTGCCAAATTAAAACAATGGAGTCTTGAAATTCCCAGGCAAATGGATGGAACTATAAGAAACCATCCTAAGTGAGGTAACCCAGTCACAAAAAGACAAACATGGTATGTACTCACTCATATATGGATTTTAGACAGAGCAAAGGATTACCAGCCTACAATTCACACCACCAAAGAATCTAAGAAACAAAGAGGACCCCAGGAGAAACATACATGGTCCCCTGGAGAAGGGGAAAGGGACAAGATCTCCTGGGCTAATTGGGAACATGGGTAGAGGGAAGAGGGATTTAGGAGAAAGAGAAGGGAATAAAAGGAGAAGAGGAGTGGAGAGGAGGACATAAGGGAGCAGGAAGTTTGAGTCAGGGGAAGAATAGAGGAGAGCAAGAAAAGAGATACCATCATAGAGGGAGCCATTATAGGTTTAAAGAGAAATCTAGCTCTAGGGAAATTTCCAGAGATCTACAAGAATGACCCCAACTAACAATCTAAGCAATAGTGGAAAGGCTATCTTAAATGCCCTTCCCCTATAATGAGATTGATGACTACCCTATATGCCATCCTAGAGACTTCATCCAGTAGCTAATGGAAGCAGAAGCAGACACCCACAGCTAAACACTGAACTTAACTTCTGGAATCCAGTTGCAGAGAGGGAGGAGTGATGAGTCAAGACCAGGCTGGAGAAACCCACAGAAACAGGTGACCCAAACAAGAGGCAGCTAATGGAGCCCAGACTGGTAGCTGGGAAACCAGCATAGGACCTATCCAGACCCTCTGAACGTGGGTGTCAGTTAGGAGACCTGAGCAATCTATGGGGCCTCTGGTAGTGGATCAGTATTTATCCCTAGCATACATGTGGACTTTGGGAGCCCATTCCACACAGAGGAATACTATCTCAGCCTAGACACACGGGGAAGGGGTTAGGCCCTGCTCCAAATGTTGACAGACTTTAAAGATCCCTCATGGAAGGCCTCATCCTCCTGGGGAGAAGAAAGGGATAGGGAGTTGGCTGGGCAAAGGGAGGGGGGAAGGGGTTTGAAGAGGGAACTGGGACTGACATGTAAAACAAGATTACTTCTGATTTAAATTTTAAAAAAGAAAAAAAAGGGAAAAAAGAAAATGTAAACGCTTAACAAAGGTTATACAGTTTTAATAACCTTAATGAATTAAATGTACTCACCATACGGGAAATCACCACAATGCTTACTGACAGAAAACTGTAAAGAGACAGCACCTGTAAAGTATGATGTGTGCTTGAAAATGGCCCTCTTAGCTATTACCATTTTGTAAATCCAGGATTTAAAATACCGGGGTGGTGTGTGTGTGTGTGTGTGTGTGTGTGTGTGTGTGTGTGTGTGTGTGTTAGGGAAGTAGAGAACTCTATTCACAATGGCCATTGGCTCCATGTCAGCTCCTGGAGCACATGAAAATGTATTCAGAATCTGCACATAGGTGTTCTGTTTATAATCTGCATTCTGTGCTGTACTCTAGATACCTTGTTTGTTTTTGTAAAATTCACTCATTTTTTCTGTTGCTTTTTTATTTATTCTGTCCCATTCATCTCCCCACTCCTTCACATCTGCCCTCTGCTCCTATACACCCCACCCCCAAAATAAAACAAAATTTGAGAGAAAAAAATGGGGGATTAAAAATCATTATGGAAGATTCAATGTGACACAGTGAGTCACTCCATAAAGCCCTTTGTCCTTGTTTCATTACTTGCAAGTGTTCTTTGCAAAGAGTCATTTGTCTGGTCCAAGGCCTCTGGTCTCTACTACATCATCGATGCTGGGCCATCCTTGGGACTCTTCTTGGATACCCTGTTGTTGCCCTGTGCTGTGAAGATCTGAGGACTGGTCCTTTCAAGTGCCCTAGTAGTTCATAAATGGGGTGGATGTTGGGGTGGGTCAAATTATAACCCTGATTCTAGGCCTGGGCTGCCACAGGGTTGGTCCACTTGCCAGTTCTCCCTTGTCCTCACCACCAGGGTGAGCTTTCCCAAACTGTTCTGGCTAATTCACCTCTTGAAACAATGGGCAAAATGTAGGCCCAGTTCTCCTGCTTTCACATGCTCAGGGTTGGCTCTCCCACACACCCACACCCTCAGGGCCAGCTCTATGTTGCTCCTGTGCCTTGTCCTTTGCAGGAGGTAAGGGAGGAGGGGTAAGTGGATGCATCTCTCCCTCACCTATACCACTACCTTTCAGACAAGTATGGGACAGCTATCCCTTGCTTCCTGACTGGTTCACCCACACCTCTGCCAACAGTGTTGGCTCTATTATGCTATCCTGGTGAGATATGGGGCCAGCACTTTCAAGTGTTGCACCTGGTAAGGGGCAGGGACAATTCTCCCACTATTGTGTCTTCAAAGTCAGTTCTCACACATACCTCAGGTGTTGATGAGTGGGAAGTAGGGGTGGGGGATGAAAGAAGGGCTACTATCCCTGGCCTATGCCACCATAGGACAGATGAGTGATGGGGACAGCTCTCTCTTGCTTTCTGCTTTGTGGCTGGCTCACCCACACATTTGCCAACAGAGATGGCTCCATTGTGTTGCCCAGGCAAGATGCTTGGCCTGCTCTCCTGAGTGTATAGTTCTTGGGGCTCAGGGCCAGCTCTCCCATTCTTATGACCACAGAGCCAGCTCTCCCACCTGCCTCAGGTGTTGATATGGTTGGGGGGATCTCCACAATGCCACTACAAGATAGCTGAGTAATGGGGAGAGTTCTCACATCCTCACTGCCTCAGGGCTGACTCTTCCACATCTTTTCCAACAGGGTTGGCTGTATTGTGCTCTCCTGGGGAGATGCAGGGCCTGGTCTCCCACCTGCCTGAGGCATTGATGTGGGGGATCTCTCCCCAGCCCATGCCACCATATCACAGATGAGGGTTGGGGCTAGGTCTTCCACACTCATGATCTCAGAGTTGGCTCACCTGTGCTCTCTTCAACAGGGTCAACTCTGATGTGCTGCCCATATGAAGAACAGGGCTTACTTTTTCAGGTGTTGCAGCTGGTCAAGGGGTCAGCTCCCTCACCATCTGGGGGCAGTAGGAGAAAGGCAGAGGGTACCTTTATCTCATCCCTACCATCTCACCAGAGACAAGGGAGGTGGTACCAGCCGCCTGTCGTGTCCCTGTTATGCTCTCAGGGCTGGCTTTCCTGGAGCCCATTTACAGAGTCAGCTGTGTCTTGCTGCCTGGATTTGGTGCCTGGTTTGATCTCCTGAGTGCTGCAGCTGGTAAGGGGTAGAGTCAGGTCCCCAACATACTGCTGGTGGTGGGAGTGAGGTGTTGAGAGGGGAGAGGGTATTGTTCCTTCAGCCTCATTGCCAAATGGGGTATGATAAGGGTGGGACCTGCTCTTCTATTCCCATGCCCTCAGGGCCATCTTGCTCATGCCCCTGAGCACAGGGTCAGCTCTATTGTGCTGCCTAGGTAAGGTGTAGAACCCTCTCTCCAGAGTTCTTCAGCCACTGAGGGGTGGCACCAATTCTCCCAAGTGTTGCAGCCAGGATTGGGAGTGGGAGGGGACAACTCTACATAGCTCTGTTCTCTCAGCTTTTGTTGGTATTAGGGTGCAAAAACAACAACAGAAACCACAGTTGTGTCAAGCCAGGAAGCCAGATGTGAGTTCCAGAGGCAGACCAGACCCAGACATCACCTTGGCCCTGAGTGTCAATCAGGCCCCTCACCATAGCCCACCTCCTTCCTCTCTGGCCTCTGTTTCTCTCTCCCTTATCACAACATACCATACCTGTGCTCATTCCGATAGTGCACATCTGGATGATGCTAAAAGGTGACAGCTGGGCCCAAGATTTCTGCTTGGACCACCAGGACAGAGAGCCCCATACCTATGTATATGTCTCCTTATCCCAATGAGTTTTCCATGATGTTAGCCTGGGCCATGTGTCCTCATTACAAAGAGATCATTATATTACCATAGACACTGGGAAGGCTCTGGGTTAGTGCGTTTGGCTGAGTCCTGTCTACCCTGGTCACATGGCATGGGGTAGAGTCACTGCTAGAGTCTAGTGACTGGCCAACGTTAGAATTCCTGAACCACAGGTAGCTGAGTTTCTTCCACCACTCCCAAATGGCATGGGTTAGGGAAAAACTCACTTGTTTTTTATAGATACTAAATTTAGAAATATTTTAATGCTGGCCTTAGTTAAAATTTAATAAATCTCTTTAAAGTTATCATGCTCAAAACTTTCAACTACAGAATGTAGACAATAGATAATTAACAAATTTAACCAACTGTGTGATAAACATGCTGAAATTTATAGCCCAGAATTACCTTAAACTTTAATATACACAGAATAAGCATTCTGATATGACCATTAACAACTTATCACTTAACAGCAATTAAAGAAACAGTTTTAAATAAGTGTCATTTAAAATCCCAAAATAAATTAATTTTATCTCTTGTAAATTCAGGAAATTACCTTTTATATACCTACATGAATGTAACCCAGAATTGCAGCAGTATATTCTTGTTGTGGAATATTTAATTATGCAAAGATGTGTTGCTGTTTTACCTTCCTTGCCTAATGCACCTGATTGGCCTAATAAAAATCTGAACAGCCAATGGTGAGGGAGGAGGTATAGGCAGAATAAGAGAGTAAGTAGGAGGAGGAATTTAGGCTTGCAGAAAGAGAGAGAGAGAGAGAGAGAGAGAGAGAGAGAGAGAGAGAGAGAGAGAGACTCCTGGGAGGTGCTAGGAACCAGACAGACAGACAGGGAGGAAACAGAACAGTAGGATATTCAGAATGAAAAGAAAGGAATAAAGCCTTGGGGCAAGATGTAAAAGAATAGAAACAGGCTAAGTTCAGTTAAAGAGCTAGTGGAACAGGCCTAACCTAAGGCTGAGCATTCATAATCATTAATAAGTCTCTGTGCTTTTATTTAGAAGCTGGTTGATGATCCAAAGAAAATTCAAACTTCATATGGTGACCAAACTTGTGCTCAAAAAATTTCCACATAGGGCCTGAGAAAGCTGAAAAAAATGGATAAGTTCCTTTAAG
Source organism: Cricetulus griseus (assembly GCF_003668045.3). Lineage (NCBI taxonomy): Eukaryota > Metazoa > Chordata > Mammalia > Rodentia > Cricetidae > Cricetulus > Cricetulus griseus. The sequence continues at coordinate 128,619,870 of NC_048599.1, forward strand.
AGGCACTGCTGTGAAGTAGAGCATTTGAGCAGCCCAAGTTTAGTAACAGCAAGTTAAGTAAAAGTGCCTGCCTTTGTGTAGGCACCAATATCCTAGAGCTGGAATAGAGCTCTCTTAAATGTTGCTCCCAGTTAAACAAAGCTCTCAGCCAGGACCATGGGCTTAGGGCCCTGCTCACCATAGTCACACAACAGTGGGCTTAGTTGTTGCTTTGCAGTTTAAGATGTGGCTCACATGGTCAAAGAATGCTACAGGTGCAAAGTAAAACAAGTCCAAAACAAAAAAACAAAACAAAACAAAAACAAAAAACCAACCTTTTAAACAGGTTACAGAATGCATAGGTGCTTAGGAAAGAAAAGAAAATGGGTATAGACAGAGGAAAAATTAATATTTTAAAAATAAGTAGAGTCTATAAAGAAAGAGCAAAGCAATATAAAAAGTAAGCTATATAAGGATGAGAAATACACAGGAAGTCTAGATCCTGTATGGTACTTAGCTGGCTTTGAATTTTTTGAACGATAATGAGAGAATGGCAGCTGCTGAGAAAGACATGAAATTGTAAAAGGAATTCCTGAATTAACCAGCCTGATACTTTGGAGATGCCTTAACTTTAAAATGGTAGTCAGAAAAGATATTGTGTTGGGGAAGAGGTTATGCTTGTGTTTCCACAGAAAATGAAAGGCTGTGGATTACTTCAAAATTAATATAGAACAGATTTGATTGGGAGAGACTGCCAAAACTCTTGGCTACAAGCACAATTAAGTAAACCTAGAAAAATTACAAGACAGGTAATGTATATGCTGATCCCTTAACATGGGAACAGCTTTGAGACTGGATGAGACAATAAATTTTGTTGGTTACAGAGTCCTCATTAGTTATTACTACATGCCATCCTTTCAAATGGCATGGATAGAAATTTAGTTATACAGCCAACAAACTTATAAAGTTTTCAGGTGTTTTTTACCTGTTCATACATAAAACAAAAAAAATCATTTTTACTGGTTTGTATAAAACTCACAGTCCATACAAGTGTTAATGAAGATATGTTACCTATGAAAGTTTGTATATTTTCAGAGCAAGGGGACAAGACACCAATGAAATTGGTGATTGCCAAGGTGATCCAGCCTTTCAGAGTGATTCTGTTGCAGTTTCCTCAGAGTTCTATATTCAAAACAACTTCAAAGCTGCTGGCTGAGATGGCCCAGCCTCATAGATTATTCTAGTCAGGAGTTCAGAGAAGCCTTGTACTTTCCCATTACACCGAAATTGAACAACAAATGTTATAGTTTTCTTAGGTCTTGACCATTATTTGAATTTTCTCAGGTCCTCTGGAGAGGTTGTCACCTTCAGACAATGGCAATCAGTCTAGAGAACACAATGCCACATTCCCTAGCAGTAGGGTGAGTAGTTTTGATCATTCAATAGGACATGGATGTTTGTCATCATTTAGGGGGATATAAGATTATAAGATAAAAGGATAACTATACATCTCAAATATTTTACAATGCTATAAAATTTTGTACATACAAATCTAAGGTTGTTTATGTTATAAGTTATATGTTATAAGTTTTTACTCTTATTTAAGGTATTGTACTCATGAGATCATTTTACAATGTAATATAAAATTCTAGTCTTTGAAAGCCTTCCTTTACCTAGAAGCCACCAAAATGGCTGAAGTTGAGCAGAAGAAGCAGACCTTCCACAAGTTCACCTACTGTGGCGTGGACGTGGACCAAATGCTGGACATGTCTTATGAGCAGCTGATGCAGCTATACAGCGCCTGACAGAGGCGATGGCTGAACTGTGGCCGGTGGCAGAAGCAGCACTCGTTACTCAAGCACCTGAGAAAGGCCAAGAAGGAGGCGCAGCCCATGGAGAAGCCCGAGGTGGTGAAGACTCACCTGAGGGATATGATCATCCTGCCAGAGATGGTAGGCAGCATGATGGGCGTATACAACGGCAAGACCTTCAGCCAGGTAGAGATCAAACCAGAGATGATCTGCCACTACCTGGGCGAGTCCTCCATCACTTACAAGCCTGTGAAGCATGGCTGGCCTGGCATCGGTGCCACCCACTCCTCCCGGTTCATCCCCCTCAAGTAACCATGGCCAATAAAAACTATATAAAAAAGCTATTATTACAAACTGTTTAGGATTATTTTTACAATGCTGGTTATTGGTTAGTCATCTATGACAATCAAACTTGCAGTCATGTTAGGTGTGTTTTCAAGATTAAATCAGTTATATTGTAAATAGATAGGTAATATTCAAATGCTTCAGAGGCCTACAGAATATAGTGTTTAATATGTTTACTAAGCTTTTCATGACAGTGAGACATGTCTGCTCCTGGCAGCATGAATCTACTTCGTAAAAGGATGATGGCCATCAAACAACCTCCATATGGAGTTTGCTTACATTGTGGAAAATCTAGCCATTTGGGCAAGAAACTACCCTTGTCTGGACTGATGACAATACACTTTACAAACTGGACAAGCAGGACACAAAGAAAAAAGACTGCTGAACTTTGCCAAACCAAGTTGGGACAGTCCTTCATAATTCCTGATTCACAGAAAAGTCTGTCAGATATTTTATGCCTGTAGGCCAAACATTGCATGGAGGAGTGACTATCCATGAAACCAGTTTCGTCTGTCATTTCTGTAGTTTTTCAATTTGTCTAAGTGAGGCTCCCAGATAAACAATGGACAAATATAAAACTTTCAAGATGGAACACTTAAATGGAAAAATCATGGAAACTTCTGACAACACAGGCTAGTTGAATTGCATGTACTTACAAATCATGTTCCCTGGGAAGGCAGGCACATAGACCCAGGGGAACTGTAGGATAAAGGCTTAAGAGTGAAAAGATATTAAGTATAGAAAATAGTGGGGTCATTTGATTAACATAAGGAAGCCTAATATAAATCATTAGCATATTCATTTATAAATAAAACAGAACCAAATTGTGGGAAGACATTGAGTATTACATGAAGGACAGAGGTTTATATGATAAAGCTTTGGAAACTTTTGAGAAGAAGCATGATATTGTAGATTGTAGGGAAGTTTTATGGCAGTATTAACTTGGAAAGTTAATTAATTACAGTGAGAAGAATCTTAAAGAAGGAAAAGGTCTATCACAGCAGAAAGTGGCAGTAGAAAGGGCCAACAAATTTTGGGAGGACTATACTTAGCTGTAAGAGTGGAGATGATAAGGAATGGGGCAGAGAGGAAGAGTCTGTTTCTTCTAGGGACAAGAACTCTGATATGTTATCCAATGCCAGGAAGTCATCCCTAAATCTTTGTACATACAAGCAACACTCAATTGTACATATGAACAACACTCAGATGGTGGTAGTGGTAGGGTGTGTGTGTGTGTGTGTGTGTGTGTGTGTGTGTGTGTGTGTGTATGTGTACAATAATAATACTCATGTATGAAATTCTCAAAAAGTAAAACATTTAAATTAAATAAAAATGAGTTTGCACTCCATTTTAGAGAAATGATATAGTATAGTAGCCATTTAGATTTGGAGTTAGAACTTCTGTCTGTTGCTTTTGACAAGCACTCCTTAATCTTTACCCTATAAATTTCCTTGTTAAAGCTGTTGGTAGCAACGAAATAAGGAAGGGTGTGAGGAGGAAGATCTATTGATGGGCCAAAGCCCATCTTTTTTAGGAACATTAGACAGTGCAATCAATATTAGTATATCATGCACTCAACTTTCACCTAATTTTCCTCTATTTGCCAATTACTGATTACAATCTCCCCACCCTATTTCTCTCATTCTACAAACAGCTCTGCTCATAGGATGGTATTCTGGAAATCCTCCAGAAACAGATTGAGCTGGGCTGTGGCAGCTAAAGAAAAGAAAAGCAATTTGTGATAGTTCCAGTAAGGAGTTAAATGACCAAAGTTTTTAAAGTACTTTTTAATAAGACACCCTAAGTTAGATAATAAATTAAGGACAACAATAAAAGCCAACAAAAAAATCATCAAATCAAGAAAAGGTAATGTAAGCGCTTGAAAGAGTCCATAAATTTGTACAAGTTTCAAATTAGCTCCATTATGTTAACGTATCTGTTCCCAGAGTGTGTGCCATTTGTCACATTTTATCTATGTCTTTATTTTAAAAAAATTTTATATCATAATTTAATTGCATTTATTCCTTCCCTTTTCTCCCACCAAATCTTCTATATACCCCTCTTACCGATCCTTCAAATTCATGGCTTCATTTTATCTGTTTTCAACCTTTTTCTTAATTTTTTTCTCTTAACACTTGGTCTAATTCCTTATTTGCTCTATTTTTCTGTCTTTGTCCTATTTTATGCTCAAGCCTTTAGCCTTGGACTAAAGTTTTGTGTTTACTCCTTTCCCATTATACTTTCTCATTCAAATAATTCCTTTTTCACATATCTAGGAACACCTGGTCAGACCTACAGCAGAGGCTCTCAGTGGTGATATAAGTGCCTAAGGTGTTAAAGGAGTGGTCAGGGTATGATGCCTTCCATTCTTTGTATTCTCTCACATCCATACATCACAGGACAACTATTCTTTTCTCTTGGAAAGTATTTCAAGTTCATGATATTTAGTTATATTCCTGGGTGAAATCTAAAAGACACTCCAAGCACTAACCCATGCTAGATAGAGATAGTCATTCAAGTTGAAACAAATGAAAAATTGGTCAGAAAAATAAAAGAAGAAAATACAGAAGACTAGAAGAGGATTAGGATGACCTTGGTAGACTCAAGGGAAGTGGTACCTGTCAAACCGTTCCTTGGATCAGGCAATTTGAACAGAATTTAGGGGGCATATTTCTTCTAGTCTCTCTCACTTTTAGAATCAGTTTGCCCAACAATATGGCACACATGTTCCCAGTTACCATAATAAACTACATATGTAATGTTAACTACATCATTTCAGAGCTCCATTTGCAGATTCTTTATTTTGTTCGACTCCTACTCCCCACCCCATAGGAGACAGGCTGTTAATCCCTATACTCTGTGGGAAGCTTATGCTATGGCTGGCAAAATGTGAGGAAAAAAAGTCTTTGTATTCCAGTTGCCATGTTAGCTGTGATACACACACATATACATTTCATCTCCAGTGTTGTTCTTCATTAATTCACTTTGGAATTTGTAATGCATCATTTCAGCATGGTCTTAGGGAAGCTCAGAGCAGATTTTCCTGGATATTCAATTCACTCCTTTACAGCAAAGTTTGCAGCTATAGTGAATGTGAACACCTAGATTTATACTCTATAGGCTGAATCTGAAATTTTGGTAAGCCTTGGTAAAGTCATAAGCTAAGAACATCTGACAAAAACAGGCACTATATATAATATTAACGGATAGTGTAGCTGACTCCTTACCATGTTTTCTTGGTTCTTAGAGCACTCAACAATGAAGCCATTGTTATATATTAATCATGATTCTGAAACCTCAGGGAATATAATGGCCTCTTATTTAAAAACTTCAAATGTCACCATAGACACATGAAGAATACCTTTTGTTTAAAAGTTATAATAAGCAATATATGAAAGGGCTGGGACAGCCTTTAAAAATCTTAAATATAAGCAAAATTAAATCATAACTTCCCCCAAATAAGAACTAAAAACAAGGCCATGAAATATTTTTAAATTCTAAAGGAGAGTACTAAAATTTATTTGAAGCTTTATGGGGTGACTTTTCCTTTCAGAATATGATTCATTTTCATACAAACAAGAAAAATGCCGTGAATGTTTGCACAAAAGTTGCTTTTATCAGTCAGCTTTCTGCTTTCAGTGCATGCAGTGCCTCACTTCCTATATCTGATGGAGACCAGCAAAAAGATTTCTGAAACAGGGCTGTGCATACTGCTCCTTTGGAAAGGCTATGTGAAGATTGACAAGATTCCCCACTTCTGTACTGTGTGCCTCAGATCTATCACTCTCATCCATCACTCTGCATTTCATATCAAATTGATTTTTGACACATTACACTTGAATAAAACAGTGGTAGAACATGCATGCTCATTTACACTTTGGTATTAATTGTTACACTGATATGCACTAAATAAATGTACATAATTGGTAAAAAAGGCAGGAGAATTAGGTCAAATTAACCAAATATACATTGTAAAAAGAGCAATTCCTTGTCTTATTCGTTGCTATATATCAACCTGCATATTATAAAATAATTTACAACTGAATATAATATCCCAAAGGAAAACATTCTTTATAATCATCAGTGAAGCAGAATAAACTTGTATTAAGTGTAGGCTGAACTTCAATCAATATGACTTGTCTTCATGAGTGAAAGAAAGTTTTCCTAGGCTAAAACACCATCTACTTTGAGAGGTTCAGGAATCTTCCAACCTTAGACAGCCAAGGGACCCTTGAGGGTAAAACAGCTTAAAATACTAGTAAATCTATGGGAGTGAGTGAGCAAAAGGGAGCTCAATCAATCCTCTTTCCTTTCAATGGCTCTCTTTTGAAATAGCTATGTCACCATAGACACTTCATCTTCTTCTCAGTCAAAATCATGTTTCCCAGAAGAATTTAGTTTTGAAAAATAGGGAGGAGTTGTTCCATTGCCTTCAAGTTTCCCAATACTGCCAAATCACATCAGAAATATGTCACAAAACTTAAGGAATTAAGTTGCTGTTAACATACAAGTGATTTTGAAGAGAAGTCTGGAAATGTCTTAGGAACGTATTTCAGAACCTATACTAGAATACTGTTAATACAGCAATAATTTCTGAGCCAAACAGGCATACAAGAGAAATTTTGTCATGAATACTTTTATAAAAGAAAGGAGTTTGTGTGTGCATGTAGTACTAAGTACATTAACTTATGGCAAAGAGCAGAACCTCTCTCAGCTGAAAGTCAGGAGAACAGTTTTGTTCTTTTGTGAAATTTACTCATTCACTCATTGTGAAATGTTAGAAATTAAACTTGCGCATCACTCTCCAACTGAACAACATGTTCCTCTATCTGTCTTTGCTCTTAAGAAGCCAGTGAATGATGCTAGCCATTAAACCTATCAATGAACACAGAACACTAGTCAATTTATCAAAAAAGTAGCAGATGTTCCCCTTTAAATATTCATTTTTCACAGTTCTAGAGGGGTGTTGCTCAAATTGGACATAGCTACCAGTTGATTTCAAATATTTCTGTGCTATGGAGACCTGTCTTGTGTATTGTAAGAGGTTTAGTCTAACCTTTAACTTCTACTCACTAGATGTCAGTAGCACCCTCCCCCTTCTCTAAATTGTGACTATTCAAAATGTCAGATATGTGTTAGGAATATAACTAGGTATAACACACTAACACACACACACACACACACACAGAGAGAGAGAGAGAGAGAGAGAGAGAGAGAGAGAGAGAGAGAGAGAGAGAGAGAGTATCCAGGGGGTGTGAAAATTTCCTGATGTTCAGGACTGCTGTATCAGAGGAAAAGGTAAAGCTCACTGAGAAAAGTAAGAGACAATAGCTGTCAACTTCACAGTGAAGACTAAGACTGGGAATTGAGACATTAGATATAAGAACTAGATGTGTGGCATCCTGAGGTCTAGTGACATAGGAAACAGTCCAAGATCTTCACTAATATGAAAAACACAAACAGCTAATGTTCTTCTGCCTCAAAATAGAGGATAGAGGTGGTCAATATTAAGTGCATGCCCAGGACTCTGATAATTCTAGTCATTAAGAAATTGCTAAAAGAGGTTGTTCAATATATCACATCAAACAGCAAAGAAAAATACAACGTATTTGAGGAAAAAAATCAATAAAATAATAAACTTCTCAACTTCAAACTTTTATTATGAAAAGGAGGTGTTTGTGTCTATGTATATGTTATGATTTTAAAGATAACATGTACTAGGAATAATTTCTTTCAATGACAGATATTTGATTTTATGGTTCAAGAAAGACTCTAGCCATAAGGGAGATGCCTGAAGGCTCTGATGGTAAAATCCTACTGGTTTGGAACTCCTGCCAGATAAGGCATGTCTATCAAAATTCTAGAGAGATGTGTGCATTTTACAGAAAAGAATTTAAGTCATAGGAGCATGGTGTGCAAGGCATGTGCAATGCAAAGCCAAACAGAGAGAAGCAGAGGGGCATAGAAACTTCTACCCCAAATGGAACAACAGAAAGAATATGTGTGGCAAGTGTCAGAATGCAGAAGGCCAGAGCCCAGAGGCTGTATATAGGTCAGTCTCATTTTGCAAGAAGCTCTAGAAACTTGACCCAGAGAAATTAATAAGCAAGCCCAACTCTAAGGTTTGAGTGGCAGCCTAAAACAGGGTTGTGAGAATGGGGATGGAGTTCACAGCTTTCTCATCATGATGTTCTGTAGACCTCACATACTTACCCCTGAGGCTATGAGGAGAGAGGGTGTTGAGATGAGGGGATACCAGAAGGAGCTGCAAAAGGGCTTGGAAGGAAGTCAATAATCATGTTCCCTATTCACTTGTGTTTTCGACATTAAAATCAATCAGCAAACACATATAGAGGCCGATTTCATTGTGGAACACAGCTCTGTAGCTTACTAGCTTTGTCATTTTGACAAATTAGTTAGATCCTCTGATCCTTGGTTCTCATGTATAAAATAAACACGCACACTAAGTGAAACCTTGGTAAAACAAGCATTCACAGGGGATCATGTTCTTGATGAGGAGCTGCCAGTTTTCATGCAGCCTCACTTCTCAAACAAAGGTGGGTGGGGCAGACTTAGGTTCCTTTGCCCTGTCTTGGGATCATTTGGAATATTCTTGGGTCATTATGTCGTCACTCATTCATAATGTATGTCTCAGGATCTAACATTTTGCTTGTTTTATTGACACAACAGACTGTGTGCAAATTTTCTCTGATTTTGTAAAAGCACAACTCTAAGCTTTAAGATTAGGTTTTCTGGATAAACTTAAGGAGATGTCTTAGAGGGCACTTTGAGATCACCAGCAAGGCAAATTCAGTTCTATGGAGTGTGAGGCCTTTGCATGCAAGGGATAAAGAAAAAAAAGTGATTTTTACATGAAATTAAATATAGAAGAGAATGTGTATTTGAGGATTAAATGTACTATGCATTTAAAATGAGAAATTTAGAAGCAGGGTATTGGAAATGGCCCTTCTAAATGAATAGCCTAAGTAAACTTCTTCAACTTCAAGGTTCCTCTGCCTATGGGGCAGGGTGAGGATTAAAGATCACATGTAGAAACACTTAATACCTGATATTAGAAACTTAGCTCTAATAAGTGTTGGAATTATTACTATTGTCAAGTAGTAAATAATATAATTATCTAGCACATGCTAAGCCATATGACACTAGAAACCTTGAAAGACTTGGGTAACTGAGGGGATGGAGGACAGCCATCCTGTATCCTGATGTCTTTTTAAGAAAGCTGAGCTCAGCTGCGAAGCAGGCATGCTGAATGGACATCACATGCTAGAGTTTCCAGTGAGGAAAACAGCCCCATTCCAGGTACCCTAGATAGCAGAACTAACCTTCCGAAGTCAAGAGCCCCAATCCAATGATCTAGGACAATAAAAAGATTGTAAGGAAAGTAGGGTTGTTTTCTAGGGACAACATATTCACAGAACAATGCAAGCATCCAAAAATATACAGGAAGATAGTGTCTGAATGATTAACAAAAGTGGGTAATCAACTTTGCCCAGAAACTTTTAAAAAGGCTTACAGAAATATATGAGTAAATTCCAGACATGAAGAATACTAAGCAAAACGAGGTTTTGGGTGAACAAATGTAGATGAGGTAGACCTGACAGAAGACTAAACAACAGGGTACCCTGCCATTTTAAGACATTTGGCCTGATGTGCATGGAGAGATTAATGCATGAAATGTTTTTGAAGTTTTATCATAATTTTGGCAAAGCTGTACAATGATGGAGGCTGAAAGGAACTGTTAGGGAAAGAGCCCTAAAAGTGAGACTGCAGAAGATATAAAACCAAAGGGGTGTCATTCATGCATACTACAATGTTAACAATGAATCCTCAGGTTCTAAACTTACAAGGACATTATCCCAAAGGACATGGGGATCTTAATGAAGGTAATGAAAAGAACAGATTTCTAAAAGAATGTCAAGCATAGGCCTTCTCTTCAGCTTCTTTGACAGTTGCTACTGCCTTAAAGAAAAGAATGAGGTTAGGGTAACAAGAAAATGGATAGGGATTGAGTTTTTAAGTATCTCAGGCTAAGAAATTTCTCCTTAGGATTTCATGGTGACCAGGTTTCCAGACATGGGAAGCTAGAAATTTCGGGGCTTTTCACACTGAATGATGAGGATCCTCTTAAAAATACCCCTCACTTTTATGAGAAAAAAATAGATCAAAATAAAAAGACTGGTTTCATTTTCATTTACATGGAAATTGTGAGGGAAATCTTTCATTAGCTTTATCCCCTATACATTTATTGAGTTCATGTTCATGTTACCTTTAAGTAAGTCCAAATAAATTCCCAGGCATAACGGAACACTAAACCCCAGAAGTAAATGCCTGGTGTCTAAGGCATCAGCTGTGTGTGAGGACAGTGTGTGGGTCCTAAGGACAGAGAAGAATCCCCCATACTCTCCATCTCTTTCAACTCAGTACTTAACCTGGCCTAAATGTGGGCGCTAACAAAGTGCCACAGCAGTTCTGCAGCACTAGCTTGAATTTTGTGTGACATTTGTATCAAAAATGGAATTCACTCGCTTTCAACCGTATCGCTCAGATCCAAATAAGAGTAATCTGCTTATCAGTAAATCCCCAACAAGTTCATGGTTCATGTTCTGTCATTTCTCCCTTATCAGATTAATTAACAACAACCTGAAAATAAAGGCAACTGCTTGCAAATGTTGGTCTTCTCACCTCCCCTCTGGTCCTCTCCTACAGCCTTTATATCTCTGCCATCATGCCTCCTTCATGTTTAAAAGACCACAAAATGCTTTCCTTTTTAGTTCGAAATCTGCTAGCCTTTTAGAGACACAGACTCCCAGGTTTCGCATATGTCCCCCTCACCCACAAACCCACTGAGTCCAAGTCACTACCCACAAGGCTCAGACAAAGGCTGTGCTCAAAAATATCTGCAAAGCAATGTGCATGGTAAAAGAACCACCTAGGTGCCAGGCAAACTCAACCAAAGCAGAGTAAACATGCACAGGTTACAGGAAATCAACTTGAAGTGCCAGGGTTTCACCAAAATAATAATAATAATAATAATAATAATAATAATAATAATAATAATAATAATTTGGCAGAAGAATTTAGATAAAACGGAGAGACTATGAGACACCCAGAAAAGGGAAAGACTGTGAAGAACATGGGAAGACAGAGGTTCCAACTAGAAGCTTTTAGCTTCCAAAATTTCAGCCTGATCCTGATAATTCACCTCCTAAAGACAGCCCACAAAACACAGAGAACTGCATTTTCCCCCTATTTGCATGAGAAAACACATCCCAGTGAAGACAAAACACACCTCTTGCCATATTTTAAGATGATTACAGCCAATCTCAGGTAGTTAAGGTAATTTAGCCTTCATCCTTGTACCTTATACCCCACCTGAGGCATGCTGAGCTCTTTGGAAAGGGGCCACCTATTGTTCCTCACTGCTTAATTATTATATTAACATAGTGAAGCTGCCTTTGAATTAGCTCATCACCGTGAGTGTGCACGTTTTATAGAAAAGCCCTTTGGTGATGTGTGATGGAGGTAATTTTTCTTGTCAGCTTACTTCAAACATCCAATAAGGATAAATCCATTGCTATTTTAGTTTTGCCAACATTTTACTTCCATTTCATTGTTTTGTTTTCATAGTATCTTTACCCCCAAGTATAAAGCTTCATTTCTGAGTCAGAATGCAAAGCAGGCTGCCACTTTTCTCAGAATACACAGAACTGTTTTGCTGCTCTGGCTCCTGGGACTCAGGGCACCTTTGTCCATAGTAGGCAGAGTCTGGCCTGCCTGGGAACACAGCATGAGAGCACACAGTGAACTTTGGCTCACTTGGCAGAGCTTTGCACATTGACTAATTGAAAACTGGTGGACATCCATATCCTTACACATAAGCAAGTGAATAAAAGCTTTTGGGGGGAGTGTTACACATACAAAACTGGCAACCACACATTTTACCTGTCCTATAACTTTAACTTGTGGGGCAACAGCAAGAGGATCTTGGTCAGAAGAAGAAAAAATAAAACAAAAACAAATGGAACATCCCTATGGCATTCCAAGTTAATATTCCGTTCTTCTCCAGTGAGTTTTTAAGAATTAAGGCCTGTTTCCAATTTCCTTAGCTATACCCTCATCCTGTGTCTGCCTCTTCAAAACCAACACATGCTAAATAGTAAATTAAATAATAAATACTGCTTCTATTCAGTAATATGTATGTCCTCTTGATTTCCTAAGACAGAAGGGAGAACTGCTACCTCCACAGGTTGCAAGTTTAGCTGGGTCCACTCACTTGCCTGCCTAGGGAGAGCTGGTACCTAGCTCCCATCCACAGAAGCCACACACCATTTTGCATCAGGATGCACATGTTTCTTTTCTCTACATCTGATGTGAGAACAGCAAATGATAATATGACAAGAGGCCTTCCTCACCACCAGAAGCTGTGGGAAGATGAGGGGCCTCACTTCTCAATTCACTCCCTGTGTTCATATTTCCAGAAAGCAAACTCCCTAACTAACTGTAATTTTTTCCCAGAAATCTCCCTGGGGGTGGAGGGGTTGGGGGGAACTGTCTCCTAAATGAAACATAATCATAAGAAAATAGCTTCTGTAGTTTTCTTTTCTCAGGGTTACATAGCTAGGCCCGTGCCCTACTTAGGTGGGACAGCTCTACAGTTGCACAGCCATGTTTGTAGAGAAGGGACTGCTATCCTGTTAAAGACAATGACTGCTGTGAAGCCAGATCTCAGAGCAGGAAAATAGAAGACAAGCGGGTATGGCTACACAACCGCAGTGTAACCTCATTTTAATCTTAAGCATTCACCCCTCAGTGTGAGCAGCTGATAGACTCAGAATAGGTTAATTCCGACCAAGTTCAAGTGGTGGTGGCTAGTGATAGGGTGGTTGAGTTTAGTGGTTACAAACACTGGCTTGAAACTGAGACAAGCCTGTGGTCCCTGGGTTATCTTGTGTGTCATTCAGTATAGAGATGGAGGGGCTAAGAGCAGAAACCTGGGAGGAGGGCAAGGCAGGAGGTAGCACTGGGAACATCAACAGTGGGGTTCAGCATCAGCATTCATCATCAAACTGCAACGGTCACTTCTTACTCATAGTAAGCACCAAGTGAGCACACCAAGTGAGCACATAGTCTATACTAAGTCCTAAGGTCACTGAAGTTCTTCAGGCTTCACGAGAGAAAGGCATTAAACTGCAATGGATAAAACAACTGAAAAACAATTCTGAACTTCACATCAAGATTACGAACAAAAGAGGGAATTGTGAGGCCCACTTTGGAGTAGTCCTTCAATAGACACAGTTTGCCCAGCAAAGAAGGGGTGTGATTCTAAATATGAAAACTAACAACAGAGTCCTGCAAACTTCACAAGGTCTGGAAACTAGACATTATTATGCTGTATTCAGAACTGATAGTGAGGAAAGAGCAAGGGAAGATGACTGAAGACTTACAGAAAATGTAAAGGAATTATGACTCAATTCTTAAATTAAAAACCCTTGATAGAATAACATTTTAAATAATCCGTACATTTTCTCCTAAGACAGTGCCAAGCCATTCTTTTTTCTGCAATGTCTCCAATATTAGGCTGCTTTTTTTGCATTGCTTACACATTAGCAGTGTTCAGGCCTCATGGATCTAAAGGTCCAACATCATGTCCTGATTGAGCACCTGATTTCTTATCTCAGCCTTGAGTCAGCCTGCACAGGAGCCAAATGAAGCCAAGCTTTAATGACTCTTTAACTGTGTCGTTTTTCTACAGGTGTGACAACTCTCTCATACACTTGTCTGTGTCAGTGTAAACCACATATATGTACCCACTCTTGCATGCGTATATGACATCACATGACAGGTGTTTCTAGGTACATGTATATAAATGATTTGGCGTCAACAGTGTGTGTGTGTGTGTGTGTGTGTGTGTGTGTGTGTGTGTGTGTGTGTATGTGTGTGTGTGTGTGTGTGTGTGTGTATGTGAGTGTGTGTGTGTATGTGTGTGTGTGTGTGTATATCCAGGAGCTCAAACCTCTGTGGCACTGATAAGGACACAGAGTGGGAACAGAGCTTGCAGCTCCATAAGTTGTTCCAATAGCAGATATCCATCTTTTCCCGAAGGGGTCAGAAATTCCTACTGGGAACTAGAAAGCCCTCAACAACTATTCTGAATTCTCCACAAACTCCTCTGTCTTCCTTTCTGGAACTATTTCCCATGCACGTGGTATCCTTTATCTAAGCCCTCCAAAGGCACCCCAGCCTCATGCCCACTACAACAGAAATGTTTGCTTCTTAAATTCACAGGACCTGCAAAAATCCTCATCCTTCAAATCTTAGCTATTACCTACCTAAGAATTGGGTTCCTTATGCAATCTTCTAGATGTACCCAATGCATGGACAGTCACGTGCACTGGAAGTACTTATAAAAGCTTGCCCTTCACTTACTTTATTTGCATTATTGTGATTGAAGTATAGTCATTGGCAAGTACATGATGGCAGGTATTTTTTTCTCATAATTACAGCCCCAAGAAAATTTACTTGTAACACATTTAAAAAACAATGGCAGATTTATTAAATTCTATTACAATTCTGGGCATGAATTATACTAGACATTGAATGTTGTATAACAAATTACCCCAAACTCAGCGGCTCCAATCCACAAGTACTTGTCTCGGTTTCTGAAGCTCTGAGATAAGGAAGAGAGGCAACTGGCACGTCCTATTTACCCTTCATGAGAACTGTCATCGGTACTATAGTCATCTGAATCAGAGACCAGGCCTGACTAGTATGATGCTGCTGCTTCACTCTCATGTCTTCTCCAAGAAGCCTGGGATGTTCTGTGTCCCCGGTTGTAGGCATCAGAAGCATTCTTTTCCTTACTGTTTTCATGGCAAAGGAAATTATTACTCCCAAAGTGATTGATATGTGAGAGGAGAGAGAGAGAGAGAGAGAGAGAGAGAGAGAGAGAGAGAGAGAGAGAGAGAGACCAAGGGAGAAATGTCAACATAAATAAAAAGCAATGCTACCACTTTGGTCCTATGCCACTGAAAAGATGGAATATCAATACTGTCTCTGTATTTCCATGTTTGCACATGATTAGATTTCCCAGTCCTGGAGTGGTAATTAAAAATTAATTATTGGACATTATTTAACATATAAAATATATAAATTGGTGTATGATCAATTTTACATAGGTGTAATGAAGAAAGCCTGTTTTTGCTATTTTTATCGTGTGTGTGTGTGTGTGTGTGTGTGTGTGTGTGTGTGTGTGTGTGTTCAAGGTGTGGGGCATAAGGGACTCATGCCATGGTAGGTACATGGAAGTTGGGAGACAACTTGGTGGAATTGGTTCTCTCCTTTCACCTTGATAGGGTCTCCAGGATACAAACCCTTGTTTCCATGCTTGTGTAGCAACTTTACAGGGTAAGATGGCTTTCCAGCCAAATAGATTAATTTTTTTGTCTCACCAAAGGAAACTTATTTTTTAAGTTAATTTGAAAATTCTTAGATTGATACTTTTTAATGGAACTTCATCATTAGTAGAAATGTTCCGGGCTGCATTGTCCAAGTAGATAAAAGCAACGTGTGGACATTTCATGGCACATCCTACACAACACAGCCCTGAATTGACTAAAGAGGCAATAAAATGATTAAGTCAAACTATACTTATTTACAGATGACATGATCACTATCCATTAGCTATCCTAAAATTTCTACCAAAAACAATCCTATAAACAATAAAAAAGATCAGCAACGTAGCAAGATAATCAAGTTGCACAAATCAATGGCTTTTCTATACACCAACAACAAACATACAGAGAGAGAAATCATGGACCCAAGAATTAAGGACAATAATAAAAAAGTGGGACTTCATAAACTAAATAGCTTCTACATGGCTAATGAAGAAAATCAACCATGTGAAGAGGAAGCACACAGAATGGGAAGGGATCTTTGCCAGCTATATATGACAGAGGAAGACTACCCAGAATATATAAACCAGGATTCATGATGAGCCAAGGATGATGACTTTGAATACCCAATTCTCTTGGCTGGGGTATCTCTTTCTACAGCCTTGACTGGATTGGAACTCAGTGAGATTGCCACATATTACTGTTTCTCATGTGCAGGAAATAAAATTCTATGCCAAAAAATATTAAAGCTGAGTCTGGGGCCATGAAAAGATAATAGAGTTCTCAAAGGAAATGGTGATGGGCAGGGGGCAGACAACTAAGAAATATCTTTTAAAATGTTCATCATCCTTAGCAATTAGGGAAATGCAAAGCAAAATAAATTTGAGATTTTTGTCTTACCTCAACCATATTGCAAAGATAAACAGAAAAATGCAAATTCTAGAGAGGGTATGGGGCAAAGAGAAACCTCATTCACTGCTGTTGGGCTTACAAACTGGAGTAGCCACTAGGGAAATCAGTGTGAAGAATTCTTACAGAGCTAAAAATAAATCTACCATATGACCCAGCTCTATCACCCCTTGGCATATACCCAAACTATCTTACATCCTACTCCACAGGTACTTGTTCAGTCACCTTCATTATTGTTCTATTCACAGTAGCTAGAAAATGAAAAGCACCTAAACTTCCTTCAACTAAAAGATGGATTATTCATACACAGAATACTATCCATCTGTAAAAAAATTAAATCATGAATTTTATAGGTAAATGGATGGAACTAGAAAAGATCGTATTGAGTAGGGTAACCCCAACCCAGAAAGATAAGCATAATATAGTCTCTCACCTGAGCCTCCTACCTCCAGATCTTCAGGTTTGAGTACATTTTCTGGAGTAACAACAAAAACCAGAAAAGTAAAAAAGACAGCAACCAGAGTCGAGAGTAGAAATCAATAGAAAGGGAAATAACAGGGCACTGTGATCTGATCTGGAAAATGGGAAAAGGGGGCTTAGTGAGGGAAAGGGAAATAAATGCAGAAGAAAAGGGGGAAATGACAGTAAGACTGTCTCAAAAAGTTATTAGGGAAAGGAATCTCCCTAATAACTATCTACCTAAAAATAGGTGTGTATGAATATACATTTATAGTTTAAATGACATTTTCCCATTCAGGATGACAATGCTCCCTCCAGTAGCCAAAGACCACCTAGCAATCACCTGGCTCCAAGCATATGAGGTTCTTTTTTGAATTGCTGCTCAGAGTTTTCCAAGAGACTCACAAGACATTGCAGACTGTTGCTATTACCCTTGGTTATTCCCCAACCACCAAAGGCAGAAGTTAAGTCCTTGTGCCTTAGACACCACACACTTCAAACACAGTACCAGGAGGTCCCTGAGCTGGAACTGACCCAAATGCCTCCTTCTTCCCTGTAGGCACTTCAGACTTCCAGAGCAGAGAGGCAAGTAGGAGGGCTACCCATTAATGGTGCTTATGAACCACAACAATAGTCAGCATGACAGGAGAACTCTCACAGTGAAGCTGGGGCTCAAATACCTAGTAACCAGCAGCTTTCCAATTGGACTTAACCACTCTGTAAGAGGGAAATCATGCATGGTATTGGAAACCTAGCCATCAGCTACCCAGGCCTAGCAATGTCATGGGTTTTGGAGGAAAACCCACAACCACTACTTTACTAAACTACCATAATTCCTAACTACATTCTAAAGATATGCCCTTATACTCACAGATAAGTGTAGCCTTTAGCCCTCACCAAGGAAACATCTTTTTACAACAGATGGAAACCATTACAGAAAAACATAACCAACCAAATTTCAGGGTTGTTGAGCCTAGTCCCAATGAATATATCTACAAAACAATTGCTGCACCTAAGCTTTAGTGAGTATCACAGAAAGAGAAGGTAAGATTGTAAGAGCCTAACAATCAGGGAATTTGCTCTAAGAATGGCTCCTAGTAATGTCAGAACCTACACCTCACCAACATGACTACTTAAAAATGAGCTGAACAAGGGAAATAATAGAATGTCAAAGAGGACTGGGGGAAAGTTCTGGAGGCTAAAGCATATACAAAGACCTACAGACAATTAAGGAAAGCTGAGAGTGGGAGAAAAAGTCTTCTGGAGGGAAGAGGATACCAGGTGGCATTTTAATACCAAATGGTCAGCCCTGAAAACATACGTACAAGTAACATTATCCAGACTAAGAAGGTTATATTTAGGAATACATATGTGTATGTACATGTATGTATGCATGTAATAACATTTCTTGGAAAAGGGAGACCATGAATTTGAAAAGAGAGATATAGGTAAGCATTTAGAGGGAAGAAATGGAAGGTGGAAATAATGTAATTATTTCCTCAAAACTAAAAGAAATAAACAAAAGGCAGAAAAGAATTGAGGAATATATCCACCACTGATCTTTGGCCTTGTGTGCTTGTTCTGCTGGTATATACTCATCCTATCTTAGTGTTCGGTTGGTGTAAAGAGACACCATGACCACAGCAACTCCTACAAAATAAAGCATTTAATTGGGGCTGGCTTACAGTTTCAGAGGTTTGGTACTGATCTTCATGGAAGGCAGCATGGCAGCACACAGACAAGACAGGGTTGCTGAGAGTTCTACATCTGGATGCACAGGCAGGAGGAAGACAGGGAGACATTGGTCCTAACGAGCATTTGAAACTTTGAAACCCTGAAGTTTGTCGGGTGATGGGGGGGGCAAGCCTTTAATCCCAGCACTGGGGAGGCAGAGGCATGCAGATTTCTATGAGTTTGAGACTAGCCTGGTCTATAAGAGCTAGTTCCAAGACAGACTCTAAACCCACAGAGAAACCCTGTCTGGAACCCCTCCTCCCAAATAAAGAAAAAAAAAAAGAAAGAAACCCTGAAGTCCACCACCAATGACACACTTCCTCCAACAAGGTTACAACTCCAACAAGGCCCCACCTCCTAATCTCTATCAAGTAGCACCACTCCCTATTGACCAAGAATTCAAATGTATGAGTTTATAAGGCCATTCCTACTCAAACAACTACACATATGTGTACAAGTAATGAGTTGGGATGAATAATGGAGCCCATAGGATTGATTACTTGGATTTTAAACTAGGGTCTCCACTCAAACAGTTGACATATGAAATTGTGCTTCATTTTTCTTTCCTTTGGTTTTCTCATTGACAGCTTTTAAGTACTTATTATTCCACAGGATTAGTTCCTGACAAAGTATATATCATATAAGCAGTTATTATACCCTAATATACTTTATTAATATATATAGAATCCAATATCAAGTGTGTGTTATAAAATAATCTTTTTGTGGCCGGGCATTGGTGGCGCACACCTTTAATCCCAGCACTCGGGAGGCAGAGGCAGGCAGATCTCTGTGAGTTCAAGGCTAGCCTGGTCTCCAGAGAGAGTGCCAGGGTAGGCTCCAAGGCTACACAGAGAAACCCTGTCTCGAAAAGCCAAAAAAAAATCATTTTGCATACTATGAAGATGTATCTTTGCCAACGCACCTTTTGATTAATTTAATAAAAGGCTGACAGGCCAGTAGCTAAGCAAGAAGAGGTTAGGCAAGACAACAAACTGAGAGGACCCTGAGAAAAAGGAGGGCATAGTCTCTGGGTCATCAGCCAAATGCAGAAGAAGCAGAAGATGAACTTGCCATACTGAAAACAGGTACCACCACCTGGCAGAGCACACATAAGAAATATGGGTTAATTTAAGTTGAAAGAGCTAGTTAGTAACAAGCCTAAGCTATCAGCTGATCATTTATAATTAATAAAAAGTCTCTGTGTGGTTGTTTGGGCAGCCAACTGAGGGCACCGAGCTGACTTGGTGGGACAGAAAATCTCTGCCTACATGTATGATACAGCTTCACATCAATGAACATTTCCATCTTTACCACACACAAACATGTACTTCCTACATAGAAGCTTCAAAAGACTTTTTCTTTAAAAATAGATAAGTCATTAGCTAGAATCTTTTTCTTCCTTTGGTTTTATAAAGTCTAATTTGGGTAGAGTTGAGTTGGACTGGGGTTATTAATATAACACTATTTGTTATATATACAAATTTGTATATATATTTGTAATATAACACTGATAACTTCTGTTAAGAAATGGCCACTAAAATTAATAAATTTTGCAAGTATTGACTTAAATTTATTGTTACTTAAAACATGAGAATATGATGGCCTTTTTGCTGAGAAATTAAGTGCTTAGCCTCTCACCTTGGAGTACAAAGACACTATGTTTGGAGAGTCCATGGTATCGGTCTCCTCCACAAGTCACTTTTGCCAGATCAATCTCTTTCCAATCCTCCCCTTTCCTCCAACCTGCCACCATTCTTTGTTTTGAAGCCACTATTGCAGTTTAGGGATAAGTCACTTCTTCCCCTTCACATTTCAGGCCCCCACATACACACACTGTGGCCATCTACACACCCACAGGCCTAGATCCATATATGTGGCCTTCAAACCTACATTGTTCAAGAGTCCACTCTTGACTGGTAAGATGTTCCTTTTCTCCTCCATTTTTCCCTCTGTTCACTGCCATCTCTGCACCCACAGAACCACCTCCCACCCTGTGCTTTGGGACGCATCTCTCTGCCTGTCCCAGTTAAACAGCTCATCCACCTGCTTTAATTGTCACAGCTCAGGGCACACAGATCTTGCTCTGGTCAATATAAATAAGACAGATTATCACATCAGACAAACCAAAAAGAGAAGTCTACATGCTTAGGTCACATTGGAAAAAATAAAAACATGAATAGCCAAGATAGCATGTCTTCCATCAAACCCACTAGTCTAATGACAACTACCTAGAAGAACCCAGTACAAAAAATTAAAAAGAACAATAATGAAATTTGTAAAATAAACAAACATAAAATTCAATGAATTTAAAGATGACAAAACAAACACTTCATTGAACCCCAATAGGATAACAATAAATGCCTGAGTAAGTAAGTGAAAAAAACTGAATAAAATGATTACTATCTTCATTATTTTGAAGATAACTCAGGATTTGAAAACTGATTTTAATAAAAGGAAACATTGAAGAGAACACAAATTGAAAAGAAGAAGGAGCTAACAAACTCAATATTCAAAAACAACAACAACAAAAACCCTCAGTGGGAAGTCTTACAGGTAGAATGAATCAAGAATAAATAGAATAATATTGGAGCCTGTTGTTAAATTTTTTGCTAGCTGAAGTTAGAAAAAAATATGAAAAACAAATTTAAAGTACAGAAAAGGAAGTTGTGGGAAAGATGAGACACCATCAAAAGCCCATATCTTTCAATTTCATAGGAAAAATCCCAGCTCAACAACACAGACCAGATCTTTAACAATATCTCATGGAAGAAAACTCAACTGGACAAAAGAAAACATACTCATACAGATATGGTAAAAACACAGAACCATAAACTAGATAAGGCAAGAAACTCCCCATGGCATTTAATAGTTTAAAATGCCAAAATATACAAAACAGCAAAAGAAAATTATTGAAAGCTGGGACAGAAAAAAAAATGAGGAAAATCCATAAGAGTAACACCTGACTTCTCAATGGAAAGTAAAAGCAGGAGTAGCCTGTAGCAATGCACTCTAAATTCTAAAAGACCATGACCGCCAACCTAAGTTACTATACTCAGCAAAATTATCTGTCATAGCTGAAGGAGAAAAAAAAAACTTTCCATGATACAATCGTCCCCCCTCAAAATCACATTCAACAACAACAAAAACCTAAGCAGAATACTAGAAGCAATACTTTGAACTAAAGAGAGAAATAAGTACAACCAAGAGACTTCAGAAAGAAAATAATAATAAAGCTATAATTAGCACAACTAAGAATAAAAGCTAGCAAAAAAACACAGAAATTACTACAACTGACATAAGTATTAGTGGCTTCAACTCTCAAATCAAAAGACACAGGCTAGATGAATGGATTAAGAAACAATAGTCATTTATCTGTTAGTTACAATAAACCCTTATCTTTGTTTAAAGACAGGTAACTACCTTAAAATGGCATCTACAGAATATTACAGACAGATTCCAAAGAACAAGCACTCTGTAGCACATGGAAATGGATCTAAGAGAGGACACATACTAGGTTAAAGCAAACCCAACAAATACAGAAAATCAAAAGAATCTCATGTCACCTATCTGATCCTTATGCAATAAAACTTAAAATCAACAACAAGAAAAACATTAGTAAGTACATACATTCATGTAGACAAACAACTCATTACTGAATGTTGAAGAGGTTAAGAAAGAAATAAAAATATTCCTGGAACTAAATGAAAGTGAAAACAGAGCAGGACATCTGGGACACATGAAGAGCAGTTCTAAGAGGAAATTACAACCCTAAGTGCCTACATTTTTAAAAATTAGAAAGAACATAAATAAATGGCCTAATGATGCAGCTCTAGAATTTGGGAAAAAAAAAAAGAACAAACCAAACCTGTGGAGAGCTGATGAAATCACGAGGAAATGTGTATTGTTGACGTGGTACAATCATGTGAAGAACACTGATTCTTCAGACCCAGAGGAATTAGCGAAGCTTTCTCCCAGGTGAGGCTCAGAGGCATGGCAAAACCTTCCTCTGGTTCAAGTACAAGTGCTTACAAATGGTTGTCCAGGGTGTGCAAAAAGTAGCAACTGCTGCTTCCTCCTTCAGGGATCTGAACAGAGTTCTCAAAAGAAAAAGTAAAAATAATTGAGAAAGTATTCATCATCCTTAGCCATTAGGTAACTGTGAATCAAAACAACTTTGAGAATGCATCTTACCCCAGTAAGAATGACTGACTAAGGTAAAAAAACATAACTAAAAATGAATGTTGGCAAAGTTGTATGGGAAGGGTAACTCTCCTTCACTGCTGGTGGGAACGCAAACTGCTCCAAATCACTCTAGAAATCAGTATGGGGAATCCTCAATAAACTAAAAATACATTTTCCATATGACCTAGCAATGCCACTTCTTGGCATATGCCCAAAAGATTCAATATCCTGTTCCAGATACTTGCTCAGCAACAAAGTCTAGGATATGGAGACCTAAATATCTTTCAACAGATAAACAGATACTGACAATATAGGACATGTACATAATGGAATGCTATTCAGTTGTAAAGTAAAATAGAAAAGCTGAAGTGAAAAAAATAGCCCTACCAGGAAGTCTGCTATGAAACAGTCTCTCCTAGAAATGAGCGCATAGACAAGACCAGAATAATAGTAATATCAATAGACATGCTAACACAGAATGGGTGGGGGAATCGCAGAGTGCCACAGCCTCTTGACAAAGAATTACACGCAACTAATCACTGTTGAGAGAGGGAGATCCAGCCTCTCCTCGGGATGACCCCTCCACCCCGACCATCATGGGTTATCAAATACAAGTAGCCAGCCCTGAAACTATATACACACAAACAACAAAAATGGAGTTCATAAGCTGTATTTATAGATTTACACATACATATAAACCTATATGTAACATTGAAAATCAAAGAAAAAAAGGCTATCAGTTTGAAAGGGAAAAAGAGTTGGAGAGGGCATTTAAAGGAGATGGAGTGGAAAAAAGGAAAATTATGTAATTATATTTTATATAGAAAATAACAAATTCCAAAAGATTTTTAAAAAAGAAATAAATACAAAAGCAAAGCAGTCTTCATTTAATATAGACTAAAGATAAATCCAGATGAAGTGTACGTTGTGTAAAATGGCTACCTTTACTATTAAACAGAAAAAGGGACTGTAAGCTTTCTGTATTTTTCCAGGCACATTTAAAGAAATTGTTCTCTATCAAGACCTGGACAAGGACTCTGGAGTGTATTTGTAGCCTGCCCTTTCCTTACACATTGTATCTTAAGCCATTCTCAAAAATGGTTCACTCTTCCTCATGAAAAACTAAGAACTTCTTTCAAGTGTTTATGACTATCATTTGAGTGTCTTACAACATAGCATGTTCTAACACATCAACCCATGGTGTTGTCCCCATCTTTATTCTAAATATTACCCTTCCTCATTCTATGATTCAGTTTTAAAAAATCCTTAAAAAGATCATACTAAATAAATAACAAGTTAGCTCTCAGGCAAACAAATAAATTTGCATTGTTTTATAGTCATCATAAATATTTCACCTAATTACCGAGGTACCTTGTTTAGAAACATGAAACAACATTATAAATTAATTAGCGCCGTCCCTGGTGATTTTCTAGAAGTTGTATGGAATAGAAAAGCCACAAGTCAAAACATGCTACAGGACTACTCAGTGCACACCATATGCAAACATCCACACACATTGTCAAATGTAACCTGCGAGCTACAATCTGAGCCACCATCATTGTCTCTTATCAGTTACAACACTATTTTCAAATTAGGCTCTGCCCTCATTTTTAACTTCTTTCCTTCTCTAAGGAACTAAACAGACAGGAGCTCACATTGTTGTGATGATGAATAAAGTTGCATTTTCTTCTCACTGAAAAATAAAAAAATTCTTACATTACTAAAATGTAAGAAAGTATTTTGAAGGTTATGGAAGGCCATAGATGCAATGCAAATGTAGTATCAATACAGAAATGATACAGAATTCACTATTTCATATATAATGCAAAAGTAACACATTTTTAACTAACTGCAAGGTTTTAATTTTTTTCTGAGCTTACTTTCAAATAATTGACAATGTATAATGTTTTAAGTGGTGGTAACATAGGCCAAAGGAAATAGAAAAATTCATAATCCCTGAGCTTAAGTTGAAAACAGTAAGATGTCCATATTTTTTAAAAACAGAGCCATAATATTTTGCCCAAATGAATCTAAGTATAATTCCTATAGAACAAGTGTTATAAATATCAAATTAACTCTCAAGTCTTAATGCTTAAGCCTATTTAAAATTTTTAATTGAATCATTATAAAAGTATTTAGTTGATTTTTCCAAATAGTCTTAATTATATATATCATTATAAAATACTTGAACTTTTTCATTAGTAGACCTTAAGTGTCTGCTGATTCTTTACTGAAATCTCTGCTCAAGCAAATTGTTTGTCTTTACAGTGAAATAGCAACAGCCTGAAGGAATTAGTGCTTACAAGAGAAAAAAATCAAGAAAAACAAAAATATTTTGTTTGACCAAGTAAAAATACCAAAAATGGTTTGGTTTAAATGATACACTAAGTCTGAGTGTCCCTGACTTAAGCAGCTTGGATTTTTCTCTGAGCAGTTGTGAAATCAACTTAAATCCATTTAATGCTTACATCTTATCTTCAACATGCCTTTTTTGGCAATATTGCTGGATGTTTTGTCAAAGGAGCTATAACGAAACCAAGATAATTAACATGGGAAATATTTGAAATGTGGGGGTTTTGTTGCATGTGTACATGAATTAAAAATGAGTATATACATCACATTCAACAAAGCCAGGAATCACAGTGGAGACTTTGCTTTGAGGCAAAGGATAAAATCACCCCCACTAATGCACAGGAGTCTGGCTATGGTCTCTGACAGCCCCTATTTAACCTATTTGACAAGAGCCAACTGTAGATTCCAGACTGAAGTTTCATGAAGGTCTTTTGAGTTGCCCACTGCTTTGACCACATGAAAAATTTAAAGCTGTCTTCCTTAGTCATGTATGAAGTGCCAAATTGAAAAAGTGGAGGATTGACTCTGTAAGCAAATTCCCAGAATGTTCTGGGCAAGTATTAGACTGTTAGACAACAACAAAATCTCATTGTCTATATTCCCTAGGAATTAATCTTTCCTCCTGCCCTGCTATGGCTTCTGTTACAGCAATAGCCTGTTCTTGGCTCCTCCATAATCCCACATCACCTTTTTCCTAACATCACTTCATTTGATATTGCTATTAAATTTCCATTTGTTTGTGAAATATAAATTCTATGATGAAAGTAAAAATTAAATTAAATAGGAAAGGAAATGGGGAGAAAGAGACAGAAAGAGAAACAGAGACAAAGCATGGCCAGTGATCCCAATTACTTGGTAGGCTTAAGATCGACCTGGACTACAGAATGAATTCAAGGCCATCCTGAGCAACATAGTGAGATTCTGTCTCAAAAAAAGTGAAAATAAGGGTTGGACATACAGCTTAGCTTGTAGGGTGCTTGAGCAGCATGTGCAATGCCCTAGGGTCTATGCCCAGTACTGACAGGAAAAAGAAAACAAAACAAAAAAATTAAACTAAAAAATATATTTATCATGGAAATAATAGACAATTTAAGCTAACAAATTTATAACTCTAAATTGGTTTTAGTAAAATGTTCTATTAACATGTAGTGTTTTTTAAGATCTCCATGTTACTAATTTATAATTCAACTTAACTAGTTGACAGGCATACCAAGTAATTGGCAGACAAGATAAGATACTTACCAATGGTCCTATTGATAAGAAAAGGGCCAATAATAAAGGCATGAAAATATAGGTAATATTTTATTTAACTATATATGAATAAATACTTAGGAATGGTAGTTTGTAGCATTTACAGTGCATTTGATGCATTTTCAACTCTTCCTAAACAAATAAAAATAAACTATCACTTAACACAGGGGAAACGCATATGTAACAACTTTTTATGACTATGGTAAATACTTAAGCAAAATAGCTTATAGAAGGAATTACTTATTATTGTTCAGAATTAAAGAGCATCCAATCTGTAGTTAGCTATTGATACACAGCATTCTGGTAGCAGGATGTGGCCAAGAAAAACTGTTAGATGCATTGCATGACAACCAAGATGAGGGACAGAAGAGGAGGAGGAGGAGGAGGAAGAGGAGGAGGAAGTAGGGTATAGCCTTCAATAATGCTGTGCCCACTTCATCCAAACAATCCACAATGCCCTAATAGTCCATTCAGCTGTTATTCCAAAGATAGACTGATCCATTCCTAAAAGTAGAACTCTAGTGACCCTAGCAACTGTCAAGAGACTTCACCTCCCCCTCCTCTCCTCCAAGTCTAGTCACCCCATCTCACCCCCATCTCTGTAGCAGAACACCTGCTATGGCTTCACTCTACTCTATGTCTCCATCTCCAGTAGATTATATACATCTTCTCCAAGCTTCCTCCCTACTCATTATGTTTTTCCAGCCCCTTAGTCCATTGTCTGGGAACCCACCAGCCAAGCCTGCTAGAGAAGCAAATAACTCAGCAAAGCATGTAGGCTGGCTTCAGATCTTCATTCTCCTTCCTCTCCTCCAAATCAAATCCCCCTGTTATATCACCAGCTCTGTAGAAGACTACCTGCTGTGGCCTCTCCTCACTCTCTGGCTCCATTCCAAGGGACTAAGCAGATCCTGGTGGAATGCACTGCTTTCATCCATTCTGAGAACCACCTCAGCCTTCTTCCCTCATAGCCCATCTCCATTCTTAAGTGTCTGCTCCCAATACCTAGAAACACATTTTACCCAGAAACCCCAATAGCCACATCTGTCAGGATCCCAGAATTTCCTACTAGGCAACAGCTACCACAATGTCCTAAGAACCAAAAAGAGCAACATAAAGCAAGGGCAATAATACCCACCCCCCAAAAAAAAACAGTTATCAGCATTAGAATTTCAATATTACCAAAACTAGATGCCTATACGACAGTGTCAAAACACAATAAAAGCTAGTACAATATGTCATCACTAGAATCCCAACCCTACCACAGAAGGGCCTAAGGAGTGGAATACAACTAAAGCACAAGACAGTGATCTTAAAAGTAGCCTTTATGAATATGATACAGGTGTTTGAAGAGGAAATAAATAAATCCCTCTTAGTAATACATGAAAACACAAACAAACAGTAGAAGGAAATAAATAAAACTGTGGATGCCTAAACTTGAAGCAGAATCTATTTTAAAAAAACAAAAACAAAAACAAAAAACTTCCAACATAGGGAAATCTGGAAATGAAAATCAAGGAACTCAAGCAGGAACCTCAGAAGCAAATCTCACAAAGAGAATTCAAAAGATGAAAAAGAGAATCAAAGTCATTAAAGACATTATAGAATAAATTGGTACATTGTTCAAAGAAAATGTTAAATTTGAAAAACTCTGGCATAAAACATACAGGAAATCTGGTACAGTATGAAAAGACTAAATATAGGAATAATAGAGAGGAAGGAGAAACCCAGGTCAAAGGCACAGAAAAATAAGTTTATCAAAATCATAAAAGAAAATTCCCTAACCTGAAGAAGGAGATACATATCAATGTACAAGAAGCATATAGAATAGCAAAAACTAGAAAAGTCCCCTCAGTACAAAATAGTCAAAACACTAAAAGTACAGAACAAAGAAAGAATATAAAAGCTAAAAGGGAAAAAAGACCAAATAGCTTACAAAGGCAAATATATTAGAATAACACCTGACTTCTCAGTGAAAACACTAAAATCCAGAAAGGCCTGGACAGATGTCCTAAAGATTCTAAAAGTCCATAGATGCTAGCCTAGACTACTGTACCCAGCAAAATTTTCAATTAGAATAGACAGAAAATAAGACATTCTATGATAAAACTAAAGTTTAGCAATATTCATCTACAAATTTAGTCCTACAGAAGCCACTAGAAGGAAAACTCCAACCTAAAGAAGTTAACCATGCCCAAGAAAATGTGAGGAATGGAATGAATAATCCCAGACCAGCAAATCAACCACCAACAAAATATAACAGGAATCAACATCACTGCTCATTGATCTCTCTCAACACCATTGTCTCAATTCTTAGATAAAAAGATAAACAGAATGGATGCAAAAAAACAGAATCTATCCTTCTGCTACATCTAAAAACACAGTGGGTCTCAACCTTCCTAATGCTGCAACCCTATATTACAGTTCCTCATGCTGTAGTAACACCCAACCATAAAGTTATTTTAATTGCTACTTCACAACTATAATTTTGCTACTGATATGAATTGCAAGTATCTGATATGCAGGATATCTGATATGTGAAAGGATCATTCAACCCCCAAATGAGTTGTGATACACAGGTTAAGAACCTCTGCCCTAATATCAAGGATAGACATTATCTCAGGGTAAGAGAGTGAAAAAAGATAGTCCAAGAAAATGGACCTAAACAAGCAAACTGAAACTAATCAGAAGAAATGGGAAAGAACACTATGTACTCGTGAAAGAAAAAAATCAACCTAGAGTTCATTACAATCCCTAATATCAATGCCCCAAACACAAGGATATGAAAGTTCACAAAGGAAATGATACTATACCTTAAGCCACATGTTGATCCTCATACAGTAATAATGGGAGACTTAATTATCCCACTCTTGCCAATATATTGGTCATCCAGACAAAAACTAGTAAGTCCAATGTGCTACTCACTGCACAACAAGTCAGGTCCAGACAAAAACTAAATAGAAATACTGGAGCTAACTGACATTATAAACCAAATGGGCCTGACAGATATTTGCAGATAATTTCACCAAAACACAAAATACCTTGTTCTCAATCCCTTTAGGAACTTTCTCCAAATTTGATTACATCTTTGGACACAAAGCAAGTCTCAACAGATACAAGAAAATTGAAATAACACCCTGCATTCTATTTGACCACCATAGATTAAAACTGGATACCATCAACAACAGAAACAGCAGAAAGCTTACAAACTCATGGAAACCAAATAGCTCGCTACTTAATGAAAAGTGGGTCAAGGCAAATTAGAATGAAATTTAAAATGCAATCCCCAGTGTCCATATGTTGTTTCTTCTGAGAACCCTAATCTCCCATTTTGTGGTCACCTACATCTTAGATTGCTTCCTAGTGATTATCTACACATCCCAAACTCATCATATATAGAATCAAAATGTTTACTCTTAGATTTTCTTTCCCAGTGTGACTCTCCTTGCTCTGTTTAGTTCCTTACAATTTTTACACATGCTCAGATCAGAATCTGTTGTTCCTCTGTTCCTACCTAGTTATCCAGTCTCTTATTTTTTTCTTTACATATCTTTACTTTTCTTACCTGTTATCGCCTACTCTGATACAAGCACCTTTGCCTTAGTAATTTAATTTGATTCCATGAGCATGTAACTATGATCTAACTTCTTCCATTCCCACCCTGATAGTTAAAACAAATTCATCTTTGAATACCACCGAGATTATTTTATCACTCTCCCTTTGATAACAATCAACTATTCCTTCAATTAAGTAAATGTTCTTTCCATTCACATTCAAAAATTTCTGGTTATTTCTGGCCTTTTTTTCCTTTGTTCCTGCATATATGTTCTATATTGGAATTGGCCACTTCTGGCTTGCCATTTCTGCAACATAAGAAGCCTTCTCAAAAGCAAGAGTAACTGTTTCCATAGTAGAGCATCCTTCCATAGCAGAGCATCCTTCCCTTGTGATCACCACAAGCTTCTTGTCCTTATTGCAATGAATTAGCTCCATTCATTTTCATTAGTTAATATTCCTTTTCTTCCAATCTCTACCAGAAGGTCTTTGAAGACAAATACTA
Organism: Cricetulus griseus; assembly: GCF_003668045.3. NCBI lineage: Eukaryota > Metazoa > Chordata > Mammalia > Rodentia > Cricetidae > Cricetulus > Cricetulus griseus. The sequence goes on from NC_048599.1 coordinate 128,650,364, forward strand.
TATCAACTATGTTAAAATTCATCATTGTGTCTTACACATAGCCAATGCTTAGGTGTTAGGGAATAAATCAATGGCTTTTAAAGCATAAAACTTACACCTTTGGTCACTTTCATGTCTGCACATTTCTTTTAAGGAAATGATATGTTCATCTTCTGAGTAATATTTTTAAATACTTAGAAATGGCCACCCCCCAGGAGCAGTAAGTTCTTTTAAGAAAGCCTACAAAAGCTGCTCTATATAAGGCGATTTCTCTTTTAGAAGGAGGTGTCTAGGAGAGAAAAAAACAGTTACTTTCTGTATGATTTATGAGTGACTAATCCATAATTAGATCTTAGTGATGGGGGTGAGCATCAGGGTTAAAGCTATTTCTTTATCCAATTAAGTCTTTGCAGGAAAACATAGGTGCATGCATACATTCTTAAAAATAGGCACAATTAAGCATCCCAGTGGTATATGGATCAGGTAAGTCTGTAATTTGGCAGAGTTCTAAAGGGAAAACAGCATCAAATGATCAGTCATTTCCCTGAATGCCTCTCTTATTTTAATAGCTATTACTCTCATTCTATGCTCATCTCCCCTGAGATACTGTGTTGGTTTCTTTTCCTAAGTCTTTCAAAAATTAAAGATAAATACAAGTCTCAAAATACCAACAACATTTCTCTCTGAGACATTTCTTATCCATTAAACCCAAACAGGGTGACATTGGGGCCCCATCTTACTTGGATCAGGTGAAACACTCCCTGGATAAATCTATTACACAAGTCTGTTCCCTCAGTTATGAGCCAAGAGCAACAAGAGTAAAAGCACAATAATATGGTAATATCATTCTAAGATCCCAAACATATCTGTAAAACCTTGGCTGGAAGTTGATTTAACCTCTCTGGTATTGTCATGTGACCCCTGAGGTGGCACCTTCCTTCCCTAAGTGAGCAGAGTGATTACCATTACCCTGGAAGCCTGAGCTCCCTGGAGATTTGGGAGAGCCTTGAGAAGGGATAAAGTTTCATAGTTTATTGCAATTCTTCCAGCACTGAAATCTCCTGGAGCTGAAACTCATTCAGAAATGACGAGGCATTTGAAACTGCCTGAAATGAGGGTTCTCTGTTGAAGCGACTAGCTACACCATAGCCCACCTGAGAAAATGTGGAATCAGGTTCATGAAACACAGTCACTCCTACAATGAAACAGAGATTGTGGTTTTTGAGCCGACTTTGATCTGGATTTGATCAACTCTAAATTTCTAATAGCCATCTTTACTTGCTGTTTTCAGACTACACCATTTTTTTCATTTCTCCTTCTGAATCCTGTGATAACCTCTCTCTCTCTCTCTGCATCATTAGAAATGAGATAAACACTGTCACCCTTTTAATATCAGGGTAAATGCACAACTACAGATTGGTCAGACCTAGCAGAAATCCTTTTCTCCACAGTACAACCCAACCCTGGGAACTTTCTGGCCACTTTCCCACATTGCAGACCACAGGAGGAGTTAAGTTAGCTTGCGAGGACTTGACTGATAACCCACACATGGGCTGTCATCCCACAATAAGCAAAGCAAGAATGACAGGCCTCTTGTGCATTCACAAAATTCTTGTTCCCACATCTGAATGGATTTTCAGATTCAACAAAACATGAACCTCTATCACCCTGGATTCATGAGTTACATACACACATGTTTTAACACTGCCATCGCTCAATCAGGGTGGTTGGTGTTAATGGCATCTTGTAAACCACACTTGGAGCTGACCACAGTATTCATGGTGCAGGGGTGACCAACACAAGCTGCATGTACTGGGGGCCTACAGAGGTAGAGAGAGAGTCAGCTTCAATGCTGGAAAAAGCAAACAGGAGCATTCCCGGGGGAGGAAAATGAACAACTGACTGGCAGAAATGTGGTAAATGAAAAAGTTAACCATCATGAAGATGATTTAGGAAGCAATTTCAGACAGCTGAGGTTCAGCGAATGGTAAAAGACGAAAAGGAATACTTATTCTCTCAGAATGCATGCGATTACTGTGTGGACTTCAGTCTGGCTCCAGAGAGGGGTGTTTTGGATATTAGTTTGCTGACTGACAGTAAAAGTATAAGAAAACCAGAGCCAGAAAAATGTATGTTTAAGAAAACATGTAAGGCCACATAAGCCACTGTTCCACCATGGCTGCCTGCCGGTCTTTGAATGGTCATTCTGGAAACCAGAAACAAGCTGCCCCATGAAGGAAAAAAAAAAGAAAAAGGACAGAAGGAAATAAAAAGAGAGAAGGAAAAGAAACAGACTGACCTGGTGTTTTGTTGTTTTTTGGTTTTGTCTTTTGTTTTTATGTTTTAAAAGCAAAATTGTAAAGGACAAAATTAATGGGTCAGAGCGGCACATACAACTTTTTCAGAACTGTGAAATGAGGAGCAGGGGGAGAGAGAGCAGGAAAGAGAAAGGGAGGAAGAGTTACAGAGAAAGAGGAGAGCCTACTAAAGAAACGAGCCCCCCTGTACAGACAGCCTGACGCCAGATGGCTTCTTCTAATAAATATTCAACCTTAACTCTGTTCCCATGTAACTTCGTTGTAAAGCTGCCAGCACACCCACACAGATCTGGGCCAGCAAAATGATTACAGTAGTACAAACAAAATAGTGCACTAGAGGAAACAGACAGACAGGGTCCTGTCCACAGACAGGCAAGGCTGTAAGATGTGAGCTGATGGGCCTTTAGATTTAATGCGTTGGAACTCGTAATAATAAGTAGCACTGCCGGGGAGGGCACCTCCAAAGAGGGCAAGCATTTAACTCTTATCTGAGCTTTGCTGCACATTGCAGCATGGGAAACTTGCACAACTTTCCTTCGTAGATTACAAATGAAAGACTCCATCTGAAACACAAGTCTCCGGCATGGCCTCTACTCTAAGTACATTTACTGGAATATCAACTGAACTAACTGCCCCCAACACTTACACTTTCTAAACTGGAGCAAATGTGAGACATTGTATTTAAGAACCCTCACACTAGCTAGATGAAAATGGATGATTCACTAAGTATCACCCCGACCCCCACCCCGGGAAACAGGAGTTCTCCTCTTTGTTTTTTACTCTCCCCTCTATGCACACAAAACAATGATTGGGTACTTAAATTCTATTTAAACATGATACATATTGATTCTGAATTGGGGAGACAGGAGGCATTCCAATGCTTCCTTAGGAAATAATTTCAAAATAATTGTGACAATAGAAAATGCCTAATAAATGAAATGATATATGGAGGTTTTGAACCAAATAATGTCACATTCTACTGAAGGAAAATGACAAAATAATAAAATATTACTTTTTAAATATGTTCTTTGCAGCACACTGAATGTGGTGTTTAGTTGGACCAGGGTAAGCAAGAAGAGCCCCCTGAACTTCCTACTTCCAATATAAAGAGTGGATTGGGCCAGCTAAGTAATGAAATACAATTTGAAGGAAAAGATCTTGATACAAAAGGGAGATTCTACCTTTATTTTATTCCCTAATGCTTGATCTAATATCTAAAACTGTCCAGAAACAAGAAAAATCTCACAAAAGTTCCTCACAAACCAAGTTTTCTTTTTCTTCAAGATTGAAGAAATATTTCATAGGGTTATCTGAGCACCAGCAACTCTGTGGGAACAGAGATGTAAGAAAAACCAACAAAACAAAGCATTAAACACTTACCAAGAGCTAGATAAGTTTTAAGTACATACTGTTGTTTTGACAGTTTGAGAATCTGCACAGATTTTACATTTTATTACACTGACATCAAAAGCTGTATTGATAGGAAAGGACCACATTTCTAACAAGGAGAGGCAGATAAAAATTAGCATTTATCTCCTGGTGATACTGAGTCTTCTAATGGCAGGGCATGGTGGGTTTTTCTCCCTGCAGAGAATATCTCAGGGAAGTGAAATGTACTGGGAGAGTACAGCTTCCCAATTAAGGATATGATGGAAAGCAATCTTTGAAAAGATTGTACAGACTGCACACAAGAAATACAAACAATGCAAATATATCTGTATACAAAATATGCAGTTGTGCATTCACAAAAGGGTAATGGCACGCAATAATGGAAAATTATTTGAACATCTGCTTGCACATTAATCTGCATATTTTTGCACATGCAATCATCCATTTGCATCAGCATATTTTACTTGTCGCATGCACACGTTAGACACCTGTTATTAAAAACCAGGTCCATAATGTGCTGCTGATTCATTTGAATATAATTCCATTTTCATAAGATTTATCAGAGTCCAAAGGACAGAGCTTCTTAAAGGAAAGTAACAAAATGCAGAGTATGATATAAGTGAAATACTTATATGTGTCTCTGGTATGTAGGTGCAGTAGACTTTCAGGATCAAAGCAGGAATTAATTGACCATAAATGAAAGCAAAACAGTAAGGAGAGTCAATGCTAACATGATCTACCACCTCTTTTCCAGTAGAAAAAATAAAGATCAACTGCTGCTATACATGCTTATCAACTATGCCAAACACTACACTACCTAGCACATAGTACATGCTCAATAAATATTTGGTGATTCCTTGGTGAAGAGGGGAATGTGTAATTTAATTAAATGTCAAACTTAGCAAGTATTTGCTGAAATGGTATATAAGACACTATCTGAGTGCTTTTACAGTCCCTGTCACTTAATCACTTTGGAAAGAGCTTTGGAGAAATACTAAACTAAAAAGACTGGGCTCTTCTGCTAACTAGGAATGTAATGTTAGACTAACTTTTCTAATTTTGTAAAGTGGGAGACTATGTCGAGTCGGCAAGTACGTGGTACATATGTTACCGCTCTCTCTTTCGTCAACCGTGGTAGATGTGAAAAAAATCTATCCCCACACTTTTCCCCACTGAGTCTGGACTTTGCCATAAATTCCTTCTTAGCACAGCTCTCCAGGCAACCACCACCAACTGATCAAATTTGGCACACAAGATGAATCTATTTTCTATCCCTGGACTATATTATCTCTGAGGCCCCTTCCAAAAATTGAATCAAGAACTCTTACAGACCACTAAAATCCTACATTTTAAAGCAACTATCCTAACTATTTGGTTGCTTTCTAATTAGAGTGTATCAAATATGCTCTTAAACTAGATGTCCATTGTTACCATTTGAAAAATGTGCACCGTATATAGAATTTCACTGTAATAGAATTTTAATGCATTTAACCCATGAAATATGCTCAAGTAAAATAATGTTCAGTGTCTTTCCCTCTTTTGAATATCCACAAAAGTACTCTTTTCCAGGCACTTATGCAAAGCAGATCAGGAAAGCAGCGTGAAGCAATACTTTGCACAGCACAGCCCTTCAATAGGGAAGCAAGACAGCAGCATGGTCCCCGTTTCTGCCAGACAGCGTTGGTGGTGTGAGAGAAAGCACAGAAACCTGGAGGCACGTTGAAAGGACACATTCAGACTCCTTGAGTGATACAGAAAGATGAGAAACAAAGGAGCTGAGAAAGTTCCCCCAAACCCTTCCGTGTTATAAGCATTATAGGCAGCTGTAATGAATCTATCAGGAGCGTCTACTTAGAGTTTGCATGAGTACAGGTCTCTGCAGCATTCTTAGAACTAAGTGAATAAGGTGGTGCCTGCTTTGGGAGAAACTGGATTCCAATTAGGAAAAAGAAAACCTAGTGTTACAAAGCTACTCATAAGTAAGAATACTTTGTTTTTTCCAGCTAACTAAGCCACATAAGCAACATGTCAATCAATTATGATCGAAAGGCACGACTTTGACAAAGAATGTCCCAAGTATTTCTTATGTGTGACAAAATGCCCCTTTGGGTGGCTTTGTCCCCTGAGTTCCTTTCCTGGCTATTTATTATGTCACGATGTTTTCATTCATAGCAATGGCGGGTTGGGTTCCATCACCTGCATATCATTCAATCCTCCTCCTGCTAGGATAAAAATCTTTCCCCTAAGGTACTTCCATCCCATGCTCCATCTCTGTGGAATGGGCGGGACTGATGCTTACATTCTATCTCTGTAGGTAAGTACACAATCAAGCATGCACAATGGAGGCCTAGGGGTTGCTGGCACTGTTAGAAATTAGAAGCTCATAAAGTCCATTCCTATGGTAGGGATAAGTACTGATCCACTATAAGAGGCCCCATAGATTTCCAAGGTCTCCTCACTGACACCCACATTCAGGGGGTCTGGATCAGTCCCATGCTGGTTTCCCAGCTTATTTGTCTGGGGACAAAGAGTTTTCCCTTGTTCAGGTCAGCTGTTTCTGTGGGTTTCACCATCTTGATATGGACCCTTTGCTCATCAGTCCTCCTTCTCTGCATCTGGATTTCAATGTATGCCCAAACTTACTGGTAGCCACCAATCACCAAAAGCTAAAAATAAAATCAAATATAGGAAAACAGTAAGAGGAGATGGCTACTCCCAGCACCTAATGCTGTGAGTTCCATGACAGAGCAATGTTGGATTCTAGCTACATATCTGGATTTAAAATTATCCGAGTCCATTTGTTTTTCCTCCCCACCCACCATCCAGCTTAAAGCAGTTTAAAATGGATTTCTGTCACAATGAAAACAGGCTGACAGACTCACTCTATCACTGGCATGCAGTGCAGCAGCCTGTTGTCCCCCAGTGATGAAACCTAGACCCTAGGAATTCAGTCTCTTTCCTAAGTTGTGTCCTTTGTGGGAGCACCAAGCAGATCCCATTTCTCCTTTCAATGTAGAGGCTTCTATTAGTCTTCTTTTCTGGAAAATATTTGAAAATGAGACAACCACCATAATTATGCTTGACAATCTACAAAAAAAATTCCCTTGAGTGAGGATTTTTTTTTCAAGTTAAAAACAAAAAAAATACTTCGTGAATAGAGTGCATCTAATTATTGGAAAGAAAAATCACCAGAGTAAGGAAGAAATTGGTGTTCAGTTTTATTTGTTAGATGACAGTGTTAATTCTCAGCTTAGGGCCTCATATTCTTTTGCTTAGTCACCTTAAAAGTTCACTGAATTTCAACAGCCTCAGAGAGAAATGGCCATGTAATGTAAATTCCACCTTGAGATGCAGGGTATCCCCTAGGGACAACAGACATGATCACTCCGGAGGGCATCTCGGGATACTGGCAGGGAACATCGGGTATCTCTGCCTAATTTCAAGAAGTAATTTATGCAATGGAATGAGTGAGCTGGTGAAAATAAGTAATACATAAACAACTTAGAAGAGGCAGGATTAAGTTTCACAGGCAAACTGTCAGGCTAATCTGTAATGGCTACCTGCCTGAGAGTAGGAGCCCTTAGCACCTTGTCCAACCTAAGAAGTCATGCTGCTGTTTTAATGAAAGCTGCCTGTGGGAACATGTCCACCGCAGCATCCTCACTGGCAGCAACAATTTTATACCAAGCATTTGTTCTTTTTAACCTACTTCCTGTTTAGAAAGCCCTTCTATTTTGAGCAGAATGTTTATTTTTTCACCTTTTGTAAGAGGAATTGCATTTTATTAGCTAGAATTCAAATACAGCTAAATGAGAAAAACTCAATAAACAGGTTGGAAAATTTCATTCAATAAATTTGCTGTGAAATGTCAAGTTTGTGGCTGTGCCTGCAGTCATTTTAGTTATAAGACACATAGTAGGCAACAGTTTGGAGGGGCCTTAACCATGGGTTTCTAAACTGAGTAAGACAGATGTGTTCATTCATATGAAGTAATATAATTTTTCTCGGGAAAGTTTAATATTATACAAATCCATTAGCATATTTACAAATTAATCTTCCCTTAGGAAAAAAAGATTTGGAAATTTACAGCATTGAAGGTTTTATTACTTTTAAAACTGCATTTTTAAAAAAAGAAAAGAAAAATAGGTAAATTGCATTGAACTATAAGTGCCTTGTTATGACTAACAGTTTTGTAATATCAGAATTTATTAAAAAGCAAAATAGAAACTTCTAGCAGCTCAGACAAAGCAGCTTCTATTTGCAAATTTCTGTAAAATTAATCCTGTTTTTGTAAATGCAAGATAAATGACACTAAATCAATTAGACACTCAGACTATTAATGTGAATTTCCCCTGGATATGTTTTTGTCTAAGTTCTCAGCTACTTGTTCTCATTTTGGAAAGATATGATTTGAAACCTTTGTAACACCAATAACAACAAAAACCAGAACTTATGTTTCCTTTCTTCCCCCAAACAATCAATCGTTAACTTGATTTAGTGACTGATGACAGAATTAAGTCACAACCCTTGTCTTAGAGTACATATTCTTACTGAATGTGTGGTAACTCTCAATTTGTGAACAAATACCACTCATATAATAGAGATTAAAAAGTGATTTGATTTTGCTCAGTCTATTCTTTGATCACTCTTCTCTTAATTGAAGGTTTAAGTCTATTTTCTCCACCTGGAATACAACAAAATATTAGGAGCTAATTCCAAATGTAAATTGAAAACTTATTTCAATGAGATATTGTTTAAGAATCACTTTTGCAAGGTTTCAAACTAGTGAAGGAAATCAAAGTAGTTTCTATACTAAAATGTTCTTTTATCGCTCAAAAGTCTGCTACCCCACTTGTAGAACAGTGTGGCACACATTCTTCAGGCTAACAGCCATATAGCAATCACAATAATAGTAAATGCTCATCACTTATTACCTTTAATAATTACAGCAACCCTACCAGATAAATACTGTGATCACTTGTCGTTGGTAGAAGTGACAATTCAGATCAAAGTTGTTGAGTACCAAAGACATCTAGTCAGTGAATAATGAGCCCCAGGATGAACACCAAACCCTCTGGGGCTGAGTTCAGGTAGTCTACCCAAAGTTTCATATCTTGAAGCATGAATCCCCAACCTTTCCTTATACCTTAGAATTACTCTTTCCTGTACCGTTTCCTACCATGGTAAATGAGCCACTAATACTACAGGCATTTCAGGGATCTGGGCCTCAATAAACAATGATGACAGTTATTTCCAAGGGTTTTGTTTCTTCCTTTATATTCAATTAATCTGTGCTTCTGCACCTTATATCTATTAGATCAGATTATTTCTCTTTTTAGTTTTTTCTAGCTTTTTTCTGTATCTTCTGATTATTTGAATTTGTTTCTTTTATCTGAGACAAGGCACTACAGATATGCTTAATGACTCGTGTGAAGCATTTCCGTTTCAGATTAAACATCCCCCATTAAACAGAAACCCCTCAAAGGAAGACATATTCTGTCACTTTTTTTCTTAGGCCTACCAGTTATCTGTAGGAGAAACTGCCAGCCAGCCTACACAAGCCACAGCCCTTCTAAGCTGCCTAGGCCAGCCTTCATGAACATACACAACAGGCACTTTGTCCCTGAGCCAAGCCTGCCTCTATGGCCAGAGACTGCTTACAAAAAGACACCTGACCAGAGACACAAATGAGGAAAGGACAGAAGCAGAGTCAGCCACCTGAGCCAATAGGACCTTGGAATGGGATATAAAGGCAGGGCTTCCTCATTATGTAACAGACTCTGCTACTCACTGACTCCAGTGCCTGTGTCTTTGGTATTTCTTTGTCTCACCCCCTACTCACTTCTGCAAGGGGTTTCCATGCAGGGTCACCTGCAACAATTATCCAAGAACCTCTTTAAAGGGGCAGAACATGCTGGTGTTTTTGTGGCTTTGTGGCCTAACATATGGCATGACCTGAGTTCAGTTCTCAGTGACTCAAAACAAAAAGCATCTCAACCAGAAGCAACTCCCACCAATATTTGACCATTGTGACTGGCATGTCTGCCCATTCACAGCCAATTCTCTTTCATTTCAAGATTCTAAGATTATGGATAAAATGTCAATCAGTTTCTATAACTTATAGCTTTCTCACTTACAACATAGTACACAGATAATATCCCCTTAAAACCTTGGACTTCCCCTCTTCTATGATTCAGTAATAACTTTGAACAGGGAACAAATTTCTGGGCAAAAAGCCCAGAAAAAGAATCATTCCCTCTCATTCTTATGATGGCTCTCAAACCATCCAGCATTTTGAATTTGAAAAAAATTTTAAGTGGTACTTTCTTACTGGGATAGTTCCAATAAGTTTTGTCATAGTGATGGGATGTAAGTTCTCACTGGTCCAAAGCACATGAAAAAGAACAGAACTGACCAAATGTTATTGGAAACACTTGAAGAGCAGTCTGAGAAAAAACCCTGAAGGCTTTCGTGCCCAGATGAAAATATCAGAATTTTAGGACAGTGATGCTGGATTCCGAATCTCTGGAAAAACAAATACCTATCTAGTTTTTCTAAATGTATACAGGTTCGTATGGCATTTCTATCTTCGGTGTATCACGTTGCATTAATATGTGAGGTGTAAAGGAGACATCTGTCAATTCTCTTTAATCATGAGAGAAACTAAGAGACAGAGGTGTTTGGTGACATTCTTTCATTTCATGCAGAAATTAGCAGTACAGTGGAGTAAAACAAGTTTGGCCTTCCTGGTTAATATGCTTTTCAGGCTTCCTCTCTTCAAATGTACTGCAGCCCATCACACTTAACCTACACTTTCCACACCTCCAGATGGAGATACTCACAGATATACCTGCTTACTTTGGCACAAACTCAAAGAGAGAAGATTGGAAAGCTGGATCTTTTCTTGTACAATGACTAATTTCCCCCTTCCATGCATACACTGCAAGAACATCAGGTAGACCCATTTACTCCCACCTCCACATCCCACCGTTCTTCCTAAACTGACATATTAATTATGGCTCCTTTGAAATTTTCTCTTACAAATGTAAGCTCAGACTTCAACACCTAAATGAATTATATATATATACTGCACAAGCCTGTTTGTTCCAGGTTTCTTAAGAGGAGAAAATGAATGCAGTGTATTAATCATCACACCAATGTCCCTGATTGAAAAATAAATTATTTAAATGAGTAACACTTTTTTAATACTTTCTAGAAATCTTTTTTTCTAGCATTGCAAGTTGAAACATTGAGGAAAATATTATAATATACTACTGATATGATACAAGAACCAAATTAAAGATGTGTGTAAGTCCCATATAGAATATTATCAATTGGTTCTGCAGTTATCCATCAAATTTATTGAATAGTAATCCCCCCATTAAGAAGGTCTACACACCCAGATAGACTGTAACAGTTCTAAATATATTTTTTACCCTTCACATGCAAAAGCTATTTCAAAACTTATAGCTTGAGAAAAGAAAAGGGAATGACCACAATATATGCTTACCCAGCCTGTGCTTTAACTTCCTAGAGAGCAAATTCTTTGTTTCCCAGTTTACTAAATACATATTACAGATATGAGTACAACTAAAAGTTCCAGGAATGAAACCACCAATAATGCAAGAAGACACAAAACTCAAGATGGAAAACCCACCTTAAACTGTCTAAGAATGAACCCTCAATCTATAGGGTATTTATGAACCAGACAGGCAAAAGGGATACTCAGTGATAACCAAATATCAAACTCATCCAAGTGCAGGGGAAATGGTAAGAGTTATGGAAGTTAAAGGAGGACATATTTAAGGAGAATTAACAATGCAAATTCCAGAAAATTCTTGTTATTTAAATAATGGCCCAAGAGTAATCCATGTGGGTGGAACACTGCTTTATGAATTCCTTTAAGGCCCTGCATGATGGAGTGTAACCACCATCAGTGAAAGACTTTCACAATCATCTGAGAGACGGGTCCTTATAAGCCAGCAGATAGGAGGGGGGGAATAGAGAATTATGTGATAAGTTGTAATAGGGCAAGATTGTTCTGTTGGAAATGTGCATCTGTTTAAATTTCAGTCAACTGTGGTATGTATTTCTATTCATTTACACCAGTAAGTGTTACCATTTATTTTTAGTTAAGACCTTGGCATCTCATACTAATTTTTATCTTATTTTGTCTGTTAGAGCCCATATCATGTGTTCATAATGTAGCTACATGGGGACATATGAAACATTATGTCTTGGTAAGAAGTTAATTTTTATATTAGCACTACTAATACGTAATTAGTATAACATACAGTTGACCACTGGAAGTTTATAATTCATTGGATTTGATGTTTTCCCAAAATAACAATAGTTTAGAACACATTTGATATATCACAGAGAGAGTGTACCTTACAAATGTAGGTACACTCTCAATTTTATACAGCATCCTACTGTCAGTCTCTATAGTTTTGCCTGTCCTTTACATTTTATAAAAACAGAACCATACATTACTAATGACTTTTTTTTTTTTACTAAGCACAAAGTTTCCGAAACCCTTTCATGTTGAAACATGGCTGAATAACAATCTTCCACTGCATGGGTAGACCACATTTTGTTTATTCAATTATCAATTGATAGATATTTAAATGGCCTCAGCTTTCTAGCTATTGGGAATAGTGTTGCAAGAAACACTCATGTGAATTTTTTTTCTGTGAACATTTTCTTCATTTCTCTTAGATGAATATAAGGAACTGGAATTATCCCATTATATCTTCATTGCACTTGGTGTGACTTATCAAATAAATTTTAATTTATATTAACATTAATATTTGATGTCTTAAAATTCATTTTAAAAGTTGAAGAGATGGCTCAGCAGGTAAAAGTGCTTGTTTTGTAAGCATTGCAACTCTCTAAATGTCTTTCTACAAGTTAAAAAAATGTTCTATTCTAATCTAATGAAATGCTCCAATTCTAAACATATATGCATCAAATGATAGTGTACCTAATTTCATAAAATAGGTACTATTTGATGTAAAGTCATAGACTGAACTGAATACAATGATGAGTTATTTCAATCCCAACTGTCAAAAAAATTCAAAAGCCCATCAAAGTTAAATAACATCATTCTATAAATACTCTACCCCAAACAGTAGAATATGTATTCTCCTCACCGGTCAATGAAATTTTCTGTAAAGTAGAGCCCCTTTAAGGACACATACTGTGTCTTAACAATTACAAAAAATTAAAATAGTTTCTTCTATTTATCTGCTTTCAAATAAAAAAACTATTAACAGTAAAGAAACAATAGAAGATATGCAAATTCAGAAACATTGAATAAAGTATTAAAGGATAAATGGTTTACTAAAGATAACAGGTGAGGACTTCAAAATTCCTTGAATTAAGATTAAAATGCCAGGTGCCAGATCCTGTGTGACACAATGAATTTAATTCAATAAAGGAAAAATGTACCACTATAAATACCTATTTAAAAAAAAAACAGAGGAATGATCATTAAAATAAAAGGGGAAACAAGGAGGGAAGAATCTTTGAGGAAGGTGTGGCTAACAGAATACAGAGGACATTGAAGAGAGGGAAGGGTTGGGTGTGGCCTGATACATGAGGTCAGAGAGGCTGGTGGGAACTGGAATAAAAAATTCATGAAAAGTGTAATTTAATGAAAATGCCATAAGTACACCTAATATATTTCAAGGTTTTTTAAATATAATTTTTGTTTTTGCTGTCTTGACACTGGTCATTTAAGAGTCTGTTATTTTATTTTCACATGTTAAGTTTATTAATATTTCATTATTAATTTCAAATCAATTAATAGAACATACTTTGCATTTTTAATCCTTTTGGACAAATTAAGTTTCCTTTAGCGTCTAATGTGGTAAGGAATATTCTACAGGCTCTTGAGAAAACGCATCTTCTGCTGCTTTGGGGCAACCTTGGTTTCCACAGGGTGTAGACTGCTTATCCCTTCCAGTCCCTTGTTCAGCCTCTGACCGCTGCTATAGCTGCATTGGAAGTGAGGGGATGAAGCCCCGTTATTCCCACATTATCTTTACTGCTATAACTTCTGAAAATATATTACCTACATTTTAGTACTTTATTGTTACATACATATTATAATTTTCACATGTTTCTAATGGTTTGAAACGCGTCATTATGACTATAAAATCCATTTTTCTCATATTAGCATAGCATTTCCAATATTCTTTTCATTATTTACTCATTTATTCATTCATTCTTTCTTTCTTTCATTTGGCTTTGAGCTCTGGCTGTCCTGAAACTGTGTACCAGACTGGCTTCAAACTCAGAGATCTGCCTGGGCATTAAAGGTGTTCGACATCACACCTGGGTCCAATTTTCTTATGTTTACTATTTGAATGATAATCCCTTTTTTCTCTGTTTGCTTTTAATTTATTGTATCTTAGAATCTAAAAATGAGCCTCTGGTAGACAGCAAATAGTTAGATTTTAGTGTGTTTTATCTAATTATACCAGCTATTTTTTTTCTTATTTATCCTATTAATGTTGAGTGTACTATAATACAATTTGATTTATGTCTGCCACTTCAAGTTTTATCTCTGCACTTGTGTTTTGATCATCTTTTTCCTTTTTTTTCCTATTGCTCTGAGGGAATTTTTATGTAACATTTGTGTGTATTTAATAATTCTTATTATGAATTTTTAGTAATTTCCTTAATGGTTGCCTGAAGACCACCTGCATCTTATATAATAAATATAGCCTCAGGTCTGCAGTTTTCCTTCATTGTTAGAAGAAATGCCTTCTTCCCATGTGTTACCTTTTGCTTTTATTGTCATACCTTCTAAGTCTATAAATGACAAAACTCAACAAGCACTGTTCTTTACATAACTTGACATATTTCGAAGAAGCGCAAAGAAGACAAGTGAACAAGCATGCGTTTGTTCCGTTCCCCGTTTGTCATTTCTGTTTCATCAATAAATGCATCAATCTTTTATCACAATTGTTACTCCTCTAGAGAATGACCTTAGACTTGAACTTTTCCACAAGTAGCATCCATCAATTTCACTCACGTCTGAAGACAACTCTATGGCTTGCGTCTTTCCTCTCTCAACTCTCCGCTGAAGACAGCAAAGGAAATGCCACGTTTCTACGTCTACTCCATCCGAATTGGCAGTATGAGGGCAACCAGCCCCATGTCTCTTCTTCCTGACCTTCTCGGTGGAGAACTCTCTGTGTGGCCAAGACTAGTGAAGCCAGAACGCCAGAGTTCTAGGCAGTGCCACATCATAGGTGGAGCTCTATGGCATCATTAGGAGCAGCGTAGAAGAGTGTCGTAGCCACCCCTGCTCAGAATGCATCCTCAAAAGAAAGTCGCTACAACACGATGGAAAATAACTCTCCCTGTCTTCACTTCTCTGGAAGAGAAAAAGGAAAGAAACCAGGGTGCATACCTACACCATTCCTGTATGGAGCAGAGTGGCATGGGAAGGCTGCAATTCCCGGAGGAAGACTTCAGAACACCCCCTGATCATTCCAACCAACTCCTAGCCCCTTCAGTTTCTATTTTCCATTATACTCAGTCAATTTCATTAATGAAAAGTATTATTGTAACTTGGAGGGCCAAGGATGGGTTTGCTTTGTTTTGTTTTACAACCTCCTTACTGAGGTTTTAAAGTACAGATTCAGTAAACTTTGCATCATTAGTGATATTTAGAAATCAGCCTTGTCTTCTTTGTGGTTGTCTCTTCTTGCTATCTTAATAAATGAAAAGACACACAAATATTCTGGCTTTTTCTAAACTGGAAGACTTGGTATATTTGCTTTCTAGGTTGTTGTATGCTGTTTTATCAACTAGATATCACTATCTGATATAGATAATAGTAGTTTTTCCATTCCCAATTTTTACCTTCTTTATTTCAGCTGACCAACCAATATACCATATTCCAAGATTTTATATGGTAACAATATACTTCAGGTTACTAATTACTACATCAGTTAGGAAGGCAAAAAAAGAAAAAAAAACACAAAACTTAAAAACAAACCAATCTAAGTTTACTTCTTACTTACAGAATAATACCAGGTCAATGAGCAAATCTGTAGGGAATACTCAAAAGCCAATACTAATAAAGAGACAGTTTTAGAAGTGAGATGCAACCAATCTAGAACATAGATTTACCATAGCTTTGTCTTAAAGCTAAGATACTTTATGTTCATTTGTAGACACAAAACATAATACAGCTGAAAGCTTCCTGAGAGAGAAGTATTTAGAATTGTTCAGAGGGGTACTTATAGAAAACACTGATGTTAACCACCTTCTGAAGTATTTACAGGTCACATATTTTTGGAAGATAGCTTTTAGGGAGAACTACTGGTTCCTCTCATCTCATTTTTTTTCACTTAGGAACTGATTACCACTCCTAGAGACACTGTAGTTGCTATTGTGTTAGAAACAGAATTAAATTATGTCTCTCTAAAATTCATGTAGAAGTCCTCAGCCTGAGTACCCCATAATGTAGGTGTTCCCTAAAAGGAGATGAGATCATAAGGGTTAGCTATAATCAATATAAAGGCCAATAGGTAACCAGGTAACACACAGTTAGAACGGTACAGCTGTTGAGAGGAGAGGCAGAAGAAGAAACCAACCCTGCTGACTTCTTAAGCTCAGATTTCTGGTATCCAGAATTAAGAGAAAATAAATCTTTGGTTTAAGTTCTTCTGTCTATGGTATTTTGTTATGGAGCTGAAGTCAAGAAATCTACAAGTGAAGACAGAAAGCCTACAATTGGCTTGTTAGAGCCTCCTAACCAATAGTAACATATATATATATATATTATATATATATATATATATATATATATGTTATATATATATATATATATATATATATGGAAGAAATAAAGGTAACAGAGAAAAATGAAATGAGATTCCAAGATGTCATAGACTGCTGGGTAGGCTGATTTCTTCCTGTAGAGTCTAGGGAGAGATGGCACCAGTGCTGACCGATATTGAGTTGTATGGACATGGGGTACACATGGGAAAGGTACAGATCAAAGCAGATGCCAAGGGAATGTTCTATCGGCCAACCAGATCCTATGGATCCTGTGATGACTAGACTTCGACAGTGGTTTGCTTTGAACAGATGGAATAATGTTTGTACCTGAGCTACAGAGGCAATTACTTGCTGGTGATTTCACCAACTTTCTAATGAGCAATGTCTTTGTGCTATCCCAGGAACCACACTGGTTATCTGAAGTATGCTGCAAACTCATGGAGCCAACTCAATAATGTACACCCAAAGCCAGCACAATTTAATAACTACAAATGTGTTTTTTCATTGTTTGGGTACTATAATAATAAAAGTGAAGAGAAAATCTTTGGACTCATGCCCATTGTCAACCAACATGAGGAGAATGAGAACGAGCACTTGTGAGGAGCCAGCTCCTCTGAGGAACTGAGAAAATGGCAGTGAAACAAAGAGAAAGATAAACATGTCCCTGTCATTTGTGAGCAACAGCAGATTCATCAGGATGTGCTTCACTGTATGTTAATTCAGGGTCATAAGATTGAGTTTTGGATTATTCTTGTAAACATTTTTAAAGCAAACATTAAAAATACTTAAAAAAATACCTGGCAAATAACTCAATGCTGAGTATATTTTTTTCCTAGTTCAATTAACCTTTGCTCTCTACCAAGATAAACATGTAAGAAAAATTACTTTGGGCATTGTTGAAATTTATCAAGCTTCATGGCAAAAATCTAAGCCTCACAGAAAGACTGCTGAGCAAGGCCAGCTCTTACTGGAGAAGACCATCTCTTCATTGTCCTGTAAGAAACTTCCAGAACTGTAAGTACATTATTCTTGAAGCAGTGTGTGTGTGTGTGTGTGTGTGTATTTATGCACACATGCGTCTTTTTTCCCAACTTTGAATATATAGTACTGATCACAGAGAACAAAAGCAGGATAACTTGTTGAAATAAACAACAAAGAGGATACCATGAAGAGTTCTCTAAAGAAACAAAAAAGAAACACATTATCTAAAATATGAAAAACTTTATATTTTTATACATGGAATATGCTAATGTGTTTTTCCCATAAAGTACAGTTAGCTGTCCTTTCTGGACTGAGAAAAAACAATAGAAGATAGAGGGTAAATCAGTTTCTGCCACCTTCAAACATTGTGGAGAACGCATAGATTGGGTAACTATTGGTGTGTTACACTGTCTGGTGTTGAGCAGAGTTGTCAATGTCTCCTTTCAACTGCCAGGTTAGCTAAGCAATCTGAGAACAGCCTTACTTTTTTCACAATGTCAGAGAGTAGTTTCAAATACACAGTATACAGCCTTCGTATTCATAGTTTCAAGAGGTTGATTAGGTGCAAATTATCTTCAAATTACTTTTAGGTCCTATCTAAGCCAGCAAGTTGCAGGTTCTATAGGCAACATGTTCTTTTCTCTTCTGTCATACTATCTCTTCTCTTACTGAGTAGAATTTTGTTCTAAAGTTGAATGCTAACTTTCTTAATCTGACTTGCTACTTTTATTTTTTAATCTCAAAAACCCTCCCAAACAATTCTCCTAAATTTACTCCCTTCTTTTTTTCCCACTGACACATAGGCAGCAATTATGTTCTCCATACTGTTACTCAATCAGTTCTTTATTTTATTCTGAGTTTATTCTTTACAGAGTATAAGGTTAAGATGTTTAGAAATCACAAAGAAATAAAGCACCCAAGTGATTTTTACACCCAGATATGGAGCCAACCAATATAACATTTTCCTATATATTTCACTTTTGTGCACAAACTTATAGGCCTTTTTTTAAACAGTAATGGTCTGTTATCAAATAAACAGTGTTAAAATATTCCCTTCTAAAACATCCTGAGTGAGGTAACCCAATCACAGAAAGACAAGCAGGGTATGTGCTCACTCATATATGGATACTAGTCAGAGAGCAAAGGATTACCAGCCTACAATCCACACCACCAGAGAAACTAGGAAACAAGGAGGATCCCAAGAGAAGAATGCACAGTCCCTCAAAGAAGGTGAGGGGGACAAGAAATCCTGAGCTAATTGGGAGCATGTGGGAGGAAAAAGGAGGGAGGTATGAAGGGGAGAGAGGGAGAAGAGGAGGTAGGAGGAGAACAGGAGAAAACAAGAGGACTGAGACAGTGTAGGAATAAACAGCAAGAAAGGAGATGCCTTGATAGAGGGAGCCAGTATAGGTCTGGCACAGGGGAAAAGACAGAGGATCCGCAGGAATGAGTCCAACTAAGAATCTAGGCTGTGGTGGAGAGGCTGCCATTGATGCACTTCCCCTTTAATGAGATTGATGAATGCCTTGGTTACCATTCCTAGAGCCTTCATGGATGAAGGCTACAATCGAAGCAGATCGAAGCAGAAACAGGAACCCACATCTAAACACTGAGCCATACACCTGGAATCCAGTTTCGGAGAGGGAGGAGGGATGAGCAAAGGAGCCAAGACTGTAATGGAGAAACCCGCAAAAATAGTTGACCTGACCTAATGAGAGCAAGGAGACCCTACTCTTAAAGCTGGGGAACCAGAATTGGACCGAGCCAAGCCCTCTGAAGGTGGATGCCAGCAATTAAGCCAGGGAACCTCTAACAGTGGAGGCAGTGTTTATCCCTAGAGCACAAATGGACGTTGGGGGCCCATTCCCTATGGAGGGATACTATTGAAGCCCAGATATAGAAAGGAGGGCCTGGGCCCTCCCCCAAATGGTGCGATGGATTTGATAATCCCCCACAGAGGGCCTCACTACCCTTGGGGAGTGGGTGGAGGGTGGGCTGGGGGTTGGTGGGGAGGGTGGGAGCATGGAAGAGCAAGGGAATTGGGGGATTGATATGTAAATAAGAGTGCTTCTAAAATAAAAAAAGAATGAAAAATCTTTCCTGCTATACACTGGACTTTATGCACAATATCCTTAGTTATAATATTCAATTAAACTACCTACTGTTTAAGGATCCATATAAAATCTATATGCATATATGGTGGCTCCCCTTTAAGACAGAACAATAAAACTTGGTGAGAGCTCCGTTGGGAAAGTGCTTGAGACACAAGCATACAGAATTGATACTAATTCCCTGGAACCCATGGGAAAAAAAAAAAAAAAAAAAAGATCAGGCATGTTGGAACATACCTAAAATCCCTGTACTGACCAGGTAAAGATGGGGTGGATTGCCTAATTGGCAAAACCCTAGTCCAAGAGAGACTGCATTCCTAATGACAAGCTACATGGGACCTCCTGAGGAATGACACACAAGGTTGTTCTCTGACACATGTACACATATCCACACATAGGCCTGCACACTGTTCATGAGCGTGCATGTTAATACACAAGGGGTGGGGGGTGAGGTTAGCACAGAGAAAAGATAGAATAGATGCATAACTTGAACACATTATAAGCAAAATAATAAACAGTACAATCTTCTGCATAATAAAATTTAAACAGATTGACAACATCCTCACCAAAATATAGCAGGCCAAGGTGTCAGATTTTTTATACCTTCTGTGTGACTGACACACCAAGTTCTGTTATTGACACACACAATAACAGAACTTCAGTGTAACTGCCCAGACTCCATGAAGTGCTCTCAGAGTAAGTCATGCAATAGTACAAGAGTACTTCTCTCCATATCACTCAGTTTTTGTGGTATGTCAGAAAATTTCCATGTATATTATGTTAAAAATCAAGAAACTAAATAGATTAATGCATAGAGTTTTTTTTTTAATTGAACTACATGATTTTTCTTCTCTAGATCTAATTACTTTCTACTTCTGCAGTTGTTGTTACCAGGCCTCCATTTGCTGCTCGACAAGGAGCTGAACCACTGAGAATGTCTCAGGCAGAAGGAACAGTAACTTACTAACCCCCTAGGAGTCTGAATATCCAGGCTGAGACAGGTTTCTTTGGTTCCAAAGCTGACTTAGTGGTCCTTGAAATCATGAAAGTGTTAAGTGCAAGGACTCGTAAATCAGCATTTCAAAGTCTGTTGCCAGCATGACTTCCCCACATAGAAAAGAGAAGGTATTTAGACCACACTGAACAGGCCACACATCTTAAAACTCAGCATTTTAGTCATCTGAAATAGGACATCCCTATTTAATTACTATTAAAATCTAGTATTACAAAAATAGGATAGGTCTTTTGCTTTTTAATAAAACTGTCTATGAACAAACTGTGTATAGATGTACACTCACTCCCAAAATACTAAAATCAACAGAAAGTAAGATCATTTAACCTAAATTAAAACAACTTAAAATTTAAGGAGCATTTTGTTTTAGATGAAAATATTTAAGATATATTTTTCTGTATATAAAAGTATGCAATTATTTACAAATATATTATTTCTTAATTTATTCAGGTGGACGCATCCTCATATCTACTTGCAAGAAGGAAATAATAGAGATTTATCTTATTTTAGCTTCAGTTTTTGGTGGAAAGGTTCAAGTGTTTTTTCTATAGAAATTTGCTTCTTTTCTGTCATCTTTTTTTAGGATAGAAAATGAACCTCATTTTTCTTAATGATATAAATTTTATCATAAGAGAGATAAATGACTATTTGTTTCATTGTTTACTAAAGTTGAAAGCAATAATAAAAAGTAGAGAAATATATCAAGTTTGTTAATCCAGGTCATATTCATGGATATACTTTTTGGTGAATGCAAAATGTTTAATAATGTATATTCTGTTAAGATCTGAAGTTTTAGGGTGAAACAGAAGTAAATTTATTTTAGAGATAAAAACAGAAGTTACCTTCATACAAATAAGTCTACAAGTAATTTTAAAAGCAAGTTTGGCAAAATGAATACTTTAGCAATTGAGCATTTCTAAAACAATTGGTTATTTAAATGAAGTCTACTTTTTTGGAAGACACAATTTATAGCATGCTTTTGTAGAATTAAAGAGCCAGATTATGGTGTCTGTCACATCTTGAGACACATACAGTTGGATATGGCAAAATTTTTGAAACATGGCTGGTCAGATATTTAACAGGAAGACAACCATCTACACAGTGTGAACTGAGAATCATGGGGGAGTATCCCTGCCAGCAATCCCTCTCCTGCCCCCACATTCTTCAGAATTCTAATCACTAGTCATTATTTTTTCGCATCATTAAAAATCTTTACCAGAAAGCAAACATATTATCTAAGAAGTCATTAATAAGTCATTAACACCTTGCCTTAAATTAAATCACTCAGACTATGCTAATAGTTTACTTAAGAGCCCAGGGGGAGTATAGTACCAAACAGGTAATTTTGATGAGGATTGCCATTTTTACGAATTCAACTTTGGAGCATTTCAAAAGAAAGTACCATAAACATTGTTTGGTTTGTCAAAAGAAGAATTGAGAGGGTCATAATGCAAAGGTTGGAGAGGTATAAAAGGAAAAGAATCAAAACTAAAACAAAACCTATGTCATCATTTCCCTCCCAAGCAAGGAACTTAAAACTTGTGTGTGACTGACAGCTCTCCAAACACAGTCACAGTGGGTGAGTTATACTGCTACCCCATAAAATCTGGGCTTTAGTAAGCTCTGACCTCTGTATTCCTAATAACACTTCTGGCTGCCATAGAATTCACCACACTGCCACATCCCTGACTATTTTTCTCTGAAGCAAAATGCAGGCCACAGGAAACACTCACTGGCACTTTATGTTGAGGCACAGCTTAGTTCTAAGACTTTCTGAAGACTTTCTCAGTCATATAATTCATAAAAATCAGATGGTCGGTTACTGATTACTCAATGAAATACAGGTAGTTCTGAAGCAAGTGATGAGTATCAGTTCATGTGGGATCATTCGGCAGTGCAATTGGTGGCTTAATAGAAGTGATCAATCCAGGCAGCTGACAATGCCTCAAGATAATCCTGTTCTGACAGAGCTACGCCCTCTCATCAGTGAGCTCTTAGGCTCTCCAAGTCCCTTATACTACTATAGTCACAAACATATCTCTGCTGCTCAACAAAAGAAATCAAAAATAACAGCATTTTACTGAAAATTGCGAGGCGAGTTGATGTCTTAGGAAGTTAATAATAATTTTTTAGAAAGCTGTTAATAGAGTATATATTTCATGCTCTAGAACTATGTTTAGCATTTTCTAACTATTCTCTTATTTTTTAAAAACTCTGGTTATCACTCTAGAGGTGAAACTAGATATTTAAATGAATGAAGGGAAAGAAAATCGCTCGCCTCAAAATAAGGTAACTATTCCAAAATATTTCTGTAAAAACGTTTCATACAATCACTAACAGCCCAAATTCTTGGCCAACTTTCTTCTCTGTACACATAGCTGGTTTTATAAATGCCATGCCACAAAAGTTAACTCCTTCTGAAACATATTTATCTTAATTAGGAAAGCCAACAGACTTCTAATGGGGAGAGTGGACACTTTTCTCTGTGTTATGGAAGGAAGGCATAAAAGGCCCAGCTCTCCTCCCAACCAGTCTTCCTTCCTTCCTGCCCTTTAAACCCAGGTGATTGCAGACAGCTGAGCCTGCATTTTCCCCCAAACCTCTCCTGCACAGTCTCCACTCTGCAGCCTTGTCACACTTGGGCTCTCTTGCTCTTTCCCTCACTTTTTGTGTCGCTCCTTGTGTAGTTTTTGTATTTTGCCTCAGGAAACCAAGGGATATTCATGGCACTGAGGCAAATAATGTGGAATTAAAAACTAAATTCTTGAGGCCTTATCCTAGCAACAAGACCATCACCATCTGTTCAGAGGACAAGCCAGCCATTATCTGCTGCATTCTTTATACAACTCCATCACCTGTGAGGGGGAAAAACTGCCCCTTTCCTGGGCTCTCTCTTTGTCATGAGAGAGAACAGGCTGTTCCCCTAGGATCCTGTAAAATCAAGGGAAGCAAATATAACTGGAGCCACTTACAGAAAATTTAAAGGGATATGTCGGAAGGCCCTAAATGGCCATTCCAAAGTAATCTGATAATTGTCATCTGTGTGCAATAAAACCTGACAAAAATATATTGTTGGTGTCTCGGAGTACTCATTATATTATTTAAATTGGAGAAGGGCAAATGGAGAGCCTGTGTGTGTGTGTTCAGTGGTAAAAATAAGCCTTATAGTCTGTCTGTATTTTATTTACTTATTATTTATTTAGCTAAAATTCTGTTTGTTTCAGTTTTCAAAACCACAGGAAAAAACAGTATTTTTAAAATGTCATCTCAGTGACGAGTTTCTGGGTGGCTGAGTACTGAGCTCTCATGTAGCAGGCGTGAAGACCAGGGAACAGTCCTCAGCATTGAAAATAAATGTTATTTTACAGACTACAATGATGGGAATTATTGTACCTAGAGATCTAGTTTAAGCACAAGATGAGATGTCTCCCCAAGGAAAAATGTTTAAAACAGTAAACACAGCAACTAGGTTATATTTCATGGAGTAAATGTATATTATTAAGAATAAACAAGGTTTGTTTCCTATCCTAAAACAGGAACACAGACAAGAAGCAAAGAGAAACTTGAAAATCTTCACCAGAAGCTAAAGCTCAAATAAGTTAAAACTCAACTATTTCCTTCTTATGATACACAAGGGGAGCTCTGATCTAAGCAATAGATAAATAAATAAATAAATAAATAAATAAATAAATACTGTATGCCAATTATGATATAAATGAGCTACTGAGCACTATAAGAAATTGTCACATTATTTATGGAAAATACATCGCAAATAGTAACTCTCAGTAGATATAAAATAGTGGCTTTAAAATGTATACAGACAAAAACAAATCTTGCAAGGAAACAAAGTGAGGAAACCCAGCTTCTGAGGTGTATGTTGGTATGCTTAGCTCTCTCCAACAGAAAAACCTAAAACTATCCTAAACCTGAAGCAATTCTGGTATCTTAAAGGGTGTCCTTGACATTAATATTATAATACAGGAAATGGATACAAAGGCTCAAGCTAAGGTAGCACTAGCTCTCCACTCTCACAATGACCACACTTACACAGGGTAGCCTGAACCCCAGGAGGCTGTTCTGGAACTCTCAAGCACCCATCCTGTCCCAGCTTCCCAAATTGCTGGGATTACAGGCATGAGCCACCATGCCCGGCCAGCTCTCCATTCTATTAGGCAGAAAACACTTGATGATTAATCTCAAATGTCAGCTAGATGAGATCTAGAATCAAAGCACATTACCCTGTGAGCATGCTTGTGGGGGATTATTCTGACTGAGCTCATTGAGGTGGGAAGATCCATCCACTGTAGGTAGCACCATTCTCTAGGTTGAGATCTTCGACTATAGAACCAGGATAAAGTGAACTAAGAACAGGAATTCACCATTCTCTTTGCTTCTTAACTGTGGATCCAGTGTAACCAACTTCCTCAGGCTCTTGTCATCAGTCTTCTCCACCATGATGACCTGTGTCTTTGAAGTGTAAGTTCAAATAAACCTTCTCTCCCTCAAGTTGCTTTTGTCAGGATTTTTTACTATGGTAACAGGAAGAGTAAATAAGACAACATACTTAAGGAGTGATAATCAGTGTCTTACGTAGACTCAATTTTCACGGATAGGTATTTCCAGAGTTATTAGCAAAATACAAATCATCCAGGTGGTTGCTAAATATCTTCTTTTGTGTTGTACTTTGCATTCCCAGTTCTATGAATTTTCCACATAGCTTTTGTTAAAATTATTCTGACCAATCACAATTGAAAGTCCTTGGCAATTAGGTAGGGACTCTGAGAAGCAACCAAATCATCTGAAGATGATTTCAATTGACCAGGCACATAAAGATATTCTTTGATCACGAAAATTTCAGTGCTGAACTAGGAAAGTCACAGTCAAGCTATGATGAGTCCCTCATCCAGGAATGTGAAATAAATTCTCTTGTGGTTCAGTTTGGTGCTAAAATGTACAGACTCTTTAAACATGTCTTTATGAAGCTTTTTTAAAAAAGAGAAATACAACTTTGAAGGACCTATATTTGATAGTGAAGAGATCTTACTGTGCAATTACTATAAATTTTTAGTTGTGTGAATACATGTTCATGTAGGCAAGTGTGCATGTGAACGTGCATGCATGTGTGAAGGCCAGAGGTTAATGTCTATCCTAGATACAAATCCTTTTCTAGACATATAGATGACAAAGACTTTTTACCCTTCTGCAGGCTTCGTTTTAATGATGATGCCCTTTGCTGTACAGAGCTTTTTAGTTTCATAAGGTCCCATTTGTTAATTTTCTGTCTTTGTGCCTGCATTCTTGGAGTTTTGTTCAGAAAGTCACTTCCTGTGCCAATGAATTCAAGCATATTTTCTCTTACATCAGATATAGAATGACAACTTTTATGTTGAAGTCGTTGAACCATTTGGAGTTGAGTTTTGTGCAGAGTGGTGAAATGTAAGGATCAAATTTAATTCTTCTATAAATATTTGCATTTAAATAGATAAGTAGATAGATGATAGATAGGTGGATAGATACATTATAGATAGATAGATAGATAGATAGATAGATATCAGTTTGATCAGTACCACTTGTTGAAAATATCTTTTCTCCAATGTGTATTGTTGGCATCTTCCAAAATTCAAAATGGGGGCTTATATACGGGTCCTCCTCATTCTATTCCATACATAGATCAATATGTCTGTATTTATGTCAGTACCACACTGTTTTTGTTATTATAGCTGTTGTATAATTTGAAATCTGGAATGGTGATACCTCCAGGAATTTATTTGATTGCTTGTTTTGCTTGGTTAGTTTATTATTGTTATTGTTCAGAATTGTTTGGAGTCTCCTTGTTGTTGTTGTTGTTGTTGTTTCCATATGAAATTTAAGATAAGTTTTTAATGTTCTTCGGATTTTGCATCAAATCCATAGATTGCTTTTGATAGAGTGGCCATTTTTATTATATTAATTCTGCTAATGCATGAACATGGAAGATTTTTCTATCATCTTATATCTTCTTTGGGCTTTTTTGGTGTCTTAAAGTAATCATCATACAAGTCTTTCACTTTCTTGGTTAGATTCATTCCAGGATATTTTTGAGGCGATTTTGAATAGTATTGTTTCCATGGTTTCTTTCTTGCTGGTGCCAGCGAACATAATATAAAATAGAGAGGTCCATTTCTGTATTTCTCATACATGAGTCACCCATAAGAAGTTTTCATATTTATAAAACATAAAAATAAATAACAATGCCGGTGGGTTGGTGGCACACACCTTTAATCCCAGCACTCAGGAGGCAGAGGCCAAGGCCAGCCTGTTCTCCAGAGCAAGTGCCAGGATAGGCTCCAAAGCTACACAGAGAAACCCTGTCTTTAAAATCCTAAATAAATACATAAATAAATAAATAACAAAAACCTGAAAGAATTTGTAGCAAACACCTCTGGCACCAATGGCTCATCACTCTGAAGACCAAATCTCAAACTCACAGCATGCAAACACCCAAGGAAAAGTCAGAGATGGCAATGGTGGATGGGACAAGTGCCCACTTTTCAAGAGATGCAAAACAAAAACTCAGTAATAGCTCATAGGATTGGCAGCATTCTCAGGACAGATGGCTGCTATTTCCAATGAGGAAAAAGGAACAGAAGAAAAGGAAGGAAGAAAGGAAAGAAGGAAGGAAGGAAGGAAGGAAGGAAAGAAGGAAGGAAAGGAGAGAAGAAAGAAAGGAAGGAAAGAGAAGGAAGGGAGAGTACTGCACCAGAAAGGATGAATAAGATGAATCTACAGATGAATAAGACCTAAACACAGATAACAACAAAGTACAATATGTAGAACATGTTTTAATTTTGATTTGAGTAAAGAGATACTTTACAAAAGACAGACATCATTAAAATGAATGAGGCTGTTGGACCACAACTTGAATATTAAGTGATTTAAAACAAAATTTAATAGGACTGAGAAATGGTTCAGAGATTAACAGCACATATTGCTATTGAGAAGATTGGGGTTTGGTTCCCAGCACCCACTTTGGGTGGCTTGTAACTCCATTTCCAGGGTAACTGTTGCCCTCTTCTGTCATTTATGGACACCTGCATGCATGTGGTACACATGCATATTCTCAGGAATGTACACATAAAATGACATAAATACATGTTTCTCATGATTAAAAAAAAAGTTTTGCTGAGGAGATTATGCAAATGATGGGTTTTGTTGCTTGGTAAAGAAGAAAACCTTAACAGTTGAGATAAATCCTAAAATGAAAGAGTAAATTGTTATTATTTTATCTGTAATTGTTTTAAAACACTCCAGCAAAACAAAAACACAAAGAGAATAGATAAAATCAAATCATGAAACTCTTGACATCTGTTGCAGGTTGTGAAAGGGAAGCAGACATTCTTTGTTATTACTATTCACTGTTTTTATGTCTGAATTATCCTACATATGAGTCCTTTAAATGAAAAACAAAACAGCTAGACACACCCTAAATTCACAAACATAACTGATGTGAGCTCTAAACTGTTTCTCATGGAATTGATGTTGTCAGTCTGTCTATTGATTTCAGATTGATTCCTATTGGAAGTGGTGGGAACAGGGTACATCAGGCACCTAGGTGGTGAAATGCTTATCACCCTAGGATTACCACAAACAAATACTAATGTACATCATTTTGAAGTCTTCCCTCAAGTTCTGTGAACCCAAGGAACAAAAAAATCTATTTAAATATTAGCCTAGACATGATACAAAGAGGAAAGTGAATACCCATCTCAGTTGTATTTGTATTAGAAAGTGTTTTCAAATGCATTATTTCTGCAAGCTCTTAAAGAGTAATAAAAAATAAACTGTGTATTATAGACTGAAGTCAGATGAGAATGTGAATCTGAGTCACCCAAAGTTAACTTTTCTCTTATGTATAGGACAAGTGGACCTAACCTGGAACTGTCAAAACAAATAGGGAACTTCCTGTAGTAAAAGGCTTTTTAATCCACTTGTCTTTTATATCCATAATATCTAAGATAGTATGTGCCAGACTGTAGTAACTTGATAAATATTATGTCTAAATTCCTTTAAGTCTATAATAAAGTCACAATTGAATATTTACCTTTTCTCAATCATCATTATCATTATTAGCCTCAGATAGTATTATTGACTTTTCCAGGCTAATATGGATTGCTCATGTCCTCTACTGCCAAGGCCAGGTACATTTTAGATGAAATTCTTCCCAAAAATAAATATGAATACATGACAACTCATACACATATGCACATACACAATAAGGCCATTCCATTATATTTCATACTTCTAAATATGTTATTATTATTAACTAAGTGTGTATGTGTGAGTATGCCATTATAAAATGCTTCATATATATTTCTCTATTTACAATGTGATTATTTCATCCATAAGTTTCTTCCTTAACATGTTATTCAAGCAGTGGCTGTAATTTTTTTTTGGTCCTATCTCTATTTCTAGGGTCCTACATAGTGACAAAAATAATAACATGTGGTCAATAACTTTGGCAAAGGAGTCATCCAGCAGCTGAATTTAGTTTACTTTGGACAATATTAGCATGTCATTTTCAATACTCAAATTAAACAGGTAAAACTACATAGAAAGGATAAAGTCAAACTACAATAGTCCTTCTAGTCCTACCTGACATGGAAAAATGGTATCTGATTTTCATTGTTCCTATGATACATAACTATGATAAAAATTTAATTCATCTATTAGGAACAGTAAAAGATTAACAATTACTAATAAAAATAGAACCACAGTTGTAATGCAATAAAATAAAAACTTTTACTTTGGGTGAATTACTTATTGTGACCATTTGTAATATTTGTGAACTGTGGCTGCAGGTTCCCAACACCACAGACACTGACACTGTGGGGAATGAACTGTTCTAGAATTGTTTCTTTTTACTAAAAAAATGATACACATATAATAACTTACCAACACTAAGAAACAGCTGCATCTCTTTGCATCTGTTTGTCAAAGTGTGGCCCTTCTTGGAACTGGACACATGTACTTAAATAATCCATGGTCCTACTTTGAATCAGAGTGCAGAGAGCATCAGTGAAGAGTTCTATTTCACACTCTCACTATCATGAAAGAGAGAATGGAAAGCCAGATGTCAGAGAGTATCAAAATGTCTTCAGGGTATGACAGGAACACTAAAGCCATGAGCTCACAGCTTCTGTGTTTTTCTTCATGAGCCTATATAAGATCAAGCCAATCAACATTTGAGTATGGAAAGAAGAGGTATTCATGAAACTCCAACCCTTGCTGAGGACATATTGGCAGTTCATGGCTTCTGGGAAAGGAAGTCAGTGGGGTTTTTTTTGTTTGTGTTTGTTTGTTTGTTTGTTTGTTTGTTTTTCTGAGACAGGGTTTCTCTGTAGCTTTGGAGCCTGTCCTGGAACTCACTTCGTAGACTAGGATGGCCTCGAACTCACAGACATTTACCTGCCTCTGTCTCTGAGTGCTGGGTGTGTGTCAACACTGCCCTGGTGAATCAGGTTTCTTTGAGAGTGTGGCTGTGGAAGAGACATACACAGAGAGAGAGAGAGAGAGAGAGAGAGAGAGAGAGAGAGACAGAGACAGAGACAGAGACAGAGACACAGAGACAGAGAGAGAGACAGAGAGAGAGCATGAGAATATGAAGTTACCAGTAGAGGAGGAACTGGGAGTAATTAGGCGGGGAATGTGGAGTGGATAAATCAAAATACATTGTATGAAATTCCCAAAGAATTAAGATTATAATTAAAATAATGAATAAGGGTTGGAGAGATTGCTCAGAGCTTAAGAGCACTGGCTGCTCTTCTGGAGGACCCAGGTTTGATTCCTAGCACCCACATGGCAGCTTACAACAGTCTGCAACTCCAGCCTTAGGGCATGTGACACCCTCTTCTGGCCTCTGTGGGCATCAAGCACACCCACAGTGCGCAGAATACAAGCAGAATTCTCATACCCACAAAATACTACACTTCACAAGAAGAAGCTTGACTCTGGAATCTTAGACAATTCATTCATCCTGAAGCTTGCAACCCAATCTGATAGAGAAGTAGACAGGGTGGGGAATATTATCCTTCCTTAAATAAGGATAGGTGCAGGTGAAGGGAGGATAAGGAGTAGTTTGAGCAAGAATATATATATATATATATATATATATATATATATATATATGTTAAATATGAAAACCCACTACTCCTTAAGCTAATTTCAAAATGTAATTTTACAAGCAAGGGAGTTTGAACAGAGGGAACCTAGCTTGGGTGGGCAATGATGTTCCCAAAAGACATAGGCTATTAAACATGAAATCACAATGCCAGACATAGGATACTTCCCTACTAGCTATGGTCATGAGGTCACTGAGATCTTCAAAACAACTCAAGTGAACTTTTTCCATTGCTCTTATTAGCCCACCACAACTGTAAGTTAAAGAGTTGATGGCTGAAGACACCACACACTTTGGCTCAGACACAGAGAAATCAAGCTTAAACCAACCAGGACATTTCTTGTGGGCTGGTTAGCATTTAGCATTCATACTGCCAAAAGGTGCTATGCAGATTGACAGGAGAGAAAAGACATTGATGATTCTAGCCAGCATTGGACCCTCTGCACTATATAACACCAACCTGGCAGGCAATATATTCCCAAGGGTACAACAGAGGCATGACACTTATGGGATAAACAACTGCTTTCTATTAGGAATGGAGTCCTGCTCCACTGGAGGTTATTCACACCTGGTGCTGTAAACCTACTCAAAAGTCTCAGGATGGGGAGGTCACAGGCCCTAGGGTTGATCCTATTGTTGTTATTTTGCTAAATGGCTATACTGTCTAAACACCTTCAAGACATTTATGTTCCTATCCATAAACCTAGACAGGGTCTGCTTTCAACCTTGACCAGAGCATCTATTTTTTGCACTGGGTAACAAACAGTCAATACAGATATTCCTAACTGCTCCAAGTGCTCAGAATCATGGCTTGCTTAGCCCTGAATCAAAATCTCCATCAACTGGCAGACCTCCTGCCAAAGCTCAGCAGCATCTTGTAACAGAGGCAGAGAGAGTGTAAGAGGCAGAGTGATAAGCCGTGTTAGAAAAAGCCATCTTAAGACATGAGTCTGTCATTGTACTCAGAGACTCACATCAGCAGTGGTTACATGGACAAGACCCCCACAGGATCAAGACAGCCAAAATTCCAGAATAGACAGAAGAATTCACAGGGCCCCATGCCTGACCCATCAGCAGTTAGCAATTGAGAGTGCTAGTGAGGAAGGTTACTCTTCTCTGTGGGTTTGGCCACTGGTAAGCTGCCCATACTCTAGTGGGTGGCCCCATAACTATACATAAAAGGACAACACTAAATTGGCTTAGTAGGCTGGTTTTTTAAAAGAAGAGAGGACATGGAGTTGAGAGGTAGACATGGGGTGAGATCTGTGAGGAGTTAGAGGGGTTAAATGATGGTAGATATGATATTTTATTGTATATTGGAAATTCTCGATATTTTTTATTTTTAAGGAAGTATAATATAAAATTAATTAAAATGACAACTCAGAAAAAAGTAATTTAAATACAAAAGAAATCAGTACTAAAGGAGTTGATAACAACAAAGACATAGTACACATGAAGAAAGTTATCAGCAAAATGGCAGGTTGTCAGTAATGAGTTTAAATGTAGATGAATTATACTTCTCAATTAAAAGATAGAAAATGGGATAAAACATACACTATAACTAAAATCAAAGTGTACCATCATCCATAAGTGGAAACAATAAAAATATATTTTATTACAAAATCTTTAAAAAGTCATTTGAGATTTCAGATTTTTGCCAGAACACTTGGTTACAGTAAGATTGACACTGACTTTGGAGTGTGTCTCCCTTGTTATGAATTCTGAACTCCATGCTGATACATTACCATCTTAAAGTAAAATGCTGTTCCTATGAAACATCAAATAATAGCAATTTGAAATACTATGAAATGATCTGAAAAATTCTCCCAACTTGGGAAAAGACCTGCTCAAAGCACATAGGCAAGAACAAAAGGAGTAATCTTCAGGTAATTTCTGATTTAATATCTTGAACTTAGAAAGCTTAAGTGATTTCATTTATAAACTCATAATGGAGATTTATTGTCCCTCACAACTTAAACTTGAACTAGGAGAACAAACAGAATCAGCGTGAAAACCTGCTTGAAGTGAACACACTGTGCAGCCAGACACATGGCCACAGAGCTGTGCAGAACCCTGCCCAAGTCTTCGGCAACAGGAGGAGATGCTTGTAGACTCAGCATTGGGAAGGATGTGGTGTCTAGGATGGCAGTGATGAGCACATTAGTATTCCTGGGGCCTCAGGCTCTCCATAGGTACCACCGTTGTGGAACACATTTCATCTGAAAAGAAATAGCCCCCTGAAGGGCACACATGTGAAATATAAATACTACCCTTTCTTTTTGAAATTTTAATTTTGGAACTTAATATAGAGTCTACTGTTACCAGAAGAAATGCATCCACCCAAAATCATCTGAAAGTAGCTGGAGAATCCCCGAAGCATAATGAGTTCTTATAGAGTTTCCTTAGTTATGAAGAGGAAATCATTAGTAACCTAAGACAGAAATAAAGAAATCATCTAATTAATGTATTCAGAGATGAATCTTAATGTCCAATTATTCTCTTGATTTGACACAACCTAGTAATAACATAACATAGTCAGCAACATTGTACTACTGTTAGAAATAGCAGGAAGTAGCCCAGTGGGGGATGGAGAGACATTTTCTTATCCTTTTTTTCTTTTTTCATAGCATACAATAAGAAAATCTCCTACTTGAATTTATCTAATTTTTAAGGAAGCCAATGGAATTAACCTGAAAGTTATATTCTGCTAGAATATCTGGATTCTATTACAATTAAAGCTTACACATACGATTTAAACAAAGATCTAGTGTCCAACTCACTAATATTAGCAAATTGTTGTGCTGTTTTTCAGTGTAGCCTCTCAGTTCAGCTTACTGATTGATTTCACTATGTCTAGTTTCCACATTTTGTAGTTGGTCCAAAATTAAACAGTGCTCTGACAAGAGGAAGGGAGGAAAAGGTGAGACGCTAAGGTACTGGACGTTGTGCTGCAAGCTGGTCCCTTACTGCTTGAAAGATGGATGTCAAAGAAGACACATTTCAATATGTCAGCACTTTTCATTGTAGTGACAATGGTTTGATGAAGAGCCACCTTGGAAGCCCAAACCTGTTTTTTCTGCTTTTCCTCTTCAAAAATTAATTTAAAAAAAAATCCTTCTTTCTAGTTGCTCAAATTCTTCCAAAATTGAAGGGCCATGGCTCTTAAACATTAATAATTTATCAACATAATTGTAGCCATAATTAATACTTGGATATATTTATCATTATTTAGCCTCAATTAAATCTCCCTCACTGAAATATTATAAGATCAAATACATATTTGAAGAATACAAAATTCATTATGTGATTACTAGAACGATTTTTTTTCAAAAACAAATTTACTTCATGGTTATTTTTATATCCAGCAAATGTCTCCTGCTCTGGAGATAATTTTTACTTGCTTTGTTAGGTAATCCCACTTTATTACATATGCTTTTTAAACACTGACAAATATTTCTCTCCCATTGGTTCACTGCTTGTCAGTCATCCCAGTGCTATTGTTTTTATACTATGAAGCTCTACTCCGACTACCCGAACTATAGATGTGGTTGAAAAGACTAATGTGTAAGAGAACATCGAACAATATAGCCAAATACCACCAGAAGTTAGCTGCCAGTAGAAACAAAATTGATAGCAGGCAGTATATTGGATACTGAGAACTAAAATCTCACTCAAGGGATGCCTAAGAAAGCAACCTGACCTTTAAGAACAGGAAGTCCACGTGGGAGGACACAGTGCAGGGAGATGACCTGTGCCTGCCACCTGTCTTTAATAATACTGGACCAAAGAACTAAATGTAGAAATTCAAAAAGACTGCAATCAAGGATTTGTTTTTTTTTTCTTTTTAAGAAGCAATATTTGAGCTCTGCCTCAGATTTATGTAAGATACCGTTAGACAATACATTATGTGTTCATTTATTTGTGGGTGTTAGCTGTTAAGTCTTCATAAGCAGGCTACAATCCACATAACCATGGAGATTAGGTAGAGAGTAAAAGACTAGTGAATAGACGAGAATCTCTATAAAAAAAAAAAGGAAATAGAATAGTTATGGAAGGACTGGGGCTGGGGCTGGCTAGACTGGGAAGATAAAAGGGGGGATCAAAAAAGGGGAATACAAGCAAGGACTGATAAAACTAAAGGCCATTTGAGGAGAATCATATGGAAACCTAAAATAGTAGAAGCTTCTTAAAATATAACCATATATGTAAGAAATCCAGATGGAAATCACCAAATAAGAGCTATGGCCCTTCAATTTTGGAAGAATTTGAGCAACTAGAAAGGAGGATTTTTTTTTAATTAATTTTTGAAGAGGAAAAGCAGAAAAAACAGGTTTGGGTTTCCAAGGTGGTTCTTCATCAAAGCCCCATCTAGATGTCTCTTGCCATTAAATAAAATTTCCAGTGCTGGGAGTGGCTTATATTAAGTTGTTGGCCAAAGGGACCCCATGGGAACAACTAAACAACCCAGGCTATTGCAAGGCTATTGACTCTCCACAGTCTAATGGTGAGACCATATTGCTGAAAACCGCCCATACATAACCCACTGAACAGGAAGAGGTCAAGCTGGTGCCTACCTAGAACATTTACTCCTACTGACTAGCAATCAGGACACTGGAAAGTACTCTGCATGCTACCAATACAGCTACAAATACTCAGTTCTAAATGGCATGTTTCCATCAAATCCCTTCCCTCATTGATCACAGAACTCTATGGAAGATGATGTGGATCTTCCATGGGGATAGAAGACACCAAGGAAACAAGACCTTCTAAACACAACAGGACTGAAGCACATATGAACTTATGGAGACTGCAGCAGCATGCACAGGTCCTGCACAGATCTAAACCAGAACGGATCCCGGTGCTGAGATGGGACATAGACAGAAGCCCCCATCCTCACCCAGAAGCTATTTCCTATTAATAACCTCTTTGGAAGAAAAAAAAAAAACATTAGTTTTCTCCAATGGCGTCTAACTTGGTATACAAACCACACTTAAGTGCAAGCCCCATGCCCAGCAGTAGATAAGCAATGCAAAACAAACTCAATGGAATTTTGTTGGCAGAGAGTTGTCTTATAAAGTTTTGTCTAGTCATTTATTTCATTACAGGTCTTTTATTTATATATTATTGTTTCTGATTTTGTTTTTATGAGTTTTGTGTGTGCATGTGAAAGTATGTGTCTCTGTGTCTGTATTTCATGTATTTTTTCTTTAGCTCTTTTTTTTCTGTTTTGGTTGTCCTGTTCTGTTTCAGTTGTGTTTATTTTGCTTCATTATCATTTTATTCTTAGATACCCTGATTGTTTTCTAATGAGACTGAGAAAGAGAGTGTGCAAATGTTGGTGATTGGGGAAGTGGAGAGAGAATCTGGGTAGAGTTTGAGGAGGAAAAAACTATAATCAGAATATATACTGTATAAAAAAAATCTAAAAAAGGAAGGAAAGAAAGAAAGAAGAAGAAGGGAAGGAAGAAAAGGAAGAAAGAAAGAAAGAAAGAAAGAAAGAAAGAAAGAAGGAAAGAAAGGAAGGAAGGAAGAAAGAAAGAAAGAAAGAAAGAAAGAAAGAAAGAAAGAAAGAAAGAAAGAAAGAAAGGTACAGAGTAATGTAGACAAAGGCATGAAAATGGAGACTTGGGAGACAATAAAGGAAAGTAAAGGCAGATAATGTTAGGAAGATCAGCACTGAGAGCACTAGACAACTGTGTTACACTTGCAAGAAGAACTTCTCATAAAACACGTGACTAAAAGAAACACAGGAGGAAAAATGCTTTATTTCATCTTACACTCCATGCTCAACGGAAGTTAGAGTGGAAAATTGAAGTAGGAACCATGGTGGAACACCATTTGACCACTCTGTCACAGGCTCATGCTTTGTTAGCTTTCTTACATAACCCAGAACACCCTCATAGATACGGTGCTGCCAATAGTGGACTGAGCCTTCCAGCATCAATTAATAATCAAGACAATTCCCTGCAGACATGCCCATAGGTCAATGTGATCTAGGCAATTCCTCAATGGAGGCTTTTCCCCAAGATGTGCCCAATTCCATTGTCCACATCATGGAAAGTCAATTTAGTCATATGTAGCAAAATACACAGTTCATGATTTTTTTTTAAAGACTGAAGATATAATCATAAAAAACGAAGCTTCAAAACAGTCTAGGAAATTTTATCTTTCATTTATGTCCCAGTTTACTCAGCAAATATTGACTCCAGTCTAAGAATATCTAGTCATTATACTATAAATCCAAAGAAAGTTAAAAATTGCCCACCGTGGAGATCCACTTACCCTTAGGATGGAGGGAAGGTAATAAATAGTGACTGTGGTTGTGTTAACTGGATAGTGCAATTGAAGATTCAGATTACTCCAGTAGAGGAAAACTCCTGGCAATGAGTACTTTGTGAGTTAACCATATGACCCTTCCTAGAAAACAGTGGGGACCTTCAAGGCAGTAGCACAGGAGCAGGGTAATAGAGCTCTCTCTCACACACACACCCAATGGCATATTTTCTTGTGGTTTTTGCCATAAAGGTGATGCCAGGTCCTGAGAAGGTGCACTCAACCTTTTCCCATTTCAGAGAATTCTGTGTTCTGGAGGCCCCATTAGCCTTGCACAAAACGTGATAGCCCAGCCTACGAGTGCTAGCACATCACATCTAAACATATCTTCCAATTAGAGGAACCTAGGAGATTTGGGAGTGGTGAGACAGTCTCTTGTCCTTCCATCAATTCTGAGAGAAGGGCAGAGTGCTTAGAGCTTCCAAGGAATGAACTCCTACTGTCTTCCACAGAACATTCCAGAAAAACACATCTCAAATGTATTCTGAGACACCAAACTCCTGTTTGGGATTCTGCTTTTAATAGAATCCAAATAAAGACAAAAATTCATTCAGGGTCACTTACAGAAAATTCTTTGATTGGTAATGACAAGAGGGGCTAACCTATATGCAAAGACAGTAGAAAATGGAAATAATTTTATCCAAAAGTCATATATATGAGCATACATAAATACAGATTTTGAAATAACTGAAAATTCATATTGGAAAACCCAAGAAAGTACTCTTTTTCTACCTCCTACCTTCAATTTCATTTTGTCATAGAAGAAATATATGGAAAGGTTAAGTAATTTTATTTTTATTTTAACATTTATCTCCATGTTTGGGTCTGAGTGATTCTTTCTTCAAGTAGCTTATAATATACAGCAATGTTTTAAGAGTGATTATTTAATATTCATGAAACAATGGATGAACAAAGAGATGAAGCAAAACCTGTAATTTTTTTCAAAAATTTTAATTAGGATTTTTTTAATTCCACTATTTGAGGAGTTGTTGTTTCAGGGATTTTGCTTTGTTTTATTTTTAAAGAGTCTCACATATCATAGGCTAGCCTTCAACTCACTATGTAGCAAAGGATGATTTTGAACTTCTGATCCTCCTGCTTCGGACTTCAGAATGCTGAGGTTATAGGCATGTACTTACCACCATGCTCACTTTTGTTCATTGCTGACTATCAGACCAATGACTTCCTGAATGCTTGATGAGGACTCTATTAACAGACCCATATCCTCAGCCCTACTTTGTTACCTTTTAATAAGTAGTATGAAGTTGAGCCTTGGCCTATGTTTCTAGTCTAGGCTGCTCCCAAAAGAATAAACACTTACAGGACTTGTAAAGTTCTATGTAATGACAACTCTCTTAGAAGATAGTATCCTTTTATTTCTGTGATATTTTCAGACTTAAAGAAAGGTTTGCAATGGAAATGACGATTCTTTCTTCCACCTGGTCATTCTTGAATTTTAAGGATCCCTATAGGCATGTCGGAAGCATGTTAGGATGCAAATCAGAGACCTTTATCCTAACATGATGACCAAATATGAGCCCAGAAAGCCTGTGGGTTTTTTCCCATGTTTCTATGATACTGACACTGCTTGTCTAGGAACCTCAACATCAATTACACCAATTTGTCAGAATTGTCCCTGACTAATTTTGTAAGTTTAGTGTCTGTAACATAGTAACATAGTACAGTCTCAATGAATGTTTATAGGATTGCATGAGACCCACTCATTACATAAATGGTATACCTAAAAAAACTAATTAATACAGCTTTATTAAATGCCCAACTCAAGTCTTCTTGTTATCCCAACTTACATGGAAATTAATAAATAAAGAATATTAAGTAATTGCTGTCCCATTTGCTGAAAATGGAAAAGCTGAAGTCTGTGTTGTCATGGATACAACATTCTATTTTCAGTACTAGTCTGTCCTACTTGTTAATGACTGTTGCAGTAACCAATAGGAAAATAACACTTTACTTACCACATTTCATTAAATATAACACCTCATACTAAGCTTAATGGAACAATAAGAACAAAGCCTTGCTTGCCAATTGTTTACAGAATTCCACTATTTCCCTACTGCCTGTGACTTGCATAGTATCAATCTTCATGACTAGCTTCCCCCCCAAAAGTCAAGAGAATAAAAGCTTTCTATGTGTCTGAATAATAAAGGCTGCTATGCCCGACATTTACTTAACCGATAGTTGAGTTCAAAGATTCTTTAACTTGGGGTCTTTGTCTTTGAATGTCTTTGACTTGGGGTTTCTGTTTCTCCAATAGATGATTATTGTGCAAGAAATACCCTTGTTTCCCAACATTATAAATTCAAATACACTAGGTTGATATGAGTCCTGAGCACTGGATCCTTGAAAAGCTAGCTGTGCTGGTGTGAATGTAATTGGCCCCCATATGCTTATAGGGAGTGGCACCATTAGGAGGTATGGTTTTGTTGGAGTAGGTATGCTTTGTTGGAGGAAGTGTGTCACTGTGGGGGCTTGCTTTGAGTTCTCTTTTGTTCAAGTTTCACTCAGTGTGACACACACCATTTTCTTGTTGCCTGCAAGATGTATGACTCTCAGCTACCTCTCCAGCACCATATCTGCCTGCATGTCACCATGTTCCCCACCATGATGATAATGGACTGAACCTCTGAACTGTAAGCTGCCACCCCAATTAAATGTTTTCCTTCATAAGGGTTGTTGTGGTCATGGTGTCTCTTCGTAGCAATAGAAACCCTTACTAAGACACTAACATTCAAGAGAGGGAAATTGTTTAACTTGAATAAGATTCTGTGCAGTTTGCTGCTGAGGCAATCACAATGAAATCGCCACCATCACTGAAATCTGAAATCATATTACATTACTTCCAAGGAAAGTTGAGCTGTGAGAGGAATGAGTATAATAACATTTAAGGGGGGGAGAAATTACAAATAAACAGCTTAGGCTCTAGAAGAAAAATGTAGGATAATTAAATACCTTTTATGCTGCACAATCTGAGCAAAAGGTCAAGGAAATACTGGAAACTGTAATATTATTTCAAAGTCAAGGGAAGTAAGTGGAAAAGGAAAGAAGGACAGATAAGTCAGAGGGACTGAAAAAAATCCCAGATAGGATAAAAAAGACTGGAAACAGATGTTTACATTAAACTGCCAATAGAGTGATGAAACTCTACAGATTGTGGTACCAATTTAACTAGAAAAGGCTATGGCGAGCAGACAGTTCTGAGTTGGAGCCCTATTTTCTACCAGTCAGCTATAGGAGGTGGCTGCTCCTGCTACTGCTAATGATGAGTACCATATGCTAGCAAGAGACATGGCCAGTGTTCTCAGCTGTGTTAGTTAAGAAGATACATGTCGTTTCCTTTATCTGTTACAAAATTAGTTCAACTTTTAAAGAACCGCATGCAGAAAGCATGCAGAGGGGACCATATTGCTTCTCATTCAAAAAGTCAAGAGTGAGTCATTAATTGATTGTTTTCATTTCAATTCAATAACTCAGCTGAAATAGCTTTGCTGTGATTTAGACATGGTATTGCTCTAAGTTCTGGTTTATTTTATTCTTGTGGTGGAGAGAACACCAACAAAAAGATATGTAGAGTCAGTGTGCTATTTAGAAAGCAAAACCCTGTAGCTTGCAGAGCCCAAAGGAGTACTTCATCAGCTCTGTGTGAACATGTTAAATATTTTACTGTCCCACCAATGACAGGGTCCAAGCCTTGGTTTCTAGCCATTCATCTAGTTCAGTACCTTAAAAATTACATCACTGAGGTTGCATTTTAAAACAATCTAGGCTTGACAACATGGGGGTTCTCATTTGTTTGTTGTTTACATTGAGAAAATTTTAAGTTCAAAAAAATTAACAAACTAGAAAAAATGAAAGAGCAACTAAGGAAAACAGTGTGCAAACTATTTTTGTTTTCTTTCTGAAACTAGCTGTAATTGTCTTAACTCTGAGGCAAATACATGGTTAATCTGACCTATTCAGCAGGAGAAAGACAAAAAGAAGAAAATAAAGCCCTAGTTATTTCTTGTTATATCTAGACAAATGAAATGACTGCTTATCTCAATATTTTATGCTACATCTCTTTATCAATGTCATGTAGATATGGCTGAAATGTACTTTCGTTTGTTTCTTCCCCCTCCCCTTTAAATCTCATTAAAATATGGAGAGCACAAAGGGAGAGCCACAGAATAAAAATATTTTGGTAGTCCTCATTAAAAAGAGTTTAAGTACTTTGGACTTTATTTTATTGCATGGTAATAAAATTCAGGCAGCAGAGATATGTCCAATCCGGAACTCCGTGGCAGAACCTTAAGCAGAGTTAACTCCTAACCAAGGAGTTTTGACCCAGACTTATCCAAAGGAAGCCTATTGCCCCAGAAAAACCATCAGCACTATTTAAGCTACTATATTATTTTTAATGACCTCTGCCTTAGTCTGAAGGTTTTTATAAAGCCATTAGTATGAAAAAGAAGGGGCGAAAACGAATTCTGACAGAACATTAGCCTCTTAACAAATGCTATCAGATAAACTTTAATATGACATTCTTATCAATCAAATTTTTGTTGTAAAAGATGAAAGAAAAAGGATAACTGGAAGAAAGTGGGAAAACAAGGCAAGAGACATGCTGTCAAAGGTAGATTATGCTCCTGGCAGGAACCTGCCATTCAGTTTTGTCTGGAGACCTATAACTGAGGCTCAGTGCTTTGTAGCCTTTGGATCTCTGATACCTAGAGAGAACATCTATTACTTGGCAGTGTTCTAAGCCTGTCTGCTGGACAAATTTTAAACCACCTGTGCCCCCTACTTTTGGGGTGATGCTGTCCTGCATGGCAGGCCTGACCCTGCAACTCCACAAATGCCCTGTACCAGAGTAACCCTTTCCTCCCAGCAAGTTTGCTCACCTTCACCCCCTTGGGAGTCCTGAGTCCCCACTGAAATTTATTCCAGAGCTTTGCATCCACAGCTGAGGAGAACAGTAGTGCTCTCTCTCTCTCTCTCTCTCTCTCTCTCTCTCTCTCTCTCTCTCTCTCTCTCAATTGTTATAAATGATCCTTGAGCTCTCAGGAAACCAACTTGCTGAGAAAGGCTGATGGTCACTGGGCTCTCTATACCAACCCCCATCACCACTTTGCTATCCTGCTTAGGTTCCAAGAATTCACAATGAACAAGAGCGTAGAAAGAAATTAGAATTGTAGACATGCCAAAGGTGTCCCTTGGAGCAGTGTGTATATTGTGTTGTCATGTAAAAGAGCCCTTGAAAGATAAAGGAGCTGAGTCCAATTACATTACTGGTTCCGTGTTCATCTGAAGCCGTCTAACACCAGACTTCCAAAGATAGCACAGTGCCTGAAATAATGAATTCACCTCTTACTTCCAAAACGATGTTGGAAAATTAATTCCCAGTGCTAAGACGAATTTGGCAGCAGAACAAACACATTACAATTTTCCAAGTTACCTGGCAATCATTTTGAAATTTTATCTTGTGTAAAATGGTACTCCTGTGTCTTTCCCACAGACATAGTCCATCTGATTCCTGGGCTTTATTTCTTGCTCAGTTAAAGAAGGCATATCCTTTTTTTTAATTTTTTAATTTTAATAAGAAAGGCGATTATTTTACATGTCAATCCCAGGTCCCTCTCCCTCCCCTCCTCCCCTGCCCCCCCCACCAACTAACACCCTATCCCATATCCTTTCTGCTCCCCAGGAAAGGTGAGGCCTTCCATAGGGTGTCTTCGGAGTTTGTTGTATACTTTGGGATAGGGCCTAGGCTCACCCCCTTGTGCCTAGGCTCAGGGAGTATCCCTCTATGTGGGATGAGCTCACAAAGTCCATTCCTATGCTCGGGATAAGTAGGCATATCCATTTTTGATGCTGACATAAAAGCATACAACTTACCTCCTTCCCTGTCATAAACATTTATACAAATGTCTAAATGTAATTTCACATAACAATACTGATTTTAACTACAAGTGAGTAGCCAATTAAAATTAAACCTTATAAATAAATACATTGAAGATAAAGTTTGTTGTTATTATATGATTATATGATTATATTATTGTAGCTTATAATGAAAAATACCAACATAATAATTTAATCTCAACCAGGACTGAAATGAATTATTTTACAGGTAATATTTTAATTAAAACACAATTTTTTGGATCTATATCAGAACCATTTAAACCACATCAAAACGTAAATCTTCCTCAGAGTACCCACTGAGCATGTGCAAGAACCTGGGTTAACACTGTAACCCTAGCACCATGGGAAGCTAACAATCTGACCCTGTGACATGAGAAAACCTATAAAATGCCCAGAGTTTGAAATGCTGTTTGATCAAGGGGAGCTTTCTGCCATCCAGACCTCTTCTCCTTACCACTGTTAAGAACCTTGCTTCAGAATGCACAAATTCACAGGGACTGCATTCTTTATGCTGGGCTCTCTTTAGGCTATATCAATATACTGATCCCAAGAAGTGATATTTGAATGAATATTTCAGCAGGAGAGAGAAGGAGGGAGGGAGGGGGAGAGGAAAGGAGGAGGAGGGAGAAGAAGAGAGGAAGAGGGGAGGGAGAGATGAGCTAGCCACAGCTGGGTATTCTTTCTTTGGCAAAACCCAGCAGTGGCCATTACCCTTCTGTTTATGGCAACACAAACTACTTTATTTGAAAAGTCACTCATTTCTATGATAGAAGTGGGCATGTTTTCATCAACAGAGCAGTTCAGGAAGAAAAATTGTATTATTAGCTAATTTTCATTTTATGAATTAGAAATTTTTCTCTGCACAGACAGAAATTTCAAACCCCTCCAGAAATGGAAGTGTGCCCATGGATTGATGACTAAGATCAAGTTTCCAGTGTGCTAATAACCTGCTCCAGCAAAAACATATTTTTAATTTGCTTTGAGGGTTATTTATTTTTTTATTATTATGCTAAGGGTTTATAATTTAATGTCAAACATAATTTTGCACGAATTATGTGAGTGTACTCTGATGCGGTAGATAAGCCTTCGTGCCTGCCTGGCATGGTCTCAGACGACGTTTTTGAGAAAATGGATCACTGTTTGGCAGGTTGCCAGTCCATAAACTGCTTGGTAGAACACTGAAAGGAAAAAGTTGCAAGGAATTTTCATGTTTTGCAAAAGGAAAGAAAGGGAACGAGAAAATCCCTAGTAACACTAGAAAAAGAAAAGATAATTACACTCATGGTTTTCTACTAGACATAAGATAAATTGGTAAACCTAATTAAGAAATTAAAAGGCTTCCAATTAGAAATTACAATGTCATATTTATTATACACCATCAGCCAGCTAAGTGGAACAATATTTTAAACAGGAATATTTGTTTAAAATATAAAGTAGTCATCATAGTGTCTCCAGGCTTTATGACTGGGTTGGTAAACATTCAGAAGCAGCATCT
This sequence comes from Cricetulus griseus, assembly GCF_003668045.3. NCBI lineage: Eukaryota > Metazoa > Chordata > Mammalia > Rodentia > Cricetidae > Cricetulus > Cricetulus griseus. The sequence continues at coordinate 128,694,855 of NC_048599.1, forward strand.
ACAGTGGGCCAACCACTATGCTGTGAATGAGAGATTCAAAAATGAAAGCTGACTGTGGCTGCTCTCTAGGAGTTCCTTCTAATGGAAAAGACAGTCACAGAACATCCAGCCAGGGCAATGCAGTAAATTCACTAATGCAGTTTCACACGGGGTACTTTGGAACACACAGAAGTAGCATTTGGCCAGGATTTGAACAAGAGGTAAAAGGTCAGAAAATGTCTCTAAGAGGGGATTAGGCAACAGACTTAGTGCTACAAATAGAAAGTTAGAGAACCAAAGGATTGGCTGGGTCAAATAAATAGTTACCTTTTATTTATCCATTCTCAAGTTTAAAAGGACAATAAATATGATATTTGTACTCCATCAAGTCAATTTCATATGATTTAGCTAACCTGGTTTACAGACCAACCTTTGTGGTATAAGCATGAGGGGTTTGGCAGATTCTATGAAGATAAGGACAGTGATGCCCAGATAGCCCAGATAGTACTCCAGCCCAGGGCACTCCGGTAACAAATGATTTATAACCAAAACAGCATTGAAGACAACTGATCCATCACTCTGGGATATTGAACTCCTTCACCACCCTGCTCCCTTATGTTGTCATTGACATAATAAGAGGGAAGTGCATGATTAGAATCACATGAAACACCATCAGAGACTTTGCACTAAAGCAAAATCAACAAAAATGTTATCAACTTAATATAATCAATAAAAAACAAATGCATACTTTAAACTTTTGTTGACTCCATATTCCAAATATGTGAGAAAATATGTCCTAGTTATTCACATAGAATATTTTTGAAATAATACCAAAAGAACAAATAGCCATATCAACAAGTAAAAAAAACCAGCTGAAGAAACACTTCTCAAAAGAAAATGTACAAATGGCCAATAAATACAAGAAAAAAAAAAACATTCAACTCCTTTGTGATTAGGGAAAGACAATTTAAAATAAGGAGGAAGAGGAGGAGGACAAAGAAAACAAAAACAAACAATTGAATTGGGAGGAAGAAACCAAAGAATCTTGAAGCCCAGCCTAGGCTACAGAATGAGCTAAGAGCCAGCTGATCTGCATTGTGAGGCTATGTGGAGGGTAGCCTGGGTTATATAATGAATTCCAGGCTGACTTTGGCTATTTAGCAACACCACATACCAATAAAATCAGTTACACTGAGGTTCTGTCACACACACACACACACACACACACACACACACACACACACACACCACCACCACCACCACCACCACCACCACCACCACCACCACCATCACAGCAACAACAACAAAAAGCAACAAATCTAGCAAGGATGTGTCACACATATTAGAGGTATTGTGAGTCATCTAAAGGATCACAGAACTCCTTCCTTGGCATGGGCAAAGAGTTGAACATTCAAGAAAACCAAGTTGCAGAGAAAATGAGTGTGCTTACTTCATACTCAAGGGGTGGAAGTGGTCCTAAGACTTGGAGTCCAATAAATGGATGCTGCCTTGGGTATTTTACAAGTTCCTGAGGTCTTCTCTTTTGCCTGGGTATCTTGTTTAGATATGGACCTTAGAAACTATGCTTTCCCATAGTTTCTTCCCCCAATGTCATCTGGGAACAGGAAGCTCTGCTTTCGCTTTCCTCTTCTACCCATGTTCTTTCTAATTTTCCTCAAAAGGAACCTTTAAAAGTTGTTGATGGGAATGTAAATTAGTCTGTATACCAGAGAAATGAGTAACTTGACAAACTCAAAATAGAATGTCCTTGTTAGTTTCTTTCTTTTCTTTTTTCTTTTATCTTTTTTTGAGACTGGGTTTCTCTGTGACTTTGGAGGCTGTCCTGGAACTAGCTCTTGTAGACCAGCTGGTCTCAAACTCACAGAGATCCACCTGCCTCTGCCTCCTGAGTGCTGGGATTAAAGGTGGGTGCCACCAACGCCCAGCCCTCCTTAGTTTCAATCAACCTCACATAAACTAAAATTACCAGTGAAGAGGGAGCCTCAACTAAAGAATTTCTGCATCAGATTGGCTAATGGGCAAATCTGGGAGTTATTTTCTTCACTAAAATGCTGATGGAGGGTGGGCCTTTGTGGGTGATGTCACACCTAATCAGGCAATTCTGGGTAGACAGATAAGCAAGCTAAGCCCACCAACGAGGAGCAAGTCAATAAGCTGCAACCCTCCATGGCTTCTGCTTCAGTTTCTGCCTCCAGGCTCTTGTCTTGGACAGAAACTTTGGCTTCTCTCAGTAATGCAATATGAGCTGTAAGATAAAATGCTTTTTGTCAATGTTTTAGCACAACAATGAAAAGTAAATGAGGACATTGAAATACAGTGTGCTGTGGTTATACTACCCCTTGACATACACTTGCAAGACTCCAAGGCAGCATATATAATAGAAATACCTGCATAGTTACATTTAACATAGCACTATTCACAATAGGAAAGTTACAAAATCAGTCTTAGTACCCATCGATAGATGAATGGATAAAGAAAATTCTGTATATATACAATGAAGTATTACTTAGACATAACAAGAGTAAGATAAGTTACTTACAGAAAACCAAATGGCAATAGACACATGATGCTAGCTGAAATAAACCTGAAAACGTAGGATAGAGGAGTACACTATTGAATCTACTTTAAACTAGAAAGCAAATATCAATCTCAAATATTTTACATTGGTACAGATTTTTGTACACTGACAAATTAAGGTTATTTTTGTTACACTGTATATATGTTTCTATTCTTGTTTAAGGTATTGTACTTAGGCAGCTCATTTAAAAACATAATGTATAATTGATAAATATATGTTAGAGTTAGTCATCTACAATAATCAAACTTGTAGTTATATTAAGTTATGTTTTCAAAGTAAATGTAGCCGGTTTTCTTGGACTGCTAGCCCACCACATCATGACACAGACTTAGTATTAATTATGGATGCTTGGCATTAACTTAGGTTTGTTTCTAGCTAATCCTTTTTTAAATTAAATTAGCCCATTTCTTTGAATCTATCTGCTGCCCTAATGCTCATTTACCTCATCCATGTACTGTCCATCCTGCATTCCTCCTTCTTCTGTGTCGGTCTGTCTGGCCCTTGGCTGGCTGGCTCCCCTTTTTTCTCTGCCCAACAGCCCTGCCTATCCCTCCTCTACCTAGCTATTGGTACTATATCAGGTACCTTATGCTAGCAAGATAGAACAGCAGCATATCTTTACATAGTTAAGCAAATGCACATAAACAAAAGCAACACATCTTTTAAATGAATACTCTGCAACACAGACAAATGTAACGCATCTTGACTTAGTTAAATAAATATGCTATTCCCAACAATAAACCATAAACAGAAAGAAAAACATTTCATAGTTAACCCATGTTCTAAAACTAAATGGCGGGGGGGGGGGCGGTATACCGAGGGAAGTAATTTGGGAAAATGAGAGTAATCGTTCGAGAGGAGATATGACAAAAGTCAGGTTATTTATGGGTGACTATGATCAAAGTAAGTGAAAGCATTCCAGAAAATGTCACAATAAAATTATTTATCTGTGCAACTAATTTAATAATCAAAGTTCCATAAAAATAGTCATACAGTCAATGGCTGGAGAGACAGCTCAGTGATTAACAGCACTTGCTGCTCTTGTAGAGAACTCAGATTTGGTTCTCATAACCCATGTGATAGCTCACAATCATCTTAACTCCAGCTCTGGCCTCTGTGGACCTCAGGCATGTATGTTGTGTACATGGAGATATGCAAACAAAGACTCATACACACAAAATGAGAAAATAAATATTTTTAAATCATACAGAACTTACAGAAGGGTATATTAGAGGACTAAAGTTCCAGTTGGTTAGGGTCCACAATGGCCAGGCAGAACCATGGCAGCAGAAACAGCTGAGAGTATATATCTCAAACCACAAACAAGAAGCAGAGAAAAATAAATTGTGGATGTTATATGGATGGCTTTTGAAACCTCAAAGCCTGACCCCAGCAGGCTTCCCTACAACAAAGCCACATCTTCTAAGGCTCTCCAAACTCACCAGTAACTGGAAGATAATAGTCACATGTCTGAGACTTATAGGGGATATATCTTACAAACCCCAACAATAGCCAAAGAGGCAAGAGGCTCTAACATTCATCAGAAGTTAGGTCTTTACAGGTATAGTACAGACATCATAGTGCATTTAAGACTCCTCCACATTAGAATAGTCTAGGATGGCTCCTAAAGATGCAAAACGTGTGATCTTTATAATACTTCAATTCTCTTTTCTACAAAACAGGCATAATGCCTCCCTTACATTATGCTGAAGGAATTAATATTTGAAGTACTAAGGTCAATGTATGTCAATGCCATTTCCTGGGAAACAATAACTCTTGAAGAGCTTCAAAGTAACACAAAGTACTGTTAATAAGACCCAGACATGTCTAGAACACATGTCTTTTATGTGGACTTCTGGTCCTGAAGTGGAAATGTATATTATTATAGAATACAATATGCCAAAGGAAACTTTCCAAAATATTTTCTAAACAACACAACGAATATGAATATGAAGTAACACATACCCACTTTAGAAAATATGTAGCATTCAAAGTTACTGAGATAAATTCATCAGAACTGGGATTGCCTTGTTTTCTATCATGTAAGATTTTTTTTTAATTAAGTGATCATAGCAGCTGAAAATCTAGTAGATCATTACGATGTATAAAATAATTCATGTCCCCAATGGGTGATTAAAAATATAGCTTCAGGGGCTGGAGAGAGGGCTCAGCCGTTAAAGGCTAGGCTCACAACCAAAAATATAGCTTCAGGATATTAACTCAACCTAAATCATATGTATCATTCAATATTTTCATTTTACATAGCACCAATCAGAATATTAATCAAAGGGTATTTTCACAGTGTAAATAGGCAGGAACACTTATTTATACCTTCTAATTGTTCTACCCAATCTCCTTGATATCACATACCCATGAAAGTAAATGATGTAACTGAAACCTAACCTGGTTGGTTATATAAACCAGAGTAAAATCTCAAAAATGTGCATTTTCATCTATTGGCTACTGTCTTAGTTAGGTTACCATTTTTCTGACAAAAAAAAAAAAAAGAAGTACTCGGGGAAGAAGAAGAGATATGTGAGATATGTCTGACTTACAGGCACAGTTCATTGAGAGACACCAACGCAGTAACTCAGACCTGGTGAGAACCTGGAGGCCAGAGCTGATGTGTAGGCCACAGAGGAGTGCTGTTTATTGACTTGTTCTTCATGGCTTGCTCAACCTGCTTTCTTATAAAACCCAGAACCACCAGTTCAGGGGTATCCCCACACACAATGGTTTGCCCCAACAAGCATCAGTCACTAATGCAGAAAATGCCCTACAGGCTTGCCTGAAGCCTGGGGTTTATGGTGGCATTTTCTCGATTGGGATTTCCTTCTCTCAGATGATTCTAGTTTTTACCAAGCAGACAGAAAACTAACCAGCATAACTACTTAACCTTTCTTTCCCGGCAAATTTCAAGTTGAAGAATTTATTTAATTTGTTCATTCATTTTAGACACTAAACATGAACCAGTGTGAATTGAAGTTCATGTTTTATCCTGGGAAGACAGAGACAGGGCAATGAAGTTACCACAATTTCATGGTGTGCTGGCATTTTGGGTCACTTCTAGTCTGTTGGTGTAACCATGCATTAAAGACACCCTCAAGATATATAGCATCCTCTAAGCACTGGTTTATAGAACAATTTAAAACAAAAACAAAAGTGAGGCAAAGAAGTCATCAATAGGCCATAACTACTCATCATTGCTAACATAAGACAACCTCATTTTGATATCAATTTTACAGTAAAATGTTCAATTGTGAACAATATCTTAAGTTCCTTAGATAAGATGACTATGTATACATTTGTGCTTTTAAAATATTTAGCCTGGCCTCCATCATCTTCACTTTTCTCAACATTGTGATCTCCCAAACTCCCACAGAACAGATCATTGAGCTCTCAATGGCTTTTCTAGGCCAAAGTTCCAAAGTCCTTCCACAATCCTCCCAAAAAAACATGGTCAAACTGCTGGGTGCTGATGGCTCATTCCTTTAATTCCATCACTCAGGAGGCAGAGGCAGGCCAATCTCTGTGAGTTCCAGACCAGCCTGGTCTACAAAAGCTAGTTCCAGGGTAGCCTCCAAACCCTACCTGGAACCCTACACACACACACACACACACACACACACACACACACACTCACACACACACACACACACACACACACACACACACACACGAAAAAATATGACCAAGTCTGTACATCCATACTCTACTCCTGGTACCAACTTGTCTTAGGGTTTCTATTGCTGTGATAAAACATCATGACCAAAAACTTGTAGAACCCAGGACCACCAGCCCAGGGATGACACCATCCACAATGTGTTGGGCCCTTCCCCATCATTGAGCACTAATTAAAAATTTGCCTTACAACTGGATTTTATGGAGGCATTTTATCAATTGAGAATCTTCCTTTCAGATTACTCTAGCTTGTGTCTAGTTGACAAATAAACAACACTCAGGATATCCTCATGTCCCCTATGTAACAGTATACAACCCAACTCTACTAAATGCTGTTCTTTCTACCATGGACAAAACATACTTTCCAGAACATAGCAAACACTCGCCCATTAAAACTTAGTAAATACTGACCACACAAAGGTTATTGAAATGTAAATAAGTAACATGCATTATGAAAAATAAAATCATATAACATGAATCAAGGAATAATTATGTATGTTAGCAAAGGATATCTAAAGCCCACTGTGTCTAATGAACTAGGGTAAACATGACTAATTACTCCAAAAAGAGTTATCCCACATTATCTTGATCTTTTCAAAGAGTATGAGAAGAAGAGCTAAAAGAGAAGAAATACCCGAAGTTTGTGGGAGCCAGGGTAATTAAAGATAAATTTCACTGGAAGAGTCTTTTAGAAGAGTCTCATTGTATGATCAATCAAAAACACTGAAAAAATTAATAAAAAATGGTGATATTTCTCTTTCAGAATTTGCAAAACTATTCCAAACTTAAATTTTTGTTTAAGTCAAATATTATATTATTTTCATAAAATTTATAAGTTCATTGAGTGGAGGTTGATTCTAATATAAGAATTCTGGCAGATACATCTCTCTTGTTATTTTTTGCCAGTAGAAAAGCACACACATGTATTCAGCCCAAAAGTAAAAACTCTCCATCTTACTACATTTATTTTTATAGTATGCCTCTTTATCCCATCCCATGTGTAACCCACAAATAAAACTGAGAAAATTTGACCAAAAAAAAAAGGTGGATACTGTAGGGCCCTTACTGGAAGATGGAAGCAAAGTTAAAGAAATTACCAAGAGTTCATGGGTCATCCAGCTAACAGTGAACAAGAGAGAACCTTTCTTAAATATGGGGGGAAGCAGCACTCTGACCTCCACAAGAGCTCTGGGAACAAAGAAATGAAGGGAGGGACAGGGCAGGAAGATAGAAGGAAGAATAAAAGGAGCGAACAGGTGAGGATAAAGGAGGGGAGAGAGGATAAGGAAGAAAAGAAGGAATGAAGAAAAGAAAGAAAAAAAAGAAAAGAAAGACAGACAGACAGACAGATAGATAGATAGATAGAACAAAAAGAAAAGAAAGAGAGAAAGAAAGAAAAAAAGAAAGGAAGAAAGAAAGGAAGGAAGGAAGGAAGGAAGACCTGACACCTACAGAGTGAGGAGACTACCAGGAGAGGCAAGACCATCCAGAGCTGCAGACACTGAAGTCTTGGTGCACACACACCACCAGGTGACAAGACAAGATAGATAGACTCCACCTGCACCCACTGGAAGAAGACATAGGAATAAGACTGAATAAGAACACACTCAACAACAGAAAGACCAATATGATACAACCAGAATCTAGGGACTCCACACCAGCAAGATCTGAAAAGCCCAACATAGAGGATGAAGAAGAGATGGACCTCAAAAATTATCTTAGGAAGATGATAGAGACCTTTAAAGAGGAAACAAGAAAATGCCTTAAAGAAATAGAAGAAAAAAACAAGCAAAAAATTACATGAAGTGGAAGAAAAGACAAAAAAAATTCAAGAAATAAACAAATCTCTTAAAGAATCTAAAGAAAGCCAAGAAAAAACAACCAAACAAGTGAAGGAAGTACTCAAAACTGTTCAAGGCATGAAAGCTGAAATAGAAACTATAAAGAAAACACAGAATGAGGCGATGCTGGAAATAGAAAGGCTGGATAAAAGATCAGGAACTAAAGATGTGAGTATAACCAATAGAATTCAAGAGATGGAAGAGAGAATCTCAGTTGTTGAAGACTCTCTAGAGGATATACAGTCATTGACCAAAGAAAATCTCAAGTCCAAAAATCCCTGACCAAAATATCCAGGAAATATGAGACACCATGAAAAGGCCAAAACCAAAGAATAATAGGTATAGAAGAAGGCGAAAAAATACAGCTCAAAGGTACAGAAAACATAGACAACAAAATCATAGAAGAAAACTTCCCCAACCTACAGAAGAATATGCCTATGAAACTACAAGAAGCTTACAGAACATCAAATAGACTGGACCACAAAAAGAACTCCCCTCACCACATTAATCAAAACACCAAACTAACAGAATAAAGAGAAAATATTAAGAGCAGCAAATGAAAAAGGTCAAGTAACATATACAGCCAGACCTATCAATCACACCTAACTTCACAATGTAAATTTTGAAAGCCAGAAGGTCCTGGATAGATTTCCTACAAACACTAAGGGAACATGGATGCCAATCCAGACTACTGTACCCAGCAAAGCTTTCAATCACTATAGATGGAGAAAACAAGATATTCCATGACAAAACCAGATTTAAGCAATACATATCCACAAATCCAGCACTACAAAAAATCCTAGAGGGAAAATTCCAATCCAAAGAAGATAACTAGACTCACAAAAAACATAGATAATAGATAATCCAACTTTACCAAACAGGAAAAGAAACAGGAGGGCAAAATCCACACGCAATGACACTACCAACAATAAATCCAAAACAAACAAGAACCAACAACCAATGGACATTAACATCCCTCAATGTCAATGATCTTAACCTGCCTGTAAAAAGAAACAGGTTAACAGAATGGATACGAAAACAGAATCCATCCTTCTGCTGTATACAAGAAACACACGTCAACTCCAGAGACACACATTACCTCAGAGTAAAGGGTTGGGAAAAGATTTTCCAATCAAATGGACCCATGAAGCAAGCTGGTGTAGCAATCCTAATATCTAATAAATTAGACTTTAAACTAAAATCAATCAAAAGAGATGAAGAAGGGCATTTCATACTCATCACAGGAAAAGTCCATCAAGATGAAGTCTCAATCCTAAACATCTATGCCCCAAATATGAAAGCACCCACATTTGTAAAAGAAATATTACTAAAGCTCAAACCACACATAACACCACACACACTTATAGTAGGAGACTTCAACACCCCTCTTTCACCACTAGACAGGAGCACCAGACAGAAACTTAACAAAGAAACAAAGGATCTAACAGAAGTTATAGCCCAATTGGGATTAACAGACATCTTTAGAACATTCCATCCAAACACAAAAGAATATACCTTCTTCTCAGCAGCACATGGAACCTTCTCTAAAATTGACCACATCTTGGCAACATAGCAAACCTCCACAGATACAAAAAAAATTGAAATAACCCCCTGTATCTTATCAGACCACCACACTTTGAGATTAGAATTCAACAGCAATACAAATTACAGAAAACCTATAAACTCATGAAAATTGAATAAAACCCAATTGCACCATTCCTGTGTTGAGGAAGAAATCAAAAGTGAAATTAAAGACTTCCTAGAATTTAATGAGAATGCAGACACAACATACCCAAAATTATGGGACACTCTGAAAGCAGTGCTAAGAGGAAATTTCATAGAACTAAGTGCCTACATGAAAAAACTGGAGAATAGTCACACTAGAGAATTACAGAACAACTGAAAGATTTAGAACAAAAAGAAGCAAACTCACAACGGAGGAGGAGACACCAGGAAATAATCAAACTGAGGACTGAAATTAATAAAGTAGTAACTAGGAAAACATTAAAAAGAATCAATGAAACAAAGAGTTGGTTCTTTGAGAAGATCAACAAGATAGACAAACCTCTATCCAAACTAACCAAAAGGCAGAGAGACAGCATGCTAATTAACAAAATCAGAAACAAAAAGGGGGTTATAACAACAGACACTGAGGAAATCCAGAGAATCATTAGGTCATACTTTGAAAATGTATACTCCACAAAATTTGAAAATCTAAAGGAAATAGACAATTTTCTGGATAGATGTCACTTACCAACATTAAACCAAGAACAGATAAGCAGTTTAAATGGACCTATAGCCCCTAATGAAATAGAAGCAGTCATCAAAAACCTCCCAACCAAAAAAAAGCCCAGGGCCAGATGATGTCACTGCAGAATTCTACCAGAAATTCAAACAAGAGCTAATACCAGTACTCCTCAAATTATTCCACACAATAGAAGTAGAAGGGACATTGCCAAATTCTTTTTATGAGTCTACAATCACTTTGACACCAAGCCACCAAAGATACAACTAAAAAAGAGAACTAGAGACCAATAACCCTCATGAACATCAATGCAAAAATACTCAACAAAATATTGGTGAATCGAATCCAAGAACCTATCAGAAAAGTCATCCACTATGTTCAAGTAGGCTTCATCCCAGGGATGCAAGGATGGTTCAACATAGGAAAAACCATCAATGTAATCCACCATATAAACAAACTGAAAAAGAAAAACAACATGATCATCTCACTAGATGCTGCAAAAGCCTTTGACAAAATCCAACATCCCTTCATGATAAAGATCTTGGAGAGAACAGGAATAACAGGAACGTATCTAAACATGATAAAAGCAATAAACACCAAACTAACAGCCAACATCAAACTAAATGGAGAGAAACTCAAAGCAATTCCTCTAAAACCAGGAACAAGACAAGGCTGTCCACTCTCTCCATATCTCTTCAATATTGTACTTGAAGTTCTAGCTAGAGCAATAAGACAAGAAAAGGAGAACAAAGGGATACAAATTGGAAAGGAAGAAGTCAAACTTTCACTATTTGCAGATGATATGATCATCTACATAAGTGACCCAAAAAATTCTGCCAGGGAACTCCTGCAGCTGAAAAACAGCTTCAGCAAAGTAGCAGGACACAGAATTAACTCAAAAAAATCAGTAGCCCTACTATATACAGATGATAAATGCAATGAGAAAGAAATCAGAGAAAGAACACCCTTCACAATATCCACAAGCAACATAAAATATCTTGGGGTAACACTAACCTAAAAAGTGAAAGACCTATACCTTAAGAGCTTTGAGTCTTTAAAGAAAGAAATTAAAGAAGATACCAGAAAATGGAAACATCTCCCATGCCCTTGGATAGGTAGAATCAACATAGTAAAAATGGCAATCTTGCCAAAAGTAATCTACAGATTCAACGCAATCCCAATCAAAATCTCAACACAGTTCTTCACAGACCTTGAAAGAACAATACTCAACTTTATATGGAAAAAAAAAAACAGGATAGCCAAAACAACTCTGTACAATAAAGGATCTTCTGGAGGCATCACCATCCCTGACTTCAAGATCTATTATAGAGCCATAGTTTTGAAAACAGCTTGGTATTGGCACAGAAATAGACAGACCAATGGGATTGAATTGAAAATCCTGATATTAACCCACACACCTAAGAACACCTTATTTAAAAAAAATGCTAAATTTATACAATGGAAAAAAGATAGCATCTTCAACAAATGGTGCTGGCACAACTGGACTAGAATATGCAGAAGATTGCAGATAGATCCATATCTGTCACCATGCACAAAACTTAAGTGCAAATATATCAAAGATGTCAACATAAATCCAGCCACACTGAATCTTCTAGAAGAGAAAGTGGGAGATACCATTGAATGAATTGGCACAGGAGACCACTTCCTGAACACCAGTAGCACAGACATTGAGATCTACAATTAATAAATGGGACCTCCTGAAACTGAGAAGCTTCTATAAGGCAAAGGACACAATCAGTAAGACAAAATGCCCACAGAATGGGAAAAGATCTTCACCAACCCCACATCTAACAGAAGGCTGATTTCCAAAATACACAATGAACTCAAGAAGCTAGCCACTAAAATACCAAACAATGAAATTTAAAAGTGGGGACATAACTAGAGAATTCTCAACAAAGGAATCTGAAATGGCTGAAATACACTTAAGAAAGTGTTGAAAATCCTAAGCCATCAGAGAAATCCAACAACTCAAAACAACTCTGAGATACCACCTTACATAGGCCAGAATGGCTAAAATCAAAAACACCAATGACAACCTACACTGGAGAGGATGTGGAGAAAAAGGAACACTCCTCCATTGCTGGTGGGAGTACAAACTTGTAAGACCACTTTGGAAATCAGTATGGCGGTTGCTCAGAAAATAGGAATCAGTCTACCTCAAGATCCAGCAATTCCTAGATACCTCTCAACTGAAGAATGGATAGAGAAAATGTGGTAGATTTATACAATGGAGTACTACTCAGCAGAAAAAACAACAGAATCTTGAAATCCACAGACAAATGGATGGAACTAGCAGAAACCACCGAGTGAGGTAATCCAGTCACAAAAAGAGAAACATGGTATGTACTCACTCATATATGAATTTTAGACACAGAGCAAAGGATTACTAGCCTACAATCCTCTTCACCAAAGAAACTAGGAAATAACAACGACTCTAAGAGAAAAATGCATGGACCCTAGAGAATGGGAAGGGGCAGGATCTCATAAGCTAATTGGGAGCAGGAGGGTAGGAGACAGGGAGCTGCCACAATGAGAGGAGGAGAAGAGGAGGGGAGAGGAGAAAATGGAGGACCAGAAATGTTGAGTTAGGGGAAGAATAGAGGAGGAGAGCAGGATGAGAGATACCATATCAGAGGGAGCCATTATAGGTCTGAGGAGAGATCTGGCACTAGGGAGATTTCCAGAGATCTACAAGGATGACACAAACTTACAATCTAGGCAATGGTGGAAAGGATAACCTAAATTCCCTTCCCCTATAATGAGACTGATGAGTACTTTTTATGCCATCCTAGAGCCCTCATTGTGGCTGATGGAAGCAGAGGCAAATTTCCACAGATATACACTGAACTGAACTCTGGAACCTAGTTGCAGAGAGGGAGGAATGAAGATCAAAGGGGTTGGTACCAGGCTGGTGGAACCCACAGAGTCAGCTGGCCTGAACAAGGGGGAGCACATGGACCCCAGACTGCTGTGTGGGAGGCCAGAACAGGACTGAATCAGAGCCCTGAACATGGATGTCAATGAGGAGGCCTCCACACTCTAGTGGGTCCCTGGTAGTGGATCAGTATTTTCCCCTGATGTAAGAAGGGATGTGGAGAGCCCATTCCACATGAAGGGATGCACTCTTGGCCTGGACACATGGGGGAGGTCCTAGGCCTGGCCCAGGACGATGTGGTGGACTTTGGGGAGCCCCTTCGAGGGCCCTACCCTGTCTGGGGAGTGGAGGGTGGATGGGGTGAGGGACAGATGGGGGTTGGGGTGAGGGATTGGGGGAAGGTATTGACATGTGAAGCAAGTTTATTCCTGATTTGAACTAATCAAAAAATTACAAAAAGAGAAGGAAGAAAGAAAGAAAAAGAAAGAGGGAGAGAGGAAAGAAGAAATGAGAAAGAGAGAAAGGAAGCTAGGGGAAGGAAGGAAGGAAGGAAGGAAGGAAGGAAGGAAGGAAGGAAGGAAGAAAGGAAGCAAGGAAGGAAGGAAGGACTCTTGAGCCAGTAAGAACATGGCTTCTCCTTCCCAACTCACTTTCTATGTAGTCAGATGGTTCTTTTTTTGAAGACAAGTTTAGAATTCTGGTTTAAGTAAATAACTGTGCTCTCAATGGGCTCATCTAAGATGTCATATAGGCATGGAGCATTGTCTCTCTCATGATAGCTTGACCTGGTGATGATCCACGTCTGCATTATTAATAGCTCTGACAATCTGCTCCTGATTCTTGCTGTCCTTGAACACTTTCTTACCTAATAAGAGACAAACAAACTACAGGAAAATGGGAAATTGCTGATGGAACCAACACAACAAGGAGGTGAGAATTTTTATGAGTGCTTGAATTTATACGTTGAAAACTGCTCTGGTTAGTGAGAATACATAGAATTATATCATAGTTAAAATATTATAAAAATTGCATTGTAACACATTATAGAAATGGGCAAGAGTGGAGAAGCTAGTAAAAGAGAACTTTTTTTGTTTCTTTGGAAACAGGGTTTCTCTGTGGCTTTGGAGTCTGCCCTGGAATTTGCTCTGTAGACCAGGCTGGCCTCGAATTCACAGAGATCTGCATGTCTTTGTCTCCTGAGTGCTGAGATTAAAGGTGTGTGCCACCACTGCCCAGCAAGAACTTTTTGTAAATTACGAAACTGTTGGCCAATAGCTAGGGCTTCTTATTGGCTAGTTCTGACTTAACTTCTAACCCATTTCTATCATACTGATTATTTATACACTGTCTAATCTTACCAGAGTAAGGTTCTGGGCTTCTTAATCCTTTGAGTCCTATATCTCAACTTACCAGCATCTCTGCAGAGAAGAGAAGAGAGTGATTTCCTGTTTGTCCCTGCTTATATTCTGATTCTTCTCTGCTATGTCACTTCCTGGGATCCCATGATGACTCCTCTCTGCCTACATTTCCCAGAATCCTCCTTGTCTCCTAGTCCTAGCTATCATCCTGCCTGGCCAATCAGTGTTTTATTCATCAACCAATAATACAAACGTATACACAAAAGAACATTCCCCATCATCTTCTCTTTTCTGTCTAAATAAAAGAATGGTTTTAACGTTAACATAGTAACATTATATATAACAAAACAGTTATCAATGGTGGTGCATGCCTTTAATCCCAGCACTCTGGAGGCAGAAGCAGGAGGATCTCTGTGAGTTCGAGGCCAGCCTGGTCTCCAGAGCAAGTGCCAGGATAGGCTCCAAAGCTACACATAGAAACCCTGTCTTGAAACCCCCCAAAAAAAGTTATCAAGTAAGAACTATAGTTACAATATTTAGTCCATTCATATTTAGCAAGATTTAAAGAAAATATTCTATCATCTATCCTATCTTTGTGAGTCTAAAGTCTTATATGTAACTTATCTTTTATCATAACTAATGAAAACCATAACCATAGCTATCTGTCTTCAACTCCATGAAAGACCACAGAAGGATAATATATAAACTCTAGAATTGACAGAAACATCTCACTGCCTAGACAATCATCTAAAGTTCCTATGTAATGTTGGGGGAATCCATCTTCAGGCTATAGGCCATAGTGTGTCTGGCAGACTTCTCAGCAAAGCAGGAAATTTTAAACTGTTCACCTGCATTGGTAGTTTGTCAGTCATTTTTCTGTGTCCTGCAGAATGTCTGGCAGACTCTTCCATGAAGCAGGAACCCTTTCAGCAGTCACTTTCCTGTGTGTCATGCATATCCAGTTAATACAGCAAAAGTTGAACAGTCCAGGCAAGAGCCGTTTCTTGCCTAAATGGCTAGTCTTGCCATATTGAAAGCAAACTCCATAACAAGTTTCTTTGATGTCCATCTTCCTCTCAGATGTAATTGGTGTTCCCAGG
The DNA here is from genome assembly GCF_003668045.3 of Cricetulus griseus. NCBI lineage: Eukaryota > Metazoa > Chordata > Mammalia > Rodentia > Cricetidae > Cricetulus > Cricetulus griseus. The sequence goes on from NC_048599.1 coordinate 128,710,554, forward strand.
AGCAGTTGTGTCTCACTGTCATAAAAAACGTTAAACCATTTTAAATGCCATATTCTGAAGGTCTTTGAAAGTTTTGAAGACTATCTATCCATCTCTAATATATTTCTGTATATCTAGAAAACCTAATTAACATAACTCTAAGTTTTGACTATTATAGGTTACTATCTGTAATCTGCACTTAATTATACATTACATTTTTAAATGAGCTATATAAACACAATACCTAAACAAGAGGAGAAATATACATATCACAAAATTGACCTTAAATTTATATCAATAAACCAAAACCATACCAATGCAAAGTATTCATTTCTATACCATATTTCCCTGTTTTCATTTAAAAAGAGATTGATTGTGATCATTACTATTTATAACCAACCCCATTTAAATGAGAACAAACATTTATAAACAATATTTGGAAATGTGGGTGTTGTTTTCTCCAAACTGCTTCCTGCTGTTTGGGGGCACTGAAATACCATGGGGATCCTTAGAAAACAGAAACCTGTCCAAATCTTGGCTGAAGTCGTCTGAGGCTACCTTGTCCCAGATGTTTTGAATGTTAGATCACCTGGGCCACTGCTTCAGGGGGTCTTGCTTGATCAAACCATATTAGTCTGGAAGGAATCCACATCAGAGAAAGGGTCCGGACTTCTTACTCCTTGAGGCCTACATCTCAACTGATCAGCATCTCTGCAGAGAAAAGCAGTAAAACACAACTTTAAAGGAAATAAATGGAGGACATTGTGAGGAAACTAAAATATCTGAGAGGAACTTCAGTTAGATGAATACCAGTCTCAAATTGAGGAGAAAGTGTCACATGCGACATAAACTGTAGATTATTACAGCATCCTGTGGGATTGAATGGCACAATTATAATTGCAAATCGAATGTGAGTGGGATGCTGTGGAGTGAATCATTGAAAAGGGCCCACATCTTTATGTGAACTTCAAAACATGGGCTACAAACCTGTGATCTGTGGCTCATTTTTGTCTGGATAAGGAGGCCTAGTTCTGTTTCAGATCGAAATAGCAAAGGTTATAAAGCACACATTCTCAAAACCAAGGTAAAATATCGTTATTATTTTGAGATTTTACTTTTATATCACTATAATTAAAAAAAAAAAACACAGTGGTTACTCATGGTATTTTTTCCACAAGTCAGAATCACATTGGTGCAGTATTGGCTGATACTGCTAAACCCTAATTGGAAATGAAGGATCATAATCAGCGATCAAATTTTGCTTCTTTATAAAATACTGGCTTAACAAAACCAGTGTGATGTTTTCTACAAAATAGACTTCCCTTGACACTGACTTATGGATGCTTTTCATCTCTGTTCCTGATGTGAAGATAAGGAGTAATGACAGAGAGAAAGCCAGCTCCTCAAGCAGCACAGAATGTCTGAGATGAAGTGCAGCTCCTCTGCTTGCTAGCTGTGCTAACTTGGACACATCAACTCACCCCATCACATCTAAGTTCTTTCCTTCATAAAGTGATGGTGAAGGGATCATCCTAACATAAAGTCTGGCAACATGGTAATGTGAGTGTCTGGATAAACAAAATCAGTGCTTGATTTTGCCCCCTCCTCATTCCTTCTTACCCTCTGTTCACCACAGTGATGTAGGCTATGTTCATCCGTCTTCCTTGTGACATTTCCAGCTTTAACTTTTCAGACAACTTCTCTTTTCCCAGTGAATTGAATTGCAAGGATCTGTTCTCATTTCTCATTCCTTAACTCTTTCCATTGTCTCTACTAACAAACTCACTCAAACTCTCCCTTTAACTATTGCCTTCAGCTCTTCTTAGTTGACTCCAAATCTCTCTGATGTTCCTTGTGTTGAGTCATCTGCTTGATGCTCATAGAAACAGCACTCCAAATGTGCCACTGTCTCTATTCCCAGTTTCCTGTCTTGTTTTCCCACTTCATTCACAACACTGCCATTTAGAGAGTCAAACAAGCCAAGAATTTGTGTGACTTTCTTGGTCCTCCACATACTGCAAAGTACCTATGACATCCTAACTCTGATGATCACATTCCATTTGCTCCCATAACTTCCAATGGTGTCCAAACCCACAGCTCTAGGATCATCTATGTTTTGATGTATATTTACCATTTCAACCACATTATCTTTGATTGACATCTCCTTTCCATCACCTAAAGCCTGCCTGAAACTCCATCTCCCATCCTAGATATCCATCTAGGCTGCAGTTGAATGACTCCACCCCAGAAACCTTTTGTATTTCACAACTAAGGGTATGGGAAAATCAAACATATTCTTTCTTTAAAAACGTATTGGTGGTTAAGAGTTATTCGCATGCATTTATTAATATTTTATAGCTTGCTGAACTGCACAGCTGTACATTTTTGACTGGCATCCCAATGCAGCATGGAGAAGGACTTGAAGTAGCTTGAAATGCCAGACAAGATATACTACATAAGCAATCTTAAGTTATATACAAAATTAATAAACTTTCCGAGAGCTGCTTTAATACTTCTAGCATAGGAAGCTTTTCCCATCTGGTCAGTGCGGTGAGGGGTACAATTTCAGGATCTCTGTTGTGTGTGACTGCTAAACACTGCTAGAAAACTGACCCTGAGATAAGTGGAGTGTTACTGTATAGCCAAAGGCTTCTTGCCAAAGATTATAATTAGCAACAGAATCAGCTGGCATACCAAACTATATTTTGTTTCTTTAATCTCCTTTTCCTTCCTTTTGTTTTCCTCCTTCCTGTTTGTGGCTGATAGAGCCAGATGATCAATAATCTTCCTTTCACCAGCTCTGATCATCATCTTCACTACTGCCTGGATGCTATTATTCACTTTAATACATTAATCCTTTGGTTGAAATTCTTAAACCACAATTCTTTATTAAAGGACCATCTTGGCATCCACACACTGATAGCAGCTTGTCTGGCATTTCAAAAAAAATCTGAATGAAGCCTCTCTTTTCCCCAAAAGATTTCACTAAAGAATAAAATCCAAATAAAGGAAGATTTCAGCTCAGTGACACAAAGATACCAGGGAAAATGGAATCTTATTACATAAATTAGAGAACAGGAAAGTTTCACCTTGCAATTACAATTAGATGTCAACGTGTCATTGCATGACAATGCACTGAGAAATATTGTGGCACTTTATTGGATCTATTCTCATTACTATCACAGTGAGAAATAGAACACACACTGTACTGGTTAGCAGACCAAACCTTTGTACAATTGCTGTAACCTTTGGTGGAGCCCAGTGATTTTTGTTCCTTTTCAAAAAGACATTAAAGTGACAGTGTGGCAGGCCATTTTTTCCACCACACACACTAAAACTAGTGTGCGTGCAGCAGAGCCCTGCCAAAGCACGTTGCATTCATACAAAGATCCATACAGATCTTAATCATAAAATAATCCATTCTGTACTGTTTTTATGACATTTATATGAATCTGGCCACAGCCTCATCAAGCAGTTCACAGAGGGAAAATTGTTCTATTTATGTGGTTGAGACAGGGTGGACTTGATTTCCAAGCAAAGGGAGAAAGAAATACCCATTTTTTATTTATTTATTTTTTGTAGTCACAAATCTGGACTCAAAAGAACTATTTAACACTATTTTGTGACTGCATTTGTAACAGAAGATCAGAAGAGATGAGAATCCCTTCCTCTGTCCCCTGTCAGTAGTACAGCCATATCTCGGTATTTATGAAACAGAGAGGCTGAGTGAAGACACCTGGAAATAGTTTTCTCCTTCTCTTCTGTGTAATTGCAAAAGACAAGAAATGGATGTGTGGGTAAATGCAGAAAAGAGAGCGCAGAATGCAGCTGCTTTAATTTATTTTTGCCCCTGCATTTTAAGAACTAATAATTTTTCAATTAATATCTTCAAATGTTTCTTTTTAATCTTTGTTCAAGTATCTTGTATTCACTTACAAAGTGCAAGTGACATATGAAATGCTCTGATTTCTCTGCCATTTTTGCAGGTTTGTGACAATGTTAAAAATCAAATCTCTGTGTTTGGGTAGTGTAATCTTTTTTTTCTGGATTCTAGTGAGACATATACAAATAAAGCCAACTACTTTATTTCATATACCATCTCTTAGAAAACCAATTTTCTGGTACACTATGTGAATAAGCAATATAAATAAAAAGATCTCACTTGTATGATGACTTAATAGCATTTCTCAACTGTTCATCCTGCCCTTTGCTCATGCACCATAGTTCTGGCTTCACTAATGATGCTCCCAGTGCAAATTTAGTTTTATGTTGTCACTTATAACTCTTAGATGCTGCAGTCACCCCTTTAAAGTCGAAGCTGGACTTTGATACTCTAAATGCTGCCTTTATGATGGAGATAAACACATGTGTTTTCTGGTTTCTTTAAAGTCACCATCAATTATTTATGTGTGAAAGAATTCCAGAGAGATCCTGGATCACCTATGGCACTCAAACACTATGTGACCCAGGAACCATATCAAATGTGATTTTTTTATGTATCTTATCAAAAAAACTAAACTTTTTCCTTTCTCTATAATAATCAAAATACTCCTCTTTTCTTTAGGAACAGAGAAAGAAAAAGAGTAAGTGTCAATACATGTTAGGCTCTTATAAGTAAGGGAATCAATGTGAATAGTTGCATGATGACCTCTCCCAGTTAAATGAGGAAAATGTCCAGGGAATTCTCCTTCCTTAGGTTGAACACTATGTACTACCTTCCTTGTCTATCAACCCCTCCTCTAAACAAATGACAATATAAATAGATGCATAACCCCACATGAATCATTAGTATGTGAGATACTGTTACCCTAAGGCTGGGCACTCACATATCCCTTGCTTCTATTTCAAATCTTTAAAATATTTTCTTTTCAAATACTTATAAAAGCACGTATGGTTGAAATAAAAATAAAGCACATGCAGATGATATTTTTAAGCATGGCATTCTTTATACCAGCAAGACATGTTCTCTTTCACTGTATCCTTTATATATCCAGAGAAATAGAAGCTTAAAAGCACTGGCAGACAAGAGGAGTTTGTAGAAACAACTTTGAGGTGTTGCAACTCTCCTGTGGAAATGACATCTTTCACATAGTCCACCTTCCTGATATTAAAGCTCATATTCCATTGTTAAAAGGGCCAAGGTACAAAAGTGCCTGTGTTTCACATGCAAGCATTATGTAAATATGAGAAAGTGTAGACAAATCTCAATCATCTGAAAATATGTTATGAAAAATATTTCCTCTATTTCATAAAAGATATTGGATAGTTTTTCCTTAACATTTCTATTTGTCAATGTCTTCTTATGCTTTTTGCAACTCTGAGTTCTTGAAAATTATCTTCCAGGTAAGAACTGTCATAAATCCTGCAAATCAAACATCTGAAAGCCCAATTTTCTGAAAATGAGGCAGCTTCTAGTAACTGTGTATAGCTATTCCCACCCCAGTGTTTGCCAAATGACAGGATGCCAGCTTGCTTCTGTGAAGACAAATCACAATGCCACTTAACAAAGAGGTTGAGTATGCCTCTGAATTTGTGTGTGTGTGTGTGTGTGTTCATGCATACATGTGTGTACACATATGTGTGTGTGTGTGTGTGTTGCAGAGCCATGAGTTTATTCTACAGAAGTTCTTGACAACATCAAGAAAGCCTATTGTGATTTATGCTGATATGGAAGATTTTCATCTCCCCAAACTTCACTTTCCTTGACACATGACAATTTTTTCAGGAGTGACATCCTTCCCATAGGCAGGACTGTTCATCAAATATGTCTTGACCACAATATGAAACTAGTCAGAAAGAAGACAAAAAGATGAAAAGAGTCCCCACATAAAAAACAATAAATCGCCAGGTGTTGGTGGCACACTCGGGAGGCAGAGGCAGGCGGATCTCTGTGAGTTTGAGGCCAGCTTGGTCTCCAGAGTGAGTGCCAGGATAGGCTCCAAAGCTACAAAGAGAAACCCTGTCTCGAAAAACCAAAAAAAAAAATCATAAAGTCATAAAACTAGGCTGAACTCCTAACTCTTTGTATTGAACACATCTTCAAATGCTAGATTTTCTTGGAACACGAGAACAGCTGCACAAATGAGCCACATCCTGCTGTACACTTAAGTTCTGTGATCACAGCTATGCATAAATTGACCAAGCAAATAAATACAAAGGAAAAGTCCTATTTATGTAGCAAAGCAGTTGTGCCAGTGTTCTACTAAATGAACATGAAAGAGATATTGAACCCCTCTTCCTTCATCCAGTCCCAGTTCATACAGCTCTCCTATTAACTGCTTCCAGCACCAAGGGAGACCAGTATATTCACAAAAAAACCCTCAAATCTTCTCTATTACATAGTCCTAAATACAAGCCAACCACCTTATTTTCAATGAAACAAAAAGAAAAGCAATCCATCTATGCCAATATTAGAAAGAAATCTTGTCATTTGGGCCATACTAAGAAATAGAATCTATAGTCTATGTGTCACCTTCCTAAAAAAGCATTTTCTCTAATATAATTTTCTCTTTGTGTCCTGACTTTAACTACTTTCCAGCTACATATGAGCATCTATACATCTTTTTAAACAAACATTTAATGTTGCCAAAAGAACTGATCCCTGGTACCCATTAAAGAAACCAATTGGCAAAACAAGAAGATTTTTAATGAGTATCTACAGTATGCCAAGTTAGATGCTATGGGCAATAAAAGAAAGCATAGTACATGATATCAATCCTTGAGTAATTAAAAGATCACATGTGAATAAAATTATAGGGAGTAGAACAATATTTTCCAGTATGAAATAATTGTGAATCTTGCAGTTCATGAATTAAAGTCTAGAAAAATTGAACAGAAAATTATCATGTGGACTCATCCTAGAAGATTCTCAATAGATGAGATGAATATTTAATGAGGAAGTGTGGATTAGAAAGAGTGAAGAAAGTCCAAGGCTAAAGTTACCACTACATCATTAAATGACCAATGAGATCAAAATAGACACTTCTACTTTAGAGCAGTTTCTTCTAGCACCCAATAATAACAGAGAAAGGGGCCAACAAATAAATGTAGCAGACTGATTGTCTACTGTACTTGTCCCCCAAAGACCCACAGAAGAAACTCAGCAGAAACCATTTAGGAAACTGTTGTAGTAATGCTAAATGCCTGGAAAGCATAGCTCCCCCTCTTGATGTTGCAGGAAGTAGAAATGATGCTATTCTGTGTGGGTCAAAGCTACCACAATACCCCCAAATCAAAGAAACAGGCACACAAACAAAAGACTTGATAAGAACAGAGAGTCACAGAAGTCTGGAGGACAAATAATCAAGCCAGGATTGATTGTAGAAGCTCCTGTCTCTCATTCTGGGCCTAGTGCCCATGGAGATAGCAACACCATCATCAGTGTCATCCTCCAAACAAAGGGCCACAGTATAGCGAGAACAATATTAATTATTGTCAAAATTACTTGTGCACTCAGCGATTTCAATAGAACAATCAGTTTAAGTGACAGTGGCAACTCCTCAACATAAAACACACTTGCTGCAAACCAAACTGGATTTAAGAAAAGGTGAGCCACTGCCTTGGTTGTTTAATCTGGTTATATGTGAACTAAAGTAGTTCACATTTTTAGAACGAACGAATCAAAGGCATAATTGTTTTTGTCATCTGCACAGCAATTTTACTCCTGAATGCATTGTTTTAGGCAGGAATTAATAAAAATTGCATGTGCTTCAGGTGCTGGGTAGCTCACCCCTTTGCACACAGCCCAGCCTGGAGCTGTGAATGCTCCTTTTCTTGTTATCAGTTAATAATTCTCTCTCATTGAGGCAAATTAGGAACTTGACTGTGTTAGAGAGTCCAGAACACTGCTAGAGGCAAAGGGGGCTAAATGGCAGAAATTCCTCTCTGAGCAAGATGCATGAAGCACGACATTGTGTCCACCACAAAAGCCGCTCTGTATTTTTGATCCTTTCTAATTTAATTAGCCCAAGAGGTAGTGCATTAATTTGCCAAGAATTCTTCTGATGCGAAAGCTGCCCTTATTGCAGTGAAGGGAAAAAATAACCTGCGTGCTACAGTGGCATGCCAGTAATGAAAGGGGGTTATTTTTGTGTTACAAATGGCATTGCAGGGTTACAAGAGACCTTTAAACCTTTTTATCTCTGGTTAGGTCATATGTAACACAGTACAACACAAAGCGCTAATTAACCAATTCTGGTCCAGAAATCTTTTAGAAGGCTTAGGAGAGTTGCACAGTTAGAACTCAGGTCAAATGCATTGATTTGTTTTGAATTTAAAAACTGCAAACATCTTCTGGTGTATATATTAAAAAATAGAACAAAAATATCGTCAATCGGCCGTTCAGTTTCTCTACAGACACAGCACACGAGATACTTATTCTGGTCTTTGTTTCCTTGCTGTTTAATGATATTCTTTATGTGGGCAAGCTGGAGCCTTGAAGTCCCCTCGAAGGTCTCTTGGCTCTTTATGCTGTATTTATTTGGTAAATTGTCTCCATGTTAATCTTCTTCATCAAATGCTTGGAGTCAGTTTTGAAAACTTTGATCAGATCTGCCACCACCAAGCTTCTTCATCGCCATGTGCTTCTGATATGCGCTCGTGCACTCAGATGGCTCATTTACTCATTAAAGAACAAGAAACATGCGTCCTACCACGATAAGTCCTTCCCAATACTTTGAACTGCTAATTAAGTCTATGTAATCATGTCTCCTGTTTGCAGAACTATTTCTTTTCTAGAAATTACGGGATCCCGTCGAGGAACTCTCAACACCCTTGTCGCACTCCCTCGGCACTTCCCAAGCCGGCTGCCTGGATGAAGCTGCATAAAAACACTCCCAGAAACAAACCAAGAAAACCTGAAGATTATTACATCTTACATTTCATTCTCTGAATTTTTAATGAAAAACAGTGGAGGGCAATGGCTTTAAAGGAACACACGGATAGTTCCCTCCGTGCCTGTGTCTATCTAGAGATCAGTGACAAGGAATTGTGGCATTCAGAATATTTTTGATCATTCCTTATGGATATCCCAAGGTACCACTAGCAGCCTGTCTATAGCATAATGCAAGATTCTGTAGTCAAACTGAGAGGAAATTAGCATTGTCAAAAGCAGGGTCTGTACAGGTGCTAGGAGAAGCTGGAGTGAGGCCAGAGAACCTGAAGAAGGGCTGGCAAGAGCTGGATCTTTTTTAAAAGGCAACGCTGGGCCAGAAAGGCGTTTTACAAAAGTGAAAGGGGAACACCAATTTGATGTTTATTGTAAGGGATTGGGATTGGTAGGAGTTCAACTGGAAAGATCTCTTAGTCTTAGTCCAGCAACATTTTCTTATGGACAACAATATGACATCCTCTAGTTTCTCAAAACAAGAATACCCTTTCATATGTCTCTACTGTAACAAAACAGTACTGTTTCAGGCCTCTTGTCAAAAACTTGAAATACTTTTCAAATAATACTACATAATTTTTTAATCTTCAACTAATTTTTCTTTGTAATAGTTTTTACTTTTCATATTTTCTTTTGCAGTTTATTCTTAAAGTCAGCAGTTATTTAACCAGTAAGATGATAATTTCTATTCAGATTTAAAGCTCATAAATGGTAGGACTGTGGTAAGATAACTCAGCTGGGAGTGTGCTTTTATAGCTACATGTTAAACTGTTTTGAATTTTTCCAGGTTGTCCAAAAGATTTGAAAGGGTAAGGGATTTTTTTAATGCACAGTAAATACTTCTGAAATAGTGAATTAAAATGAAAAACAGATGACAAATTTATTCGACTTTTGGCTTCTGTAACATCAAACAGCACATTTTCTTCAAATGGTTTCATCAGTGGACTGGTGACTTCTTAAGTTGATTGACTCAAACCTGTCACATATTTGATGAGTGGAAATTTATAAAAATAGTCCCTCCTTTTTCCTCATCTGTTGACATTTTACATACCTCTTATAATAGACTAAAGTGCAGCATCTTTGCCAAAACTTTCTCTATAGATAACTTCAGGTTTTCAGTGAAAAATGAAGATAAAAAACAAAGATTAAATATTTTATTTTCATTGAAGAGATGTATCACAATGATGAGCTAATTATTATGTTAAGTTGTCTGTATAAAAACAGATAGATAAAAGCAATCTAAATTTTGCTTAGAAAGAAAATTTGAAAATTTATTTCTGCCAATGTGACATGCAAGCACATGAACTTACTAAAAGCAATGTTAAATACTAAATGATAGGACATCAACAAAGCTAGGAAGAAAACATAGATTATTTTGAATTGATGGCTAATGAATAGCAAAAGCTAATTTTGTGATATGACCAAATTGATGTTTTACTTCCCTATTCTAGGTCATTTTATAATCTCAGAGAATGCACAACAAAAACAAAAGTATTTACCTACATAGGCTTTCCAGATAAAAATCAATATCTTTAGATCTCAATCTGTACTTCCTAAAATACTGTGAAGCCCATGACAACCTCTGGGAGTTAGCTAATATTTCAGTCACTATTGGCTGTGGAAAGCTGAAGAACAGATAACAATGTAAATTATTCCCTGCACATAAAGGAAGAGTGAGAGATAAAAAAACAAAAGACTAGATTTCTCCCTACACAGCCCAGAGAGCAAAGTGGTTATTGAGTCCTCTATATATGTCCGTTTATTATGGACCTGAGGGAAGCATGAAGAGGTGTGTCAGTCAGAGCCATGGACAAAGCACACTCAATTATGGAGTGGATTCTTCACAAAGATGACCAAGATATCAGCAGGAAACTACCCTATGTTGGAGCACCCCAGAGAAGCACAAGAAGAAAGATAGAGTTCTGTCTGGGGCCTAGTAGCAGAGAGGGGGAAGCAGATATTTATCTGAGATCATGCCACTTAAGTCCAGTGAGAAGCATATGAAAAGCACCAGTCAGAACCCTGATGACCTGTGTCTTTTCCACAGGATTATTTCCTTTTTTATTCCAGCATAATATTTTTATTGATTATTTGGGAATTTCAGATAATGTACCCTGGTAGTTCCAGTCCTCCTAGGTATGTCCTCCCACTCTTGTGATCTCCACCCGCCCACACACACCAAAAGAAGGAGGAGGAAGAAGAGGAGGAGGAGGAAGAGGAGAAGGAGGAGACCCAATTTCTATTACCCATACACTCAAATGGAGCATGGTCAAACTCCCAGTGGCCAGCCCCTTAAAGAAAACTGAGTCTTTTCCCATCCCCACCCTTGCCAGAAGCCATCAATTGTAGAGAGCTGAACTTCAGCATCCTTATTGCAATTTTTAAGCGTTGTTTTCAATGGCTTCCTGTCTAGGTTTCTACCTTTTGGGAGAAGGGGTGGGTAAAGGTTATCACCAAAGTCTTCTATGTCTCTCTTAATTATGAGTCTGCAGTCATTGATACCACTGGGGGTTTCTTTGCCCTTCACAGTCAGCAGGAACATGGATCATAGATTTCTATATGGTTTCTGGTGACAGCAAAGCCCACAGATATCCACATGGTCTCAGACCTCAGCATTATCTCTAGTTTCAGTACAGACCACAGACATCAACACAGCCCTCTACCATAGAATAGGCCATGGACACCATCATACTTAGAAGACTATTCCAATCCATAGCCACTTTCCAGAGAAGCTGAAGGCTCCAGACTTCACTCCGTTCTCATCCTCTGCTCTGCTACTGTTGTCAACCCCTAACAGACACCAACTCAGGACAAAGAAGAGGCTAGGAAACCAGATCCCCCAACAAGGGGATAGGAAGGACAACGAAAGGTACCCAGTACAGGTGACTATTGCTACTTAATCATGTAGAGGAAATTTAACTTTACAAAATGTCATATCATATAAGATAGACTTCTCAAAGAACTTCTGACAATACCCAAAGATAAAAATACCTAAGTGACTGCATGTTTCTCAAACAATAGTATCCTTTTTCACAAGTATTTACAGCTTTGAATAACTTCAGTGATTTTTAAAATAGTTTTAGCATAACCATGTATGAAATATTTTCTAAGTAGTATGGTATAGTTTCTGTTCATAGAGTTGTACAATTGCCATAGTACATTAAATATAGAGAATAATTCACAGCATTTTATACATCTGTGTAATGTTACTTGCATGTATGTTCTCAGGGATGACTTGAAACATTTGGTCATCAAATTAAATGAAAACATTTGTTATTGGATAAAAAAATACCTAAGTGACTAGACACAGTGACACATATCTGTAATCCCAGCACTTGGGAGGCAGAAGCTTGAGAGATATTAGTTCCAGGCCATCCTGGGTCACATAGCAGGCTTCAGGCCAAGATAAACTATGTATTTCAAATATTAAAATAAATTATAGCGATGATATATGAAATTATACTTAAGTGTACAAGTCTACAGCAGCCTAAGTTTTTTTTTTTCTGCTTAGAATGTGACCTCGAACAGGAATGGTAAGAGAATAAGATGAGGCAAAAAAAGTAAATGGGAAAGATAGCCAACCTAAAGAAAAAAAGAAATTGAGATATTTTGTGACTTTATTTCCTTTTCTTCCACAAGACACTATCCTTAGAGCAGGAATCCGGGCATCACCAGTGTCAGATTGTTCTCCAGGCCAAGTTATATACACAGCCATTCTGAAAGTGTGAGTTTAGAGACAGGGTAGGACAGTGTCTACAAAGACAGTGGTACAAAAGCTTCTACAGACATAGTGGTAAGAAAGCATCTATAGAGAAGTGGTAGCACAGTGTCTACAGGCTCTGGTACCAACACCAGTCAGATAGGATGGAGACATGGAAAACCTCTTTCCATGACTGGAGAAGCTATTTCAGATCTAGAATTCTGCTTTTCATCCATTTCCCAGCCTTTCTCACTTCTCCAGAGAAAGGTGATGCTCCTGTGTAGATGGGAGGACGTGAGTAATGAGTCATTAGGAATTGTCTTTCCTGTACAGCCCACAGGCTGGACTACAGAAGACAGTTACCAGAACCACTGAAAATGTACTTTCATGTCAAATGTCACCTGATGCATATCTTCCTCCCTTCTCTTGTTACTTCTTCCCCTCATTTCAATATGCATTTCATCTACTTTTGAGCACCAATACTAGACATTGTGTGATAATGAAGATAAAAGATAATGAAGCCAGATCCCTCTTGAGCAAGGAAGTATAATGAGTGATAAAGACACATGTTTCACACTTCCCCACCCTTCTAAACACAGAACAGCATGTTATCATATGCATAAACCACAGTCACACAAATAGGAAAATATGCATGTACGTGTGTGTGTGTGTGTGTGTGTGTGTGTGTCTGTTGAGAGGCCTCCTTCAATCCCTTAGAGACAGCTCCTCTTCCATTTACCACACTGGCCTGGCATCTTTCCTGCATCTTCTGGTCTTTGATTTCGACAGGTTTTTAAGAGTTGAACATATGTGAGGAAGCTAAAGCCCACTCAGTATGATGCAGACAGAAGCTCCTTCCAGGATGAGGGTTAACAGTGGTAGGAGTTGGTAATCCGCTTAAGAAGAGAGACAAGGAAGTAAACAAAAGAATGATACATGGACAGGAAATTATGAAGACATGGAAGGAAGCAAGAACCAATATTCCCTTTAAAGTTTTCTTCTGTCCACCAGCTTCATTCCAGAAGAAAACAGGCCATAATTTTTTTTTAATACTTGAAACAGTGTGTGTGAATGATGTTGTTGCTGTTGTTGTTTGATTAGATACTTACTGTGTAGCCTTGTATGTCCTGGAACTGGCTATGTAGACCAGGCTGGTCTTGAACCTCAGGCTGCATCTGCCTGTGGAGTGCTGAAATTATAGACATGAACTGTCGTTCCCAGCCACTTTATATTTTATAAGAACAAATAGTACTTTTCTTTCTGCTGTTGCCATTTAAAAACAATGCATTGCTTTAGGAGCCAGTGTGTAATTTACCAGAGCTATTAAAATCATCTGAAATGTTAAGAACATTCAAGTCCAGATCATACCTACCAAGCTGGACCTCTGGAAGATGGCTCAGATGTCAGTAAGGTTTAAAACACCCTAGCCAAAACTGATGTGAGGAACCTGTATCTGGACATGAGAGTAATAGCCATGTGCCTATCATTACCCCTCAGCAAATGTAAAGTATTCTGAGCAACTCCTTGGTTTCCATAAAAGTATTACCAAGAATGTCCTATATATAATAGTGCATTGTTCCAACAACTTTAAAGTCATTTAAAAATAAGTTTCTAATATAATAAGGATTTTTTTGAATGCCTACCAATAAAAATGAACTTTCTGGGTAATCCTGGTGGATAGAAAAACTCAGCCAGAATAATGGTGCAAAGTTCTTGTTCAAATGACCCCTGGAGTGTCTACCCTTACAACTCTGAAACACACACCATCTCATCAAGCTACTCCTGTGCTGCTCACATTGGCAATTCTCTCTTCTATCCTGTATCTGGGTTGATTGCACAGGGTTGTATAATTCAGCAATTAGAAATAAGATTTTGGGTGGATGCTGATTTAGAAGAAGTCGAAAGAGCCATTCATGCTAATGTTCCTTAGTTTCTTGGCTATGTATATTTTGTCCTAAACACACAAACTTGACTTGTGCCACATTCAAATGCACCACTGGGAACAGGAGGCACTCCATCTCCAGAGGTCTGGTGAAGTCACAGAGAGCTGCACCAGCTCCGCATACAAACGTTGAACTGCTCTCAATGGTTGGGCAACATGTTTTCTAAAGGTGCAGAATCCACTTTGTTTCTGTCACTTGTCAGAATTAAGCATAAATAATGTAAAAACAAACAAACTGTGCCAGTACAAAATGTAGTATTTGTTTACAAGACACTTGCAGAATCTGACAGTGGCCCTCTGTTAGCAATATTTAGGCCATAACCATATTGGCCAAATTTTACACACAAAGAAATCTGAAGCTTTGGATAATGTTAAATAGTTTTAAATTCCCCCTGTGTCGGGTGTCTCATCTCAGATGTGATTAGACAGAGTTGTTCATTTTAATAATCACATCACTCTAAAATCTGAACAAGTGTAATGATCAGTTAAGAGTCTACCATATAGCAGGCTAGCATTCTCCATTTCCTCATCTCCCTAGATTTGGGGATATTTCAAGCAGTTATGACACCCTCAAAAATGGTGAAAAGCTTACATAGCATCTTTTACTCTTGCCACAGAAGGACATTCAAAAAGGAAAATGTGATGACTGGTGTCAGTATGTCTTTGTACCACACAAACACCAAAAAATCTTTTAAAAGACACATAATACAAGGTTTTTGCTGTGTCTTGGATATTTCGTTACATTGTAGGCCTTTGAGAAACATCTCCATAGACTGACATAATCCCATCACCTACTGTTTGGAAACCACTGAATAGTCCACAGAAGCCACTTCTTGCAGTCCCAGAGACACCTGGATAGAACTTTCTTTCTAATCAATTTGATGGGCACCCACTATCTTCATGACAAAGTGAAATGTGCATGTATCCAGTTCATAACTCCCCACCTATTGGAGCGCCTTGTAACACTGCAACAAAAGAATGGCTTTTCTTGAAGACAACATGCTAGGCAAAGCCACACTTCCAGTGTGTTTGCTTATAAGTTAGTTAGTGAATTAAAACCCAGAACCTAATTCTTGTAACTCAGAAAAAGAATTCACAGCCTGTGACTTTTATCATGCAGTTAACTAACACATCACAAGATGCCCTCATCTTTCAGGATCGTGTGCCACATGATATTGAGGATGAGAGATTTTCAAAATTCTCATTGTTGTGCTAAACTCACATAACTGCATATCCTTATCTGCCATGCTGGAGTTCTGTACCATAGCTGTAGAGTAGGTGCACATTCCAAATCTGGGTGCTATGTCTCTGAAACTACCTGGTTTTGTTTTTGACATTCACAATGAAGTTAAGATTATTGATTCTAAACAAACACTTTACTTCCAAGGTTGGGAAGCAGGTGTCTGGCTCATCTCAAGGGAACACTGTACTCAGGAACACACACACTCTGGATTCCAATAGGCTTTTCAGGCAGCTCTAAGTATTCTAACTTTCCCATTTTGGGGATTTTTCTTTATAATACATTAATCTTCAATAAACAGCAAAAAATGCTGTATTCATCCTGATAATATTTATATTTTCTTCTATACTGTATATATGCTCTAATAACTGGCCTGAAGGTTGCCAAGAGGGCTAGGCTGGCTAGGCAAAGAGATCCAAGGTTCTACCTGGTTCTGCGCTCCTCAGGACCGGAATTACAAACTTATTATATCATATCCCACACATTTTTGGGGGACAGAGTTTCACTGTGTGGCCATGGCTAGCTTGGAACTCTGAATGTAGATCAAACTGGCCTTAACTTCACAGAGACCAACTTGCTTCTGCCTCCTGAATGCTGGATTAACACTGTGTTGCAGCACTTTCCCCTAACAAGTTTTTGTTGTTTTGTTTTGTGTTTTTTAATGTGAGTTCTTGAGATCAGATTCAGATCCCCATGCTTACCAGGCAAGCACTCAACCAATTTAACCTTCTTTCCAGCTTGCATGTTCTCAGTTGATGTTTTACATTCCATAATTATTTGAAACCCACAGTTGCATTTCAGTGAATGCCAGGGAATTTCTCTGAATTTCTTGGTTCCTGTATCCATGGTGATTCAATCTAACTTCTGTGAAATCACTTACAAAGACTACAAGATGGTGGAAGGAAATAGTGTAGGTTGTGCTTTTGTCCACTGATATTAAAGGCATATGCAAGGTACTTAGGAAGACACTGTTAGTGCCCTGTTAGAAACAGGTGTGTTTAATCACCATTACCCTTTATACATATACAGACCACAGTGTGTACCAAAGAACTGGTACTTATAAATACTATCCCTCAAAGACGATTGATATCTTGTAAATTATTTCATTATCAGTCTTGGCATATATGTGAAAGAGACTTAGCCTTTGGGACCATAATAAACTTGGAAAATTATTATTTTTAATGTGGAGAATTGGGAAACAAAAAGAAGGGGAAATTGAAGGAGAAAAGGGAGAGGTAGGGCACAAAGGGGAGAGGAAGAAGGGGAAAGGGAGGAGAGGGAAGGGAAATGGACAAGGGAGCACAAGAGGGAAGGAAGTAGATAAAGGAGGATGAGGAAATGGGGGGGAAAAGGGGAAAGGAGAAAGGGGGAGGGAAAGAAGAGGGGAGGGAGAAGAGAGGGGAGGGGAGGGAGAAGAGAGGGGAGGGGAGGGAATACTGTAGATCAGATCTAGCTAAATTGAAACCACTATTCTGAATATGTGGGCTCAGGGAAGAAAGTCTGTATCTACTGTGATGTTTCTTATCAGGAGGTAAGAGCCACTTATATAGAAGAACATTTGAATTATCAAAGAGAAATTCCGGTAAACATGCCCTTCTTTGCACCCAAAGTCAGAGAAGATTATAAAACGTCTCTCCTTGAAGCACATTGAATGCATGAACCAGTAATTTTACAGGAGGCATTAGCAGGAGTTCACTTCCACAGATTCAGTAGTACATAAATAGTCACAGTTAGAAACAAGAATATACAGTCTAGCTGAATAGGCATAAGCCATAATCTTGTTTTGAAATAGTCATCCTGGAGGAAGAGAATAGGGCTAGATCCAGAACTCTGTCCTGTTTTATGCCCCTAAGGATTAAAATACTCATTCACTGTAGCTGCATAAATGAGCTCAGCATACCTGAAAGATAAATATATTCTTACCTGATCCATTCAGTAATTGAATGCAATTCACGCTACAGTTTAATATGAAACTACTTTAAGATAAATGTAGTTAAGTGAACTCATGCATAAACATAAGAAATGACTAGTGCTATATAATAGAAGAAGAAATGATAGAGGAAATGGGGAACATCTTTCTGAGCGGTCAAGAAAGACCTGATACTATAGCAAAACAGAGATGTAGGGCCTCTGAGAAACATCCAGACAAAATGATTTTTAGATAGAACAGATGAAAAAAAATTAAGTCAAGGGGAACCTCAGGCCCTTCACTGAATAAAGCCAGAAGAGAAGGGAAGCAAAAGACAATGGAGCACAGTTTCTGGTAGGGAGAGAGGCAAAAAGGATTTTTCAGGTATCATAGCACAAAAGGTCTTATAGGTCATGACATGGGTTAGATTTTCTTCTCTATGTTATGTGAAAACACTGAAAGAATTGAAGTAGGAAAAGAAGGATTTACTGTGACTGTTCAGTAAGGAATAGATTTATAAGAAAACAATAAATAAAAAGATAAATTAGGAATTTATCACGGTAGAGATTAGCTCCATAGGAAAAAGGATAATGATGGGTTAGTATAAGATAATAATAATGGAGGATGGATAGAAGCAGTTGGACTCCAAAGATCTTTTGAATATGAGATTGACCTGAATGGTTATTCATTCACCTAGGCGGATGTTGAAGAAAGCAGGGGCAGGGATGATCCACAGATGTCAGGCCTAAGCTATGCAGGGATTGGAGGGAAATCCTTCAGGCTTTCAATTACATATGCCTCGCTGCCCTGGTATGTAGTAAGCAAGCAGTCACATGGGTTCCTGGTTCTGAAAGGTGCTTCATGAGGGAGTATTGCATCAGAGTCACAACTCTGAAATGGGTATGAGTTTAAAGAGCATTTTGGAATGCCTTTGGTAAGGTCTGGCTCTTTGAACATTGCCTTCATGTCATAATGTCTAAGTAACATCAACTTGGGTTTTGAGAACTAAACAAGTAACTTCTTTCTTTCTGCCTAAATTTGGAATCAATAGAGAAGTACAGCATAGGTCCCAAAAGATAAAGACAAGGATGCCTAGGCTCAGGAGAGAGGCTGTCACTTCCCTTTCCATCTGCAATTCTCTACTCTAACCTTGAGCACATTTGTCCACTCTGTGGTACTGCTTCACAAGCCCAGGGTAAAGAAGGAAGCAGAGGGAAAGGGCCCACTGTTCCTGTTGTCTTTTGATTGTGCCCAATCCTTTGGGAAGAAAGTACCAGTGGACCACAGACCCTTGTCACTGCAAATTACTTGTTCCTACTCTGTAGAACTGAGAATTTGGCATAGTTTACTTAGGGGATAATGCAGATTCAAAGCAACTAAAGTCTCTTTCTGATCCCACCACTCAAGCTGTGTGTTAGTGGAAGGCGACTTAAGCACTCCTAGAAACTGATCACAAAAAATGAAGCAGAAATGATTTTCAAGTTAGTAAAGGTGTAGGCTTTATTAGCAAAAAAAAATTATTTTGTTTTAGTTTGTGCCTTGGAAAGGGGAGGTCTCTTAGCCCTTTGAGAAGCCATTCCAACTTCCCTATTCTTCACATACAAGATGGCAGGGCATATACCTGTATCCTTTTTCTAAGAAGTGAAATCCTTTCTGCAGCCATCATCTGAGCTAGATAAGAAATGTGTAAAGCCCCTAGAATAGAACTGTCTTGGTAGGTTGTACAGAAGTTCTAAGAATCTTAGGACTCCAATGAAGTCCAACATTGTAGGGACTTCTGCCTACCACCCATTTGTTAGGAACCAAGTGGCCACATGTCTGAGAAACTAGACATTGTTCTTCTCTTGTACAAGGCAGGCCCACATATCATCTACAGTTAGTGATGAAAACAGCAAGAAGTGAACAGAATATTCCCCAAAGGGCAAAAAGATGGGAATTATCAAGTATGCATTTGATTGACAATGAAAACTAACAGAGCTAAGTTTTATTTCATTCCATTCATTAGCTCTGAATACTTTTCACACAAATGTGTGCGTTTTTCTTTGTGTGTGTTTTTCTTTCTGTCATTGGTTTTGCTGTTTTGACTCCTCTGATTGTTGAAGTTCATTTTAATATAAAGTATTTTACTGTCCCACAGAAATAATTAGGAAGATGCAGAATGCTTTCCAGAGACATGTAAACAGAGCTGGAAAGGAACCTGCAGAGCTCCAAGGTTCTTGGCTTAAAGGGGTCTCATATTCTTCAAATGTTGATTTGATCTTCAATGAATTTGGCTATGGTATATTTTTGTAGGACAGAGCATCATTTGGCAAGAAGCCATACCTTTAGATACTATGTTTGCATTTCCTTTGCATGCTACCTTTTAGAGAGTAAGTGATGGAGTGGAAGCAGATCAGGTATTTGCAGTTACTCATGAGTCATTTGCTCTCACATAATTTAATATCCACAGAGCTTTGCTATTTATGGCACATGTTGAAAGGAGTCGACATATGTAGACATCTTCACTACGTAGCTTTATACTCTTCTTGAATACAAAGATGTAAATTTTGTCACCATTTATGCAACCTGTTAAAAATCTTGCTATTAATTCACGTGAATGAGTTTTCCTCTAAATTTTTAATTAAAACACGAATGCTTTGCACACTTCAATCTGCAATACACTACACGTACATTCTTCTAAATTCCGACTGATCATTGGCTAGGAGGAAATTTATTTATAAGTTTTCTCATACTGGAAAATTCCAACAAAGCAGCTATTTAAGTTAAAAACTAAACAATGTAAATTTATTATTAGTAATAGTGTCCTTTCCATATTCCTATGTACACCAATTGCATGTTCTAAGAAAAGAGTGGAGATCTATACAGGTGACTAAGTGCTTTAGCCTAGACAACTAGACTGTGTGTGTGTGTGTGTGTGGTGGGGGAACCACAAAGGAGGAGAAACAGTATTACTTAAAAGCCAGTGTTATGTAGATATGTACTATCCAAGTCAAAACCATTTATGCCTTAGGGTTTCTGCAAGTATTGAAATTTAGGGCTTTGGAGATGGATCAGCAGGTAAGAGTGTAGGGCATCTCAAACTGTTTATAGTTCCAACTGCATGGAATCTGATACCTCTGGCCTTCTGCAGGCACCTCTCACCATGTACACATACCCACATACACACTCACATATACACATAATTAAAAATAAAATAAGTGTTAAAAAGAAAATTTTGATTTTGAAGACAGACTACTTTGAGCTTCAGTTATTATAGTAATTAATTCTTTGTCAACCCTAACCCCTTCTAGAATAACAACTAATTCAGAAGATGGTCATATATTTTGAAATGTTCTCTTCTAATATAATTTTAATCTACTACAGGCATTTGTCTAGATTTTTCTATATCTAGAAAAAATAGAGTAACACAATATAATATTATTATTTAGTATCATATTATAAAAGGGAATAGGCTCTACAACAAATCATACCCTTTGTTCTTTTGATAGCTTCTATATAAATCCCTTTTCAGCTGCCCTTTTTGTAATTATAAATAAATGCAGTGCTATACATTCTTTTACCATACAATCTTTATTGTTAAAACTGTTAATGACTATGATATTAAAAGGGAAAAAACAAAGCTTTTTCTAGACTAATTCTTCAAAATATAAGTGTACATTTTGCTAAAGGAATGGAAGAGAATTGTTTGATTAACTGACACTCAGAAATCATTCCTGAGCAATCTGTTAGAATTTCTTTCCCTTTGCAATGTTTTCTGTTCTGTGTTATCAAGAACTATGAATCATAATTTCTGGCAGCTAAAATCAAAGGGGGTGAGAGTCTATTAGCATCCTAAAAATATGCATGCCCTAATGCTCTCTTAAAATATGTCTGCTCAGAGATGTTGCAGATTTTCTCAGCCAAGCAAAATGACATTAACTAAGACCCTGGCATGAAGATTTGCTTATTTTAGTTTGCTTAACAATGTAAACCATAGTACAAAAATATTGCTACTCTGTGGCACATAAGTTCTTCTCTCACACTCTGACCCACTGCTTGTTAATATTACATGATAAATGATCAAATCACTTGTGATCACTAATTATTTTGATCATTCACTTACAAAGACAAACTAAAACCGTTTTAGAATTAGTCCTTTTTCAGAGAGCATGGCTTCTTTCTGTTATAAAGGAATCTGGTTTAAATCACTTAGATGAAACCAGGAGTAAGTGAGAACAACTAATAATTTAAATCAAGACAGTATAATATGTCTACATAAGTAGCTGATAAATTTCTAGAAAACTTAAAAGTGATGCTAATGTTTCTTGCATTCTGCAGTCCATGAGGAAATTGACTTTATTTGCCTTGTCCTCAGGAAGGTTTACTACAGGAATCCAGAAGAATTTCCTAAACAGTATCAAAATCTGAGAGAGTGTTTCATTGACTCTGGGTACAGGGAAGGGAACACAGGTGCTAGATCTAAGCCAAAAGAGGTCGCATGGTACTCTGATGTTCAGGCAAAGGCCTACTGCCTCTGCAGAAAGTGGAGAGTGGTGGGCAGACGCTTCTGCTATACACTAGAGGGCAAGGGCTATAGAGCTGCATCTCCCTCTGCATGTCGTAATATTGTCTTATTAAATAGAAAACAGCAAATGCAGTAAAGGAACACTTCCACCTATTTTACTTCAAGTAACTGGTAAATTTACAAATCTCCACAAATATTATATTGTGTAAGCAGATAAAATGGATGTATTTGATAAATTCAGTGGAAAATACAGTGACATAATAAGAGAGGTGCAAAAAGTAACAAAGAACACAAAGAATTCTGGACACAACCCTGATGATCATATGTGGGAACAGGAAGACTTGGGAAGGGAGCCAGACTTCAAACAAGGCTTGAAGAATACACCTAATTAACAGTTGAGGAAACGGGAAAAAAATAGTGAGTGACAACAAAAAGTCTTAGTGCTATTTTATGCCAAGAAACCGAATTTAATTTTATTCCATTAGGCCACCATTATTCAAAGATGTCTCTTAAAACAAGAAATTCAATTACGTGATTATTAATACATTCCAAATGTATTTTATGTGAATATATATGTTGCAGAGAAAAATAATTTTATATTCAAAATATTGGAAACAGCTAGAGAAATGGATCAGTAGATGAAGCACTTGCCAACAACTATAAGATCAAACTGCATCCCCAGAAACCATGGAAAAGCCAGGCAGAAGTGGCTGTCATTGAAATCTCAGCAGTCCTGGGGATAAAAACAGGGATCCTCTCCCCAGGCATGGGTTGGCTAAGTAAACCAGCTGGAATCATTCTGGGTTTATACAAAGACCCTACCTCAATAAATAAAGTGGAGAGAGATTGAGAAAGATTGAGGCACATGCCTGACGTCAACTTCAACTGCTTGTACACACATGCATGTGTGTGAACTCACACAAACACGCGCGTGCGCACACACACACACACACACACACACACACACACACACACACACACACACTTTGCAAGCTGAACACAATGGCATACACTCTTAATTCAAATACTCAAGACAGTCTTAGGCAGGTTGATGGACTGTGTGTGTGTGTGTGTGTGTGTGTGTGTGTGTGTGTGTGTGTGTGTGTGCATTCTCTCTCTCATAAGTTACACTGGTATTCAATCAACTATACTTCAAATAAGATATAGATAAACTGTTTCTATTTTCCCATTTTCTACATGGATGTTTTTAAAAGGTACACTGATACAGAGAGAGAAGAGAAAGAGGTGCTGGAAGGGTCACTCCTTTCCTGGGGTCTCATCTCTCAACACTGCAGCATTGTTGATTGAGTTACCCATGTGTATTTACAAGGGTTTGTGCAAACCATAGCAATCAGAAATAGTCCTAGATGAGCTTGAATCATTTCTGCTGTGGCAGAAATAGGAAGTCCTCAAAGAATGAAGAGATTCTATCAAAGAGACACAGCTCAAATGGCATCCATTCACCAAGTTGCAGCATCAAATAGCAATATTCCATGTGGCACAGGGTACAAAACAAATTAAGAGTTCATACATCCACATTCATTATTAATAATTTTAAATATGGGACAGTGGAGAAAGAATGGAATGTAGAAGTTGAGGAAGTGTAAGGGAAAATGGTGCAAGGCTAATGTCTTAAGTTAAAGTCAATAGAGTCTATTAATCATACACAATATCATTGTTAACTGTGAGGTCTGGAAGTACAAAAGGACAGAAGCAGAATTGCAAATAGAATTCTGTCAGGAAAGAACAGACCAAAACAAGATGTAAATAGTCTAAAACTTCTGTTTTGCCTTGGAAAGTTTATCAGAGGAAAGTTACCTGAACAGCTTCCCTAAGATGGTGGAATAACTCCTCTGCTGATTGCTAAGATTGAAGTCTGGGCCTTTTGTATGGTAGGCAAGCACTCTACCACTGAGCTGCCCACCCTGTCCTTTGTCAATAGGTTTAAAAATCACTCTATTTGCTATAAACCTAATGATACAATTTAATCTCTGAGATTCAATGTTACTCTATTTATAAACATTTAAAGTGATGATACACCCATTTATGCACTGTTTCTTTTACAGTGTTTCTTTTACAGTTAACATTGTTTAACATTGAAAGATCTTAAGCTTTTCTGTGTCTTGGCATTCCTAATAATTGAAATGTGTCATAAATGTTTAATATTCTTATTCAATTATTTGTCCCTATCAAGGAAACTTCTATTTGCCACAGATGGAGACCATTATAGAAATCCACAGTCAGTCAAAATGTAGAGTTGTAGAGCCCAACCCAAAGGGATATAGCTATAGTACAATTCTTACTCCAAAGGCTCAGGGATCATTTCAGAAGGGAAAGAATGACTTTAAGAGACAGAGAATCAGAGAGTTTGCTGTGAGATTGTGTCTCCTAGAAATGTCAGAAGCTACACCTATAAAGTCTCACCAACGTGACCCCTTAAACATGAGCGAAACACGGGTGGCAACTACACACATGCTAACAAGGACTGGGAAAGCCCAACAAGAGATGGCAACCTGTATACAAAGGATTATAGACTACTAAGGAATCCTGAGAGCACTTAAAAAAAAAAAAAACAATTAGTGAAAAAAGAGGCCGTGAGTTTGAAAAAGAACAAGGAGGCAGGTTTTTAGGGGAGAAACAAAAGTGGGAAATGCTGTAATTATATTATAATCTCAAAAACTGAACAAAATTATTTTTAAAACTCACTTGTTTGGCTATATACCTGTTTTAATTTCACCAACCATGCTTCATATATTGCTATCTGGGCCTCATGTACTGGGATTTGAAGTTTTGAGTTTTTTATTTCAAATTATCCTAGCCAGATACTTTTTTATCTTTATAGTTCCAGATAAAATATGATCTTTTTCATTTTCTTTATATAGTCAGCTACCATCCACTTCATAATTTCAGCAACTTGTTAGGGAAAATGTCATTTTTACTTTTAAGACTATTTTGCATACTTATAATTTGCTTTCTTTGTTTTTATTTAATATGAAATAAGTCTGAGTTTTATAGATTTACTTCTCTCTGAGTATTAGCAATAAACACAATGATATAAAGAACATTACATCATTCATACAAAATTCTTCCATCTTTCCAAAATCCTGCTTACCAAACCCTTCAACTGCTAACCCTCAACAGCTACAATTCTGTTCTTGATTTATAAAAATGTCATATAATGGAGACCCACAGTAGGACTGAATACTTTGAAATTCATCTGAACAGCTATGATATTAATAATATGTTCATTCATGTTGCTGAATTGCTTGTGCATTATTGTTAGATCTTGGACCCACTGGCAGTGGCCTTATGTATTGTCCCAGTCACACCATTGCTACCTATATTGATGGGGTCTAGTTTGGTTTTATGCAGGTTCCCCATTTGTCAGACCTGAGTCAGTGATCTCTCACTAGCTCAGGTCAGTGGATTCTGTGGTTTTCCCCATCATGGTGTTGACTTCTTTGTTCATATTTTTGCTCCTGCCTCACTTCAGGAGCTTGGCCCATTAGGTAGTTGTGGGTTTCTGCTGTTTCTGGAAGAGGGCTCCAGCTTCTCTGGGATTATGGATTGTAGGCTGGGTATCTTTTGCTTTATGTCTGGTATCGACTCATGAATGAGTAATACTATATTTGCCTTTCTAGTTTTGAGTTACCATACTTAGGATGGTATTTTATAGTTCTGTCCATTTGCCTGCGAATTTTAGGATGCCATTGTTTCGTACTGCTGAGTAGTACTCCATTGTGTAAATATACCACATTTTCTTTTTCCATTCTTCAGTTGAGGGGAATCTAGGTTGATTCCAAGATCTTTCTAATGTTGCTATGATCATAGTTGAACAAATGTCCTTGTGGTGTAAATATGAATCCTTTGGGTATATGACCAACAGTGGTGTTGCAGGGTTTTGAGGTAGGTTAATTCCTAATTTTCTGAGAAATCACCATACTGATTCCGAAGAGTCTGAACAAGTTTGCACTCCCACCAACAATGGAGGAGTGTTCCCCTTTCTCCACATCCTCTCCAACATAAGCTGTCATTGGTGTTTTTGATTTTAGCCATTCTGATCGGTGTAAGATGAAATCCCAGAGTGGTTTTGATTTGCATTTCCCTGATGACTAAGGATGGTGAGCATTGCTCCTTCAACTCCTAACCCTTGACAGCTACAATTCTGTTCTTGATTTATAAAAATGTCATATAATGGAGCCACACAGTAGGACTGAAAACTTTGAAACTCATCTGAAAAGCTGTAAAATTAATAATCTGTTCATTCGTGTTTCTGGGTTATTCCATTATCTGTTCATGCGCTGAACATTTGTTTTAATTTGGAGGCAAGTTGAGTAGAGTAGTTGGAAACATTTATACATTTATTTTGTGAAATCATAAACCTGCATTTTGAGATAAGTGGAATTGCAAGGATATATAACTGGTTTATATCTTTACAATACATATATCATAACATACAATATTTATAATATAAAGCTTTATAATCAGCTTCTAAGCTGTTCTATAAAGTAACAGAAACATAATATACTCCATTAGGGTTGTAAAAGTTCCAGTCCCTCTACTTCCTAATCAGCATTTGATTTTGTCTGTATTTTTACTTCACTGTATAAAATTTGCTAAGATTTTGATGATTTTGCTTCTATTTTCATGAAGAATATTGATCTTCAGTTTTCATCATTGACTTTCTATTTTGTTTTTTACTAGCATGGAAAAGTTTCATGTCACAAAACAGGTTAAGCATCTACATTTGACTATATTCTTAATTCATACATTGGCAGAATTTGGGAACAAAATTGTCTAGTCTTAAAGGTTTCTTTTTCATGTTGTTAGTAGTGGTGTATGTCCTTTGACGGCCACAGAACCGTTATGGTTACCTATTTCATGCCAGCGGTGATTTTAGGATGTGTGGTTTTAGAGAAATTATTGGTTTCAATTAACTTGTAGGATTATGTACATAGAAATATCTGTAATATTCCTGTGTGTGTCTATGGAGAAGATGATGAGCCCCACCTTTCATTTCTGACATCAGTTTTCATGTCTGCCTTTGCATTTCTTCCTTCTCCTGTAAGTACATCAGGTTCAATGATTTTTTAATGACTCTGCTTTTTTAATTTTAAATTCTAAAATTCTACTTCACTTCTACTATTTTGAACTATTTCTAGCTTGTTAAAATGAAGTCCATGACACATGTTTTGCATGACACGTTTTTGTTTTCTACTAGAAGTATTATTCATCTGAACACTAACTACAATGATTACATCAAAGACTATTTGATATATTATATTTCATGTTTCTCAAACAGAAAATAAGTACAAATTTCTCTTGAGACTTTCTGTTTAGTACAAGAATGATACAGAAATTTTATTTGTATTTGTATTAATAGTATCTAATTTGATTCATAGAACATTGCATTATTTCAATTAAATTATCTTAAACATGTCCCTTGAGATTTGTTTATGATCAATGATATGCCTGGCTGCAACTGATATATATATATATATATATATATATATATATATTATATATATATATATATCATGAACTATCGTTCTGCTTATGTTACCTGGATAGAGTTGGTGCAAAGTGAAAGGCCTTGCTGGTTTTCTATTCATTCTTCTGATCTAAGAAAGAAGTATAAACATCCCCATAATAAATGCAGGTTTGCTTTCTGTCCTTTCAATCAGTGAATTTTCATTTTATATTTTGAAGCACGTTTATTTGAGAATGGGTTTTTGGGGTGGCCACATTTCCTTAGGTAATTTACTTTTATCAACCTTCTTTATTAAGCTGAACTTTGTTTCTGCTTTGCTCTGAAACAAGGATAATATTTAGGGATACTAATATGGTCACTGCTGCTGGTTTTTTTTCTGTTAGTGTTTTATGGTATATCACTTCCTATACTATTGCTTTTTCTGTATTATTGTACTTGACATAAACCTTTTATAATCAATATAGAGTTGTGTTTTAATCTAGTCTAAAATTTGTATTTTATTAACATAACTATAAAGTGATGTGTTTACATTTATACTCTACTATTATAGCATTCGTATCCTGTTTTATCATATTTGAAAATTCCATTTTCCTGTCCCTGACTTTATTCACTATTCAAATCACTTTTAGTATACCACTGAATTGAATCATATTCCTCTATATATTTTATTATTTTGTGCTTATTCTAAGAATTACAATGTCTAACTTTCCACTGCTTACTTAGAACCAATATTTAGCACTTGGAGAAGAGTACAGTGCCTGATGTGGTCCTTCATGCCTGGTCTTCCTGATTTCAGTGGTGCAGTCTTCAGTTACAGCTTTTTTGGAATTTTCTCTTCTCCCCTGGTAGAGGTTGTAGATTACTTACAATGCTTCTTATTTTCTCCTCTTAGGAGTCTACGGAGACTCTTCAGTCTGGGATTTTATATCTTTCTCAGTTTATCATCATTTCAAATACTTTTGTACTATACTGCCTCATCTTTTGAGAGTGCTGTGACATGAATATCATAGCTCTTCATTTAATCTCACAGTTGCTGAGACCTTTACTCTTTTTACTCCATCCATTTGATTGATGTATCTTCTAACTCACTGACTCTTCACTCACCTTCAATATGTTCTTTAGTTTCTCCAACTCTTTGTCTACCTATTTGAGATTCTTCATTTGCTTGTTTGGTAAAAATCTTAGTGTCTTCATTATTTCTTAATGTATAGTTTATATTATTATTATAAAGTTTCTACTATGTATTTTTTGTGTCTTCCAGATATTATGAAGACTTTCTTTATACTTGTTTGTGAGTATTCAGCTGTACTTGGAATGTTTTTATAACAGATGTTTTAGTCTTCATCAGGCAGTTCCAACAGTACTAACGATTAAGTGTTGTTGCCTGTACTTAGCCCAAAAAACCTGAGATTGTGCTGAATTCTTGTTTACCAATTAACTATGCCTCTTATCCTGGTCACCACATTAAAATATTTCCTTCTTAGGGTCCAGTTCATGTTTAAATAGCATGAACAATGTTTTGAGGGGTGTTGTTTTTTTATTTTACCAAATCATCATTCCAGTTAAGTTCAAACCTCAAGCCTTGGTTCATGACTTTAATGTATATCCTTGCTGTCAAGTTTCTTTCTCAGCAAATCACACCAGCTTTTGTGTTTGTCAGCCAGGGATCAATCTAGAACATGATCTTAGATACTCTCTATCTTAGTTCCATTCCCAAATATCATATACCTTTTAAGATTAGATCAGTATACACTCAAATCAAGGGTGACACTGAGTTTTTATAAATACTTTGAAGGGATTTCTATACCAAGTTACCCTATCTCCAAAAGTTTCATGCTACTTTCTCATTCCCTACACTTCTATTTTACATGGCTTTACACTTTCCTTTGACATATACTTTCTAACTAGATAGTACCCAGGGCCAAACAGAGAAAAGAACAAAGGCAGACATTTTCACTCTCCAGTGTTTGTATCATTTGTGGATCCCTGTCTGCTCCATTGCCACTAACAGAAGATCTCTTCCCTTATCCTGTAGCTACAATTAGGAGTATTTTCCCTGAGATATTTAACTGTATGAATTCAGAATAGTACACACACAAGAAAGAACAACAATAAATGTAGGTGGAGTTTTTCATAGAGACTGCCAGCTCCCAAATAACCACTCAGAGACTTCTTATTAATTATAAATGCTTACCTGGTAGGTTTAGCTAGCTATTATAAATTAAATTGACCCATTTCTATCAATCTATGTGCTGACTCAAGGCACAATCACCTCATGTAACTACTACTCATCCTGGTCTCTCTGGGTCTCTTGGAGTCTACTCAGACTCCACCCCTCTTCTTTCCAGCATTCTTTTTGTCCTGAAAATCCTGCCAAGCCATCAGTCAGTAAGCTCTTTATTAGCCACTGAGAGTATTACACTTTTACAGCATACAAAAAGATTATTCCACAATGGATAAATTCACTATAAGTTCAGTATTGCTAAAATTTCTATTCAGTGTCTTCAAGTAGCCATACCATCATTCTGTCCAGGTTCTAAACCTTTTCTAGGTAAGAATAGCAGGCTGGAGCACTTCCTCCAAATTATTGGGAACTATAAACCTGGAGAACTGAAGGATGGTTTGTTGTTTTGTTTTGTGTAAGTTAAGCTTATACAGCATATACCTACTTTAAATTAACTTTATAAAAAAAAGCATATCTGGAGAAATCCTTAAAAGAAAAGATAAAGTAAGGGGGAAGAAATGAGAGAGTAAATGAAGGAAGAAGAAAAGAAAAGAGTGAAGAAAGAGATAAACAGGAAGGAACAGACTAGAGGGGAAACTCGGGGGAGAAAAAGAAAGGAGGATAAAAGGAAATGAAAGAGTAATTTCAATCACTTGGTGTGGGGAGTGAGTTGATTAAACTATGGCAACTCTACTTTGTTTGGTGAAAGAGGTTATGGCTCATGGCTTTTTGCCTCACATCTTGTTTACCCAGAATTTCCCGAGTCTCTCTTCTTTCTTTCCATAACTGTTTTGATTTCCCACCTAATTATATTCTGCCTAGCTATATTCAAAACAGTTTTATTCATCAACCAATAAAAGCAACACATATTCACAGAATACAGAAGGACATCCCACATTAGTAAACTAGTCAGACTGGGGACAAAGATCAGTCAGGAGACTACTTGCCTGGTATCATAGTTCCTTTAAGCTGTCAAATTGACACAGCCTACAATCATCTGAGGGAATCTCAACTGAGGAACTGTTTGGATCTGATTAACCTGTGGACAAGTCTGTAGGGCATTTTCTTGATTGCTGATTGATGTGGGTGGACCCAGTCACTTTGAGCAGCACCATCTCTAGGGCCTGACCCTGAGCTATAAAAGAAAGGTAGCTAGGCCTGAGCCAGATAATAACCCAGTAATCTGCTTCTCTTTTGATTTCTGCTTGAGTTCCTACCCTGACTTCATCTATGATGAATTTGTGACATAGAAGTATAAGACAAACTTTCCTCCCCAAGGTGCTTTTGGTCAGAGTGTTTTATCATAGAAATATAATGAAACTAGAACACTAAGCATGTGTGATGCCCTGAGCTCAATCCCCAGAACACACAGACACACACAAGGGTGTGGCAGCAGAGGCAAGATGATCAGGAGATAAAGATTATCTTCAGTTACATCAAGGAGTTCAAGACCAGGCTTAGTGTCAAGAGATCTTGTCAAAATAAACAAACAAATAAAACCACAATAAAATAATCATTATTCATTTTAATGGGAATATGTTGAGAAAATGATGTAATTTTCAAATTCTTTCTCCCTGTTCTGTTTTGCTGTCCTTAGAGTAGAATGGATAAGCTAGACTAATGTTAGCAGTACCCACCATCAGACAAGGAATGGAGATAAAGTAAAATTTTCACTTAGTGTATCATTTTCAATTGTGAAAAGGTGAGATTACAAGAACAGGTATTAACACAGATGTACAGAGATATGAATGTCTTTCCTTGCTCTTCAGCTCCAAATGGTCTCATGTAAATACATGTAAATGGCAAAAATACCCTTACTATTAACTTTGACACAAAAGAACATATCTTCTTTTCAGTACCTCATGAAACTTTCTCCAAAACTGACCACATTTTTGGACATAAAGTAAATCTCAATAGATAAAAAACAATGGGAATAACACTCTGCATCCTATCAGACCACCACAGATTAATGCTGGATATCAACAACAGAGGCAACAGAAAGCTTATGAATGTGTGTAAACAGAACAACACATTACTAATGAAAAATTGTTCAAGACAAAAAAAAAGGAAAGAAATTAAAAACTTTCTGTAACTGAATGAAAATGAATATACAACAGACCTATTCCTGTGGAACACAATGAAAATGGTTCTAAGAGGCAATTCATAGCACTAAGTGCCTACATTATGAAATTGGAGAAATCTCATATGAGTACATTTAACAATACATCTAAAAGCTCTAGAACAAAAACAAAAATAACAACAAAAGGGGTAAGAGGCAAGAAATAATCAAACTCAGAGCTAAGGTCAATATAACATAAGGAAAAAACTTGCAAAAAATCAATTGAAACAGAATTTGCTCTTAGAGAAAATCAATAAGATTGACAAACCCTTAGTCAAATTAACTAAAAGGCAGAGAAAGAAAATCTAAATGAACAAAATTAGAAATAAAAAGAGGCACATAACAAGAGACAATGAGAAAATTCATAGACTCCTGAGGACATATTTTAAAAACCTATACTCCACAAATTGGAACATCTAAAAAAAATTTTAAATAATTTTCTTGATAGGCACCACCTACCAAAGTTAAATCAAGATCAGATAAGCAATTTAAACAGATCTATAAAACTAGTGAGATAGAAGTAGTAATAAGTAATTAAAGTCAACCAACCAAAAAAGACCAGGTTTAGCACAGAATTCTACTAGACTTTCAGAGAAGAGTTAATGCCAATACTCCTCAAATTATTCCACAAAACAGAAAGAGAAGGAACACTGCCAAGTTCATTCTGTGAGGTTGTAGTTACCCTGATATCTAAGCCACACAAAGACACATTAAAGAAAGAAAATTACAGACCAATTTCCCTTATGAACATAGATATAAAAACAATCCAAGAACACATCAAAAAGATCAGCTGCAATGATCAAGTAGGCTTCATTGCAAATTTGCAGAGATGGTTCAATATATGAAAATCAATACATGTAATCCACTATACTAAAAAATGAGAGAGGAAAAAACACATAATCACCTCATTAGGTACAGAAAAGTCCTTTGACAAAAATCCAACAACCCATTATAATAAAAGTCCTGGAGAGATTAGAGACACAATGTACATACCTACCTATAATAAAGGCAGATTGCAGCAATCCTTTAGCCAACATTAACTTAAATGAAGAGAAATCTAAAACAATTCTTCTTTAATTTTAATTAGAAAGAAAATTATTTTACAAGTCAATCCCAGGTCTGTTTCCTTCCCCTCCTCCCATGCCCCCCCCCAGATAACACCCTACCTATCCCATACCCTTTCTGCTCCCAAGGGAGGGTGAGGCCTTCCATAGGGAAGTCTTCAAAGTCTGTCATTCTTTGGAATAGGGCCTAGGCCAACCCCCTTGTGTCTAGCCTCAGGGAATATCCCTCCATGTGGGATGGGCTCCCAAATTCCATTCCTATGCTAAGGATGAGTACTGATCCACTACAAGAGGTCCCATAGATTTCCAAGGTCTCCTCACTGACACCCACATACGGGGGTCTGAATCAGTCTCATGCTGGTTTCCCAGGTATCAGTCTGGGAACCAAGAGTTCCCCCTTGTTCAGGTCAGCTGTTTCTGTGGATTTCACCAGCCTGGTGTGGACCACTTTGCTCATCAGTCCTCCTTCTCTGCAACTGGATTCCAGTTCAGTTCAAGGTTTAGCTGTGGGTGTCTGCTTCTACTTGCACCAGCTGTTGGATGAAGGCTATACGATGTCACATGAATTAGTCATCAATCTCATTATCAGAAGAGGGCATTTAAGGTAGCCTCTCCTCTGTTGCTTAGATTGTTAGTTGGTGTCATCTTTGTAGCTCTCTAGACATTTCCCTAGTGCCTGATTTCTCTGTAAACCTAAAATGTCTCCCTCTATTATATTATCTCTTATCTTGCTCTCTTCTGTTCTTCCCTCAACTCAACCTCCCTGCCCCATCATGTCTTCCTCACCCCTTTTTTTCTCCCCTTAACTTAAAGCAATTCTTCCAAAATCAGGAACAAGACAAGACTGTCCACTCTCCCCATACCTATTAAATATAGTACTTGAAGATTGGATAGAGGAATAAGACAAATAAGAAAGGAAAAAGTCAAAGAATCTTTATTTGTTGATGATATGATTGTATCCATAAGTGACTCTAAAAACTCTACTGGGCAACATCTAACCTAATAAACACTTTCAGCAAAGTAGCAGGCTCCAAAATTAACATGCAAAAATCAGTAGACTTCCTATATACAAACGGCAAACAGCCTGAATTGGAAATACAAAAAAATAATAATAATGAATAACCAGTAAAACAATACATCTCAAAATAGCCTCAAAGAAACTTAAATGTCTTGAGATAAGTCTAATTAAGAAAGTAAACTAAGGGGCTAGGAGAGAAGGATGGATCTCCCTGGGAGGGGAAATAGAGGGCTGGAGTGGAAGGAGAGAGGACTGCTGCAAAAGCAGGAGGCTGAGAGGACCAGGAAGAAAGCTGTGCTCATGCCAGTCAGGCTCCATGACAAGGATCACCAAGAGACAGATCCTGGACACCAGGAGTGCTGAGACAACATTGCAGCCCCACTCCCTGGTAGCAAATGAGTAAGTAGATGGTGGTGTGATGGGAGAGAAGGAAGCAAGCAAATGGGTGGTGGAGAAATGGAAAGTGAGCAGTTTGTGATCTATGAAGTGAGATGGAACAGGATACAGGAAAGCTGTTGCTGTTCTTGCTCCTTGAGAAAAGGTGAATTATATTGCCCATCAATTGAGACAGTAGCAAACACAAGTGCTATACCTCCTTCCTTTGAGAAGAACTGACCACTGTATGCATCACTGTGAATCCCAAGACTATATCCTAGCCCAGGGAGAAGATCAGTACCTTCAGAATGGAGACTCACAACTGAGCAGACATGTGCTGCTGTGTTTGCTTCTTACATTGGCCTGCCTGCTCCTCTCTCTGGTTGGTTGTGGTGGTGGTTCAGTCATGATACTGGATGACTCTGTGATGAATTACAGTTTTACTGTGCTGCATCTAATTTTGGCCAGAGATTTATTTCCTTTGGAAGCTTTGGATTGGACAAACACTTGACAACAAGAGGCCCAGCCCACTGTCACAAGGAGTGGGCCAGAAGAAAACACCCAGAGACCCCACCCAGGGCATGGACTTCTTGCAACATGAACCACTAGAATATGCAAGTATGGGATGGAGAGATGGGAGGGACAGAGAAGTGGGACAGCTTCTGGTGACTCATGGTAGAGAAGAACAGCCCGATGTGAGTAGCCTGGGAAGCCACCTAAGACCATGATGTCACCACCTGTTCTGATCACCAAAGGCCATGTGGATATCTCTGGTCTGGAATGTCACTTGGGGCCACACTGATATGAAAAGACTGCTCAGAGTTGGCCCTGTACCTCAGCAGCTGCAGCTGGGTCTTGCACCTCACCTGCGTAGCATAATAGAGCTGGTCCTGCTGAAGAGGGGCATGGCTCAAGTGAGCAGGCCCTGAGGGCATCAGCATGGAAGAAGTGGCCCTGCCCCAACTTGCCTGATGTGGGGGGCGGCATAAGATAGAGAAAGATGATCCCCCTTGCCCTTTGCCACCTTTGATGGCAAGAGAGAGAGAGCCGGCCTCGAGGGCATGAAAGTGGGAGAGCTGGACCTGACCATCACCAGCTGCAGCACTTGGGAGAGTGGTCCCTACAAGTCACCTGGGCAGCACAGTAGAGCTGGTCCTCATGGTGTGGGTGTGGGTGAGCTAGCCCTCATGAGAATAGGCGAACTGGCCCCAGCCTTGGGTGAGCTAGTTAGGCCTATGCAGAAGAACTGGCCCTAGTGGCAAGGATAGGGAGAGCTAGCAGGCTAGACAACTCAGCAATCATCCAGGTCTATGAGTTGGTCCACCCCAATATCCACCCCATCTATGAACTGCTAGAGCAGGTGAAGGGGCCAATCCTGAAGATCCAAAACTGCAGAATCTCCATGACACAGGGCAACAACAGGATATCAAAGAGGAGTCCCAGTAAGGGTCCAATACTACAACAGAAGCCAGAGGCCTTAAAACAGATAAATGACTCATTGCAATGAACATTTACAAATAAAAATGTATGAATTAAAGGGTATACTGTGTGATTCATGTGACATACTCACCATAGCTTCCATGTTTTGTTTTGTTTTGTTTTTTGTCTTTTGAGGGGGTGAGGAAGAGGTTGCAAGGGCAGAGGGACAGAGATATGAGTGGGATTGTGATGCATTATATGGAATCCACAAAAAATCAATAGAAAGTTAAAATAAGCCGGGCATTGGTGGCACACACCTTTAATCCCAGCACTTGGGAGGTAGAGGCAGGTGGATCTCTGTGAGTTAGAGTCCAGCCCGGTCTCCAGAGTGAGTGCCAGGATAGGTTCCAAAGCTACACAGAGAAACCCTGTCTCGAAAAAAAAAGGAAAAAAAAAGTTAAAATAATAATAATAATAATAATAATAATAGTCATATTCTCATCCTTAATTGTAACTAAATGTTCAAACTCCATGTTTAAAAAGAATTGCAATACATTGATCTATCTAGATGTGCCAAGACACTCTCTCCTTCTCAAGAACCTTAATCATCTTTGCTTTGTCATAAAATGTGACATATCCACAGTTTACAGTAAATGAACTATATTAGATGGCCATTATCCAGGGTACCACAGGCACTTTAAAGAGTTTCATATCTTGTGCCCTTTATCATATAACTTCTCAAAAGATTAAGTGGCACTAATTCGATTTGTGAGTTCAGTTATATTATGAGGAGTTACTGAAAAGACCTTATTTGGAATTGTTTATAAATATATAGGATCATAAAAACACTCATATGGACATGAAAATATTCCTGTAATAGTGACAGTCCAAAGACTTGAAACTGAATGGTGAAAATAATGTAGTTTCAGTAATCCAAAACAGCCATCAATTTGAGAGGTTTTCTCTCTATGTGACTTAAAAGAATCGAGTACATCCATTGCCAATCACCAGCCAGACAAGAGGGAAACCAGAGAAATAAAGATGTCCTTGACCCCTCTCCCCTTGGCCTTATATTGACTGAATTCAAACAGAAGGCAAAGGGCAAGAGTGCCTGATTAATGCAACCCATTGAGCTTCGCCTCCCAGGGCACCAAAAAGGGTGAAGAAGGGTAACAGACGAATGCAGGAGAAACAGAAGAGCCTGTAAAGTCCTTTTGTTTGCTCTTCATCATCTGTGCTTGTCCTTTGTCCAGATGAAAAACACATGTCACTAACATAGGGGACACAGAACCCCATCTGTTGCTACCTTAGCATAGAATCATGACAGTTCAGCCATATGCTCAACAAAAACCTGAAACCTATACAATATATCAAAGTCATAAGGTAAAATGGGACAAAGAAATGATTAACAAAATAGAGTTACGGACCTGTAAAAAAAGTTGGTACCTGAGGTTCTATTGTTTCCCAGGATTGCTCCTCTTCCTCCAGCTCCTGAGCTGCTAGAGAATTTTCCAGGTGAAGAACCACAGCCTTTATTCCCAAAAGATGTATGTTCTTAGGATTACTGACTTTACAGGACACTCATAATTTCCTCACGGCCTAAAATAATTGGATATGGGAATTATGCAGCATCCCAATGAGTGGTCTGACTTGAAGACGTGAGGTCCCTTTCCCTTTACAAAATGATAATCCAATCTTGCCTGGGTAACAAGGATCAATCATCCCTAACAATATGGTAGCCACAATTATTTGGGGTAGGGGGGACTTAAGGCATATAACTGTGGTCCCTGGAGGGAAGCATATCTTTCATTATGATTAAAACATCTTAAGCTATAAAGCCCAAATTCATGCATCATGAATAAAAATACATTAAACGGAATCAGAAGAACACTGGAGAGAGGGGGCGTTTTCATACTCAGTCCCACTCCCTCATTCCTGCAGACAAGCATTTCAGCTTTGGGATAAACAGAGTCCTACATGAGTTACACTTGAGTATATATCACTTTTCAAGCTAGCACTCATCCCAGCGCAGAAAGAAGTACACACAACAGGTACATAATAACATGTCTGTGTCAGCACAGCAGTTTACTTCCTCTGGGACATATTCTTGCCTCAGTTAAGGGACTGTCTATGAGTTGGATTAGTTCAATAAACTGTGCTCACCTGGATAACCTAAGCCAAATTCCTGCCTACAAGACATAGATATTCTCCACTTGTAAGAAACACCTCAGGCAGTAAACATCTACTTCTAGTTCTAAATAGTCTTCTGTAGGTGACCACTGCCATATGGCCCTGTCAGTCAAACACTTTTCACCACTTCATCTTTGATATCATTATTTGATATCTCTGATTGAGAAGAGACACAGTGTGGTCTCTGGTACTGCATGATTCATTATTCCAGCAAAATCTAATGGGTCAGTATCAGCGCACTGTCTCCTATGGTCATTGGCTACCTCCAGAAATAGTATGTGGGGATGGTGCAGTTTTTCCTGGTCATTTCCCTGGGTGCTCAACTGAAGAAGGACTCTTCTTGAGAGTGTTCAACAGACAGAGTATATTGTCTAAATGTCTGTACATTTTCCCCACTGCAGTATTTCAAGATATCTATGACATTTCTTCCTTGCTGACTCTGGATGACCATTAAATCTACTTCTCAGAGCACCAATACATTGTGACCAGGTGGCTGACAACACATTAAATTCACAAACTCAAATAAAGTCAACCACATAGATGACTCTGGTCCAAACTAAATTGTTTTTCCCCTTTGCTTAATACCTTTAGACACTGCTCATATACAAAACAGTGTCCTCCTGCTATTTTACAACTTGACAAGGCTCTGAAAGCCTTTTGGGTGTGGTCCATTTCCTTACTAATTAGAAGTTGTATTTCTCTGTCCAGTTTCTGCTGTCTACTGCTTTTTGCTACATTGACTCTGAACCTTAGGCAGATGACTTCACATATATGAGTTAGGGAGTGAGGAGATTGCTCTATTGGTAAAGCGCTTCCCATAGAAGTGTGAGGACCCAAGGTCAGTCTCCAGAATCCACATACAAAGAGTGGAGCAAGGTGGTGGTGTGTACTTACAACCCCAGTATTAGGGACATGGAGACAGGCAAATCCTTGAGGGACTTACGGGCCAGCCAGCCTATCCTGCTTCTTGAGCTGCAGGCAAATGAGAGACCCTCATTAAATAATGTCATCCTAAGGGTTGATCTCTAGCTTCCACACATAAGCAAACAAATGTGAACCTTCAGAAACATGCACCAAAAAAGGAAGGTAATAAAATCTCTTTCTTAGGGATAATTTGAGAAAAAAAAAAAACCCATGGGCAATTTAAGTAAAACTCTAGGAAGAAGTTCCTTGGACAAAAGAAACACAAAACATTGTAGCATCCCCCCCTTTAAGCATTAGACCTGAGCAATATCTGTACATACAAACAAAAATATTGACAGAAACATCATTGCATATATAAATATGTAAGGAGGTATTAATATTGCAAAGCTAATTTGTTTAATTCAGACAATTATACATGGGGTAGATGCTCAAAACATTATATGTGGCATTAAATTCTAATCTAAAGTTTTGATATATATACTTGTCCTTGGAGTTTATTCTCCTTCAAACATCTATATCTGAAGAAAATATTCTGTAGGATTTCCAGATATACCAGTAAAAGCCAAATGCATCATAAATTGATATTTTAATTGCTCATGAGTGGGATTGATGCCGAGCCTTGAGTATACTTAGCAGGTTTTGTTTTCCATGAAAGGCTTCATTTCAGTTGACATTGGCAATCAGATTCTGTATTTCAGCTCCACTGGGGTAATTATGTCAAATTCAGCTTGGGAGGGTAGAAGTGTTCAGTAGAGAGCAGTTGCCCTTGTTCACAAGGAAAGAGAACAAGGAGGATGAAGGATACTCCCTGAATTCATCCTACTTTGAGAATGGCAGACTTCTTATAGAAGCCCAGTAGGAAAATGAATGCCAGAGAGCTGCTTTCCACTTTATATGGCAGAAGTCAATGGAAAAATAGTAAAAGCAGACTGCAGAAAATTCATTTCTTCACTGATGTGTTTGCTTTCCTAGTGTCAGGGAAGAAAAGTATCAGCAAATGGTTTCTCCACATGTTTTAATTAAGTTGTTGGGGAACACCCTTTATAAAAAGCTGATGCTTTGGGTTGTGATGCTGATGCAAATTGCTTTAAGAACCTACAGTTTGGGGGATGACCATATGTATATTTTATGCAGGCTTTGGGAAGCAACTTTCTTAATAACAAAAAGGTGTAGTATATAAACTCATAGTTTAGAGTCATGTATTAGAAATTCATTCATCCAAAATACTTCTCCAATGTGTAAAATTGAGATACAAAACAGTCATCCCATAATGTGCTTCAAGATGTAACAGATGTATTTCTCCATTCTTGTGGGAACCTGTGGATTAGCCTTCCCACATGAGCAATCCCTGGGCAGGAAGATCATTTCCTCCTACTTTCCCCACCAACTCTGTTGCAATTTGCAGGACATTATGGGATATTTGCCACAATATGTGGGATAGTTTGGTCTCTCCCTGGAATTTTGCAAGCATGCACTAACATGGTTTGAAGCAGAAACCAAGATATTTGTTTCATATGGTGAGAACTAACATAACATAATACTTCAGGATGGGACCAGGAGCTTGCCTTGTTTTTCCAAAGCCATTAGCACTGACAGTTGCATCCCATTTGTTTAGTCAAACTGCAGAATGGAAAGGCATAACCATTAGCTACAGATATCCCTGCTGATTTAACAGCGTTAGAGATTGCAACATCATATCTCGATGCTGGCAGGAAGCAAAGGAAGCTGGCAAATCCATCCAAAAGTGGGTTCTCCTTTTACGAGAAGTTTAATCTCTGCCATTCTGTATATTGTGAGCAGCACAAAGATCGAGCAACAATAAGCTGTTGTTCTTATACCTTTTTCATTTGATAGGCCTGGCAAAACCAGAAAATAGCATGAAACCTATATAAATAGCTTTTAATTTTATTAACTTATTTATCATGCAACTTACTCTTGAAAAATTATATCTCAATTCAGGGGTAAAAGGGGTAAAATGATTTCTGATCATCAAAACAGAAAAACCTTGGTTTTGTAAAAAAAAAAATCCAAATTTTAAGAAGAATACTAGGAAGTTTTTAAGAAATAACAACCCACTTAAAGTGTTTTTATAATTACTATGTTTCTTATTTTATTTGCAATTTTTGCAGGATATTCTATTTAAGATATGCCAAAATATAAAAACCTTTGTAGGGTGCATTTAAAAAGGATACAGTCAACTGAAGTGATTTGATGAACTCCAAGTTGTTTATGCCATGACTGATGTGATAAAAACTGTGAGTCCCAGGACTTATAGGATGCATTAGTATTAAATAACCAGATGGACTTGCAAATGCAGTGGGTAATTGCATCACAATATAGCTGGTCAAATCATGAGCTGAGTTCTATATTAGTATAGGGATAATTCTGAGTGCACACAATGAGATCAAGGGCAATCCTAGAGACATTTCTACTATCAGCTATCAAAACTGAAAACAACAGCCTGTCAGACTATGACACCGGTCTTTGTGAAGAGAATCTTTCTTAAAACACACATACAAAACAACACCAACCGAGACTGAAAAAAGCCTTAGTGTTTTAAAGAAACAAAATGAAGAAGCAAAATCCTGTTTACCTAAATCCCCGTGTTCTCTAGAGTTGTACAAAATGTTCTCTTCTTTCTCCTCCCTCTCCCTCATCAACCCAGGCTACTTTGTCTTTTGTAACTATTCTCTATAAACCCACACAAACACACTAGCTAAAAGCAGCATCTACAAACTCGCCAAGACAAGAATGACACTAAGACAGATTACCTGCCTTATTTTTACTTGCCCTCTAAACAGTATAGACAACTTGTTGTCTCCTTGAAACATTTAACTCCTTTGGCATCATAAGACATAGTTTTGCTGGTTCCCTATCTACTCTGGTCACTCCTCTGAAAGGCTTGCTCTCTTCTCCCTATGGTCATCAGTTATGATATAGGGATTCTTTTTTATGTTTGCTTTTCTCTTTTTTTCTTTTTCTTCTTCCTTCTTTTTTTTCTTTTTAGTGTCTTTTTACTAAAAATAATTTTTATATAATATATTCTGATCACAGTTTACCCTCCCTCATCTTCTTCCTGATCTTGCAGACCTCCTTACCATGAAACTCCAACCTTCTTTTCTCTCCCTTTTTAGAAAACAAGCCAAAAAAAAGGAAAATCATGAGAAATACATACACACAAAAAACCATAAAAACAGAAAAACAAAAAACATAATATACAAGAAGAAGACTAGTAGTATAAAA
Organism: Cricetulus griseus; assembly: GCF_003668045.3. Lineage (NCBI taxonomy): Eukaryota > Metazoa > Chordata > Mammalia > Rodentia > Cricetidae > Cricetulus > Cricetulus griseus. The sequence goes on from NC_048599.1 coordinate 128,752,779, forward strand.
AAATGCCCAAACAAAGAAATATGAGACAAAAAAGTCTCTGAAAGTTTTATTGGGTCATGTTGGCAATATACTGAAGGGCATGGGGTCCCCTTTAAGTGATGCTTGTACACCCAGTGAGACTTCATGGAGAAAACTGATTTTTCCTTTGCAAGTGGTTGTGGATTGAAGATAGCTTCTTGCTTAGGAATAGGAGCCCATGTCCACTTCCTTATTCTCAGTTCTAGGACCTCATCTGGTTTCGACCTGTGCAGACCCTGTGCATGCAACCACATTCTCTGTAAATTCATACATGCATCAGCCAGTCCAGTTATATTGGGAAGAGGCTGATCTTCTGATGTCCTCCACCACCTCTGGCTCTTACAGTCTTTCTGTCTCTGCCATAGGGCTACCTAAGCCCTGACAGGAAAAATTTGATGGAGACATCCAAGGTTTCTTCCTCCTGCACATTACTCATTTGTGGGTCTCTGTATTAGCTTCCATCTGCTGATTGAGGAAGCTTCTCTGGTGATGGCTGAGTGAAACACTAATCATTTCACAGGGTTTGAGTCCATGGTCACAGAGAAAAGGCATGGTGGCATGAACACCGGAGAGCTCACATCTGCATCCTAGGCTTATACGGAGGCCCTGGAGTGTGTCCCAGTGTTCCCTGTTATCACAAGCTCTTAGAAGTCTGATGGGGGAAGTACTTCTGTATATGTTTATCTTATTGATTGTTAAATAAAATACTGTTTGGCCAATGAGACAGCAAGTATACTAGACGGGACTAGGAGTCAAAGAGGATTCTGGGAAATGTAGTAGAGAAGTGCTGATCTAGGCAGGAAGTGACATAGCAAGGAGACTCATATTTAAGCGAAGGAGAAACAGGAAGGGCCCTCTTTTCCCCTCTGCTCCTGCTCCAATGTGATCCACCAGCAAGGAGGGATGCCAATAAGGTGTCCGATAAGATAAGTCTTATAAAATATATAGGTTTATGATAGTTAAAACTGAGCTAACAGATGAGAATCCTAATCATTGGCCAAGCAGCATTGAACCTAATACAAGTTACTGTGTATTTGGGCCATAACTCGGGCAGGCAGCTGGCGGAAAACTCACACGTGGCAGTGGGGCTCAGGCAGCTTTTGGCGGAAAGATTTATCGTAACAGAAGTCTCCGATTTGTGTTCAAGTTTAACAGTGCTCTACATCTTAAGCTTAAGTCTACTTTCTTTGGAATTCCAGGAAACCTCCATTGGATTCGATTTTGTGTTATCCTTTTGTGCTAAAAGTTTTTGTGTGACATGTTCAGTTGACTGTTATATGGAATTGAGTATTTGGTATATTCAGGACTGATCTGATCATAGATTTTATTCTAAACTTGGTGTTTTTCCAGTATTTCCTGATAACATAGGATTGACATTGATGCAGCTATGCAATCTAGAAACCTATCAGCTATGGGGAGGAGTTTCTTTAACAGTTTCTCCTTTGTACATTTACTTAACATATTTCCTGCTGGGCATGGGGGCTTGTCTGGAAATTTCCTTAAAGATCCCTCTGATCTGAGTATGAAATTTGTCCTCAAATTCCTGTGCAGGAAATTCAATCCACAGAGTTCTAAGTTAATAGTATTTGAGTTGGGTAGAGGGAAAGTAATTCAGCTGTGGGTGCCATCAGCTTCTTGGTATAAAAGCAATCTCTCTAGAAAACTCAGTGATACCATCCACCACAGTATAATGTAGCAAGAAGGCATACTAGATGCTGAATAGATGCCATACATACTCTCCCACTTCCCTGTATGCAGAACTATGAGTTAAATACTTCTAACTTTATAAATTAATCAGTATTGGGTATTTTGCTGTAGGATCAGAAAATGAGGACAACATTTGCAATTTTTTATTAAGATAGATCACAAATCTGTTTTATTAAGATAGACTTTTTATTAAGATAGGTATTGTTAGTCCAGACTAAGAATATCAGGCCACATGTAGTGACCTGTTCAGTTGGCTGCTTTATGGAATTTTGTATTTAGTATATTAGAATTGATCTGATCATAGTTTTCTATTCTATCATAGTTTTCTTCCAGTATTTCCTGATAACATAGGAAAACATTGATCCAGCTATGCAATCTGGAAACTTAACAGCTATGGGTAGAGTTCCTTTAACAGTTTCTCCTTTGCACATTTAGTAAACATATTTCCTGCTTACTCCTTCCACTCCTCTGTGCTATGTTTCCACCTGCCTCACACATGGTCCCTCTGTTAAATGTTCTTCATCTTATATAAGTCACATCTTTCCACAGATGTTATGTCCATGATCTCTTCCACTGAGTAGATTTTGGTAAATTCTGAGTGGGCCATAGTCCCCATAAGATGATCTCATGACAATAAAATAAACATGTATCCTGATTTTCGACACATTTTACAATATGAAAAATTGTCAGTGCCATTGTCGGATTAATGCATATAAGTGATGTATTTCCTGATGTCAATGAGAGTTCATTTACCATGTTAATTTCTGCTTCAACATATTGTAGGTTCTACATTGATATTAGGATAATGAATGAGTGAATAAATGGCATACTCTAGAACTTTTACTAAATGAAGAAAGATACTTCTAAAAAAAAACACTGATCAAGGTTAAGAACCTAAGTGACCAGAGGACCTAGCATTGCACAGTGAGACTAATATTGATAATGATTTAAATGAAGACAGGGACATTGACAATAGTGATGATAATGGACTATTGATGGCAAGCTTTGGGGAAGCTCCTAGACAATGTGACTGTAAAGTCTTCATCATAACCCTAACAGTAATATTCCTGTCCCCTTTTTATGAGGACAATGAAACCTACAGCCGTGAAGGTGATTTGTGTGATTACTGTCATTAAAATTTGAAGACCCTCCCAAGCATGTTTTTATTATTTTTGTCTATGAGGTAGAAGAATAATTCTTATTCTTTTGTTAATCCAATAATGCCAAACTTTGTATGTTTAGTGCCCTTGAGGGACATTGCTGACCTTTCATAATGAGCTCACTAAGAAACATTTCCAATAATTTAAATGCATTGTTGTTTATCATCAGTAAGTGAAATTTCATTCTTACTATAAAAGGATGGATTTGAAATGTACTGTGCCCAAGACAGCCTTGGTGGCCTACCACCTATCACCCCGGTACCCAGGAATGTGAGGCAAGAAAAGCATCAATCTGGGACCATCCTAGGCTACAAAGTGAGGTTGAGGCCAGCCAAGACTAGCTACCATGTGTCAGAAGGGAGGAAGAGGGGAAGAGAGGAGAGGAAAAGGAGGAAGGGGAAGAAAAAATGGAAGAAGAAAAAGAAGAAAGTTACTTGAATTTCTTAGTATAGTGCTCTCTGTAAAATCATAAGTTCTCACTAAAGTTAAAAAATATTTTTTTAATTTTTTTACATCAAGACATATATTCTTTTTCTGTTATAGAAAGTAACACCACCCAAGCTTTAATCTCCTATGGAAAAGAAAATAAATGTGCTATGACTATTGCACATATACCTAATACATTTTCAAATATTAGTTATTCAGAAATCAGCTACAAAAACATTAAAACATCTTGATATTCAGAATGTACCATAAATAATAATTATTCCTTTCTTGAGCATTCACCTTTATCAGACAACTTATCTTTTTCTATGGCATACCTTCAATTTAGTAAGGCAAAATAAATACTCACAAGTTGAAGCCACATCTCCCTGATATAAAATAATGGTTGTCAAACTTAAGTGTCAGAAAAGATGTCTCCAATTCTGACCAACAGTCCATTATAATATTAGGCTGAATTACCCCTGATCCACACAGCATTTGTACATTCATCTTATATGAGCCTTCTGTCACCTAAATCCTTAGAATATATAATGAATAATATAAACTATTTGGATAAACCTGTGAAAATGACAGCTGATCCTGCTCTAGGAAACGTGTCACTCTGTCTCACGAGAAGTCATGCCACACCGAGACCTAATGATGGTTTTACAACTGTTTTCCAGCATATTTTTACATTGCATGCATTTTCACTTCCAGCCATGAATCCAGTACTTAACAAGACAGAAAATTAATAATTCAGCTGAACATGTTTAACCAGGTAATGCAATCAACTCCCCAGATGAACAAAGTTTATTTTCTAGACAGTGATATTGTCATCTGCTACTATGACCAGATCAGCTGGGATTGTGCCACACTGAAGAGTACAATAGGCAAGCACTTCACCAGGGCTCCTTTCTGGGTGTGCAGGAAACCAGGAATGTTGGATTTGGGGAGGGGGAGGGGGAACTGACACTCCATGTGTAAGTTGTTCCATTGTATCTCGCTATTACAGCACATATGGCTCGTACCATACTGATCTGAGATCCCTCCCACACATAGGAATAAGCAGAAAAAGTGAGGAATTAAGTGTTAGCCTTCACTTTGAGTTTCCTGACTTTGGAGGTTTTCTCCAAGAGTATTATTTAAAAGTTGTTAATTTCCTTTTATAACAGTTTTTTTAATGGAAGAAATTCCTCATGGAAGTGTAAAGGAGATGGCATGATAGATGGTGAAGGTTCTAAAGACGTGCAAACACTTATTTATGGGCTTTTTAATGCAGATTATTCAAAAACTCATCAAGGACTTTAACACACTTTATAAACCTGACTATAATTGTATTATTTTAGGCAATTAGAAACTTCCTTTAAAATGAAAATTTGGTACTGATATTTACCTAGCAGATATCAATTTTTCTACCAGGGCTATTTTCTAGTCTGTATATGAATATCTAGAAATTATTTTGAAAATGCACATTTCAAGACACAACAAAGTCTCTAGCTTCCCACAGCTTCAGATTGCCAGGCATCTCTGTGGCAAACCAGTGTATTAATATCTAGAATGTGCAAAAACTCAAAAAGCTGAACATGAAATCAAACAACACAATGAATAGGCCAAAGAAATGAACAGATAGTTATCAAAAACTAAAATATAAATGGAAAATAAATACATGAAAGATATTCAACATCACTAGCCTCAAGAGAAATTCAGTACAAACATTGATCTTCATGTCTCCCCTGCCATAAAACATCAGAGGAGCTATTGGCATTTGATAGCCAGTAGGAGAAGGGGAGTTAAGTCTCTATAGTGACATTTCTTCTGGTATATTGACCACACTCCTGGGAAGTACACACTCCTGGGCATAGTTAGGAAACACAAACCGGACTTGATAGGAGGGGAAAAAAAGAAACCTCAAAGTTGGATGGTTTAGGAGATGGGCAGAAGAGAGGAGAAATAGGAGGAGTTAAGGAGTAAATCTGATCAAAATACATTGTATGAAATTCTCAAGGAATTAATAAAATGTATTGCTTTATTTTAAAACTGCACTGGAATTCCATCTCACTCTAGCCAGAATCACAGTCATTAAAGAAAATAAACAACAGGGGAGGGGAGGGTGAGGGGAAGGACAGAAGGGGAAGAAAAGGAGAACATGAGGAAAGGGATCTTGGAGTTGGGGGAAGGACAAAGAGGGAGAGCAAGGTAAAAGATACCTTGATAGAGGGAACCATTATGAGGTTAGCAAGAAACCAGGCACTAGGGAAATTCCCAGGAATCCCACAAGGATGACACCAGTTAAGACTCTAATCAATAGTGGAGAGGGTGCCTGAACTACCTTTCTCCTCTAATCAGATTGATGACTACCTTAATTGTCATCATAGAACCTTCATCCAGGGACTGATGGAAGCAGATGCAGAGACTCACACCTAAGCACCAGGCAGAGCTCCTGGAGTCCAGTCAAAGAGAAGGAAGGGCAAAGGGTTCAAGACCATGATGGGAAAACCCACAGAAAACAGCTGATCTGAGCTAGTGGAAGCTCATTGACTCTGGACTGACAGCTGGGCAACTTGCATTTGTACATTCAGAGGACAGCTAGGCCCTCTGAATGTGGGTGACATTTATGTAGCAGTTTATGGGGCCACTGGAAATGGAAACAGGATTTATCCCTGGTGCATAAAATGGAATTTTGGAACCTATTCCATATGGAGGAATGCCTTGCTCAGCCTAGAAATAGTGCTGAAAGCCTTGGTCCTGACTCAAGTGACAGACATTGTTGACTCCCCATGGGAGGCCTCACACTCTCTGAGGAGTGGATGGGGGATTGCAGGAAGGGGGGAACAGAGTGGGAGGAGCTAGAGGAGGAGAATGAGGGGGAACTGGGATTGGTATGTAAAATTAAAAAAAAAAAGATTATTTTAAAAAGAAAAAGAAAAGAAACAGCAAATGCTAATGAAGATGTGAGCAAAAGGGGATCCAGTAACGGGAGGAATGTAAAGTAGCTCAGCTACTGCATGAAATCATGTTGGAGAGTCTTCAGAAATCAAAACTACATCAACTGTCACGTGACCCAAAGAGAGTTTACAGAGATACTTGCACAGCATTGTTTATTTCTGTATGGCTCACAGTGGAGATGGAGCAAGTCTATGTGTCCACCAGTAGAAGAATGGGTAAAGAAAAGGTAGTGTTCAAACACAATGAAGATTTTTAGCCATGATATGTTGTTTGCAGAAAAATTAATTTAACTCAAGATAATGATATTGAAGGAGTAAAGCCTATCTCAGAAAAACAAATATCAAACATTTTAACTCATATATGATTACATTTTATGTAGATAAAACTACCATATATGCATTTATCTATTTGCCATAAAAGTAGAAGCAAAACTGTCTAGGTAATCAATAGTGACAACTGGGAATACAAGAAGGAGAATGGTTAGTGATAGCTATAGGAGACAGCATGGATAACATAATATATACTTATATGAAAATGTCACTCTCAATATCATATACAATGAACACACACAATGAACTCTTAAAATCCATGACTGAGAAGGACTTAGGCCCCAGGGACAATCTTAATACTGTTGTTAAGGAATACAGCTTTAATCAGAGAAACCTCTTTGCAATGAATGACAGTCAATACAGAGGCCTATAGCTGTTCAGGTTGCTGAGAATGAGAAAGTGTTAGGTACCAATTTATAAACAGGACACTCATACAGTCTCTAAGACTCAAGGACATTTTGGAGAAAGGGCAGAAGGAATGGAAGACCAACAAGATAGGGAGAAGGTCTGTGAAATTGTTTCCTCTAGGCATGGCACAACCAGTGCAATCAGTATCTCACAGCATCTACCAACTCTGCAATGGACCCATAAGAAAATGGGCCTATCAGTATCTGTCACAGACTATGGATTGGGGATGAACTTACAGAGCCTTATCCCTACCTGCTGAACTATTGGCTACTGGTGCTTCTGGTGAAGGCACTTTCACTGACTTCAGTTGTATACCCCCTGAGAAGCCCACCAGTTTCCAGAAGACAATTCCAAACCTATGGTCACACAGATGATTCTTGATAAACTCAGTGGGTCCCCAAAACAAAAGTCATGTATACAGGCAGAAGGCTTATACTAAGAAAGGAGGTAACAAGGGTGAGAGGAAGATTAAGTGATATAATAACCAGAGTGCACATTATATATAAATGAAATTGTTAAAGAACAAATTCAGTAAACATTAATTTTTCAAAAAAAAATGTTTTGGTGATTTTTCTTCCCTGGAAAGGCTATGTGCAGTCAGCTCCCCAGGAGTGTGGCTTTAGTCACATTCAGTTGTCCTGTAGGATAGTTTCAAGAAGAGGAACACATTTTAACCAAGTTTGACAAGTTCCACAACAGAGAAATGCCAAAGGACTACCATTACATTCCACTGACACAAATGAGAAGAGAAAATGTTTCAGAAAAGATAAACATGGTATGTACTCACTCATATATGAGTTTTAGACATGGAGCAAAGGATTACCAGTTTACAATCCACACTGCCAGAGGAGCTAGGAAACAAGGAGGACCCCAGGAGAAGATTGCATAGTCCCTCAAAGTAGGGGAGGAGGACAAGAATGCATGTAGAAGATGAAAAAGAAGATCATTTTATTCATCTCTGGTAGTTTAACTGAAGAACCATTGTTTTAATATGTTTAAGTGAACAGCATTTGAATTTTGAAAATAAGTATGTCAAATGAAAAACAAAGTCTCAATCTCCATTTTGTAGAGTAGCTATATAGCAGATACAGTACGGCAATTGAAACATAAGTATTTTAGAACTGTATTCTGGACTATCAACATTAAATGATTTATTTATCATCCACTCATGTTTTTCATGTGTTTTCTATTATGTATATGCCAATCTGGGCATCAGAGTTTTCATAATGCTTCAACATAGGTGCATAGGTGATTGGTGTAAGGGTATGTTTAGTTTCATCCTAGAAACCTTGTAGCTGTTAAGGAGAATAAAATAGTCAGGAGAAGGTCACTTAAGGCCATTCCTTATCTGTAAAATTTCCCAACTTTGTCTATCTACAGATAGAAATTACAGGGAGGAGTGAAGAAATTCAGATCTAATTCAGAAGTGCTAGTTTGACTCTATCATAAACATTAGTTACAGGGAAAATTACCATGAACAAAAGTTTATTCCTATTTAACAGTGGGAAATAAAATTGTAAAGTGTAGGTTTGGCCCTCTTTCTGATAGATATCAATACTCAACCTTTACATACAATAATTGACTCAATGTATACATTGGGGGCAAATTCATATGTATGAAATTTTCTGCCATGTTTTAAAATGATTAAGGGAAGGAAGCACTTGAGATAGAATGAATTTGGGATTTTTGTGGGCAAACAGCCCTTGGTAACTAACGAGATGCTTAATGAACTTTCAGTGCAGGCTTGGTGCACATCTTTCTTGTGTGACAGTTTAGCAGGCATACGTTCTTCAGACCTAGTTTCTGCACCACCACCCCCACACACACTTCAAGAAAGATCTCTGGGATGAAGTATGGACCATGTTTATAGCATCCTCCCTGCAGGAATCCTGAGGAACAAGAGGATAAACAATTCTTCTCATGAGATAACTTGTTTAGAAATAGATATGAGACAGATTTCTAGAAATCTGGATTTACAATTACAGGAAAATTCTTTTTGTGGTGTTCTGCAGTGATTTCAGTTGTGCATGTTGTGCAATATGATTCCTAACTATTGCAAAATAGCTTGGAGAATTTAAACAACAGTGATGGAGACACAAAAGGCTTCTCTGCCAGCTATAATCTGTAGCGTGTGACTTAAAGTGGGTGCTGTGTCTCGAGTACACTACCAATGAATTACCAAAACAGTGCTTTTGTTTAAAAAGACTTCTTAGTAGCAAGAATTAGAAATGCAATCTTTCTTTTAAATTATATTTAGATACCAAATTTTCATCACACAAGACCATCTAGGAGTTCGGAAAATACATAAGCAACTGTAACTGGGAGAATCCTTGGAAATAGTTTGTCATTTTACCTAATGTAATAACATTAAAATATTTTAAAACAACTAACTTACCATCTGAAAACACGGTTCCATGCACTGAGCTCATACTTTTGTAATTGAAGGGGAGCAGAGAAAAGAACTGAAATATTCTTCCAGAGATGGCCTAGAAGAGGGAAATGTAACAACAGAGAAAATAAAATGTAGCCCAAAGTATGAAGAAAAATAAAAGTCAAAGCAAAGTTTAGTGTTCTGGTAAAATGGAGATTAACATGGTCAGAGAAAAGAGAGCTGCCATAACAACACATAAGCCAACTGTGTGAAATCTTCGACACTGAGCTAAGAGACAGCAAATGGACTACAAGAAACAGGTTATAGATTTGGAGTTGAAAAAGGCCATGGTAGGCTAATGACATTAGAATTAGAGAGATACAGGTGTCAGGATGGATTTGAGTAGATACACTCAAAGAAGGAAAATTATCTGAGTTGCTAGGCTCAGAACTTCCAACAGGAATTCATCAAGCCCAAAGAGGTTGCAGTCACCAAACCTACAAAGGAAAAGATATCATCAAAGTATCAAGTCAAATACCAAGTAAAAATCAGAGCATGGTATTGTGGAAAGGCATAGACTGAGGACTCAAGCAAATCTGTTTGTTTATTAACTTTGGGACCATATTTATAATGCATAATCCTTTCACAACCTTCATTTCCTAACCTGGAAAAGACCCTGCCACACAAAGTTGTTATGAAAAGACACAAAAAAACCTAAAAATAAATATGTATGCAATGTTTTTATTATTAGAGGCCAATTGACTTATTAAATATGGGGTTTTGTAATTTTCCAAGTAGGCCAAAAGTGCCCTTGCTGTTTCTGTTTGCTGACCTTACCAGGTAGACTCCACGGAAAGAAACTGTGGGTCACATTTGAAGAACACCATCAATAAAAACTTGCAAAAACTCAAGTTATTTTCTGTCCTGCATCTTCATGTTATTCCTTTTCAAATAATTCATGGTGATGAAAATCAAAACTAGGCAGGACAGACCAAAGAGATGCAATTTAATGGACATGTGGTTGCTGAAAATGATGGAAACTATTTCTAATATTGGTTAGTTCCCCAAGTTTCCTTGCCTGGTACTTATGCACTTCTTATAAAGATAATTGATGCGTTTATATTAGTTTTTCTACTTTTTTTTAGATTTGTGTAATCACGAGTCAGCACATATTGAAAGTAGCCAAATCAAAGAGCTAATTCAAGCGTATCTTTACTGTTGCAAAGCACGCATCTCCATCTTAAGGGTAGACCAGTCCTTCAACATGTCAAAGTACAGATACTTGCTTTTACCTAAAAGCAATTTTACCTAATCACCTAGTTTGATAAATACCAGTGCCAACACAACACATCTCCCTTTTCCAAATACCATGTTAAGGAAATAATGCAGAATGACTTTTAATTCTTGACACAGGTGCTTTGAGAAGCATTTGTACTGTCCCCTTTACTACTGTAACATAGATTGTTGTGTAGATATGCTATCATTTATACTTAGGGCAACAGATGAATGTTTGAATAAAGTATGAAAAAATTCACTCAGTTTCATATAGGCATATTTTCATTTAATTTAATTAAAAGCCTTGGAGATAAGGGCTTTAACAAGTATATGTTCAGCCTTAAAAGGTAACCACAGTGAGAACACTGGGAATGTGCAAGAGCTTGAATTGTTACCTGTTTCAGCATCTACTGTCATAAAAATAATGCTATCACTATATATATGACAAGTGATTAATATCTTTAATATATAAAGAACTCAAAAAACTACAAAGAGACAAAGACAACAAATGATCCATTAAAAAAAATGGGCCTGAGCCCAGAACAGAGAATTCTCAAAAGAAAAACATAGCTAAAAATTTTCAATAATTGTCCATCACCCTTGAAATTATGGAAATGAAAGTGAAAACTACTTTGAGATTTCATCTTACCTTAGCTGAAATGGCAAAGATAACAAAACAATCAATAACAAATGCTGGGTGATGTGTGAGGAAAAAGGGGACCCACATTCACTATTGGTAGGATTACCACTAGGGAAATCAGAATGGAGAACTATCAAAAAGCTGAAGTAAATCTACAGTATGAAGCAGCTCTATCATTCTCATTGGCATATGCCCAAAGCGCTCAACATCCTACTCCACAGAGAATTGCTTAGCCGTGTTCATTACTGCTATTTTCACAACAGCTAGGAAATGGAAAGCATAAATGCCCTTCAATTGATGGATGGATAATGAAAATGTGCTCTATATACACCATGGAATACTATTCAGCTGTAAAGAAAACTGAAATCACCAACTTTTCAGGGATATCAATAGAACTAGAAAAGATAATATTGAGTGAGTTAATCCAAAAAGACAGTGTCGTGTGTTCTTCCTCATCTGAGCCTCCTAGCTCTAAATATTCAGATGTGAGTATATACCCTGGAGTAACTGCAAAAACCAGGAAAGTCAAAGGTGACCATTACTGGGATGATTGGGTATAGCAGATACAAGTGCTCTGATAGGGAAATGGGGTAAGGGCATTCTAATTGGGGAGGGGAAGGAAGTTAAATACAAAAAGAGAAAAGAGGGTAAAGCAACAGTAGGGATGTCTAGAAAATCATAGTCTAGCACCAACTACCTACCTAAAAAAGAAAACACCTAGGATAAACATAAGAGTGTATAAATATGTGTTTATAGCTGAAATAAAATATCCCATCTGGGCTGATGATCCTTGTTCCAAGAGCCAAAGACCTTTGAACAAAACCCTCAATATGTGGCATGAAAAACCCTCTTTTGAGTTGTTGCTCAGGATTGTTTAAAGAAAAATTATTTTTAAATTAGAGCCTGCTGTTATCACCCTTGGTTGCCCTGCAGATGGAAGGTGAATTCGTATTTCTAAAAACATACACTGAGACAAAGGGCCTAGAGGGCCCTGAACTGGAACTGACCTGAAAGCCTCCTCCTTCAGGTGTAGCTTTCATGGCACCAGAAGGCAGGCACCATGCACACTCCACAGGAGAAAAGCAACCAACAGTCCTACCCAGCTATGATACTTACAAACCACAAAAAACAACCAGCATACAATAATCCTATTGATGTAGTAGTTTGCACGCATGCCTTAATGATATCCAACAGGTCTCTAATTGTACTTAAGACTCACTCAACAAGAGGGAAATTATGGCAGGTACTGAAAACCTAGCCAGCTACCCAAAGCTAGCAAAGTGATGGATCATAAACAAGAACCTGCAACTTCCTCTGTATTAAATCAGCATAATCCTTAACTATACCCTCTACCCACGGATACTTGTAGTCTTCACCCCTCATGAAGAAGTGAGTTTCCTGTGAGAATGTCTCTCCTGGAGATGTTAAAACTACACTCATAGATTCTTACCAACACAGCTATCTAAATTTGAGCTGAACAACAGTAACAACAGACACACAAGCATGAAGAAAGAAAACCCCAATCCGACACAAAGAACTACTACAAGCAACTAAAGAATACTGAGAGTGGGAAGAATACTCTTCCCGAGGGAAGAGAACATTAATTGGTTATCCAATACTAAATGGTCAACCCTGAAAACATACACACAAGTAACACATTATACAGATTGGGCAGGTTGTACTTGTATATGTACAAATACACACACATAATAAACATATGCATGTAACAACAAGTAATGAAAAGAGAATTGATTAATATTTTTTAAAAAGAACAAGGAGAAGTATATGGGAGGGATTGGAGAGAAGAAAGGAAGGGCAAAATGACGTAATTATAACACAATTTCACAAAATAAAAGATATAAAATAAGGGTATCAACAACAAAATGGTGATTATAATAAATTGTCATAATGGAAATGTTTTGCCTTTCTATAAGCAGTCTTACCTTATTGTGCTTATTTTACATTTGCCTGTGGACTGCTGATGTTATATGTTCAATCATATGTTTGTTTGGCATATGTATCTTGGCTTTGATGAGCTACTCTAATAGTTTGCCTGGCTTTTATTTGGTTGATTTTAATTTTTTATTGAGTTATAAGAGCTCTTACACACAGAGTTCTCCATACAACCCATTTACTAAATGTGTTTTGAATATATATATTTCAGTTTCCATTTTCTTTACATGATTTTAAAATAGCATAGATTTTAAATTTTAATAAATTCCAAATTATGACTTATTCTTTTGTGGTGTCTGCTTTTTGTCTTATCTAAGAAATATTTTCCTTGCCAACTCATAGAGCACTTTTTGCCATGCTTTATTCTAGAATATTTTTAGATTGGAGTTCTGCTTTAACTCTGAAATACATTTCTACTTCACTATTTCAATGAGGTAATAATGGGCCAACTTTAGTTTCCAGTACTTTATGGTGTTTTCTGGTACAATATATAGAAAATGTTCCTCCAAAATGTGTGACTGACCACATATGGATCCATCTCTAAAATTACTGTCTGTGTCTGACCTATTAGCAAGACCATCCCTGTTGATTTCTAAAATGCTGTGACTCCGTTTAAAATGGGAAATGTGGGTTACTCCGTTTGCAGGGTTGAAACTGTTTATTCTAGATAACTTCTCTACAGCTTTGGATTTTCCATGATTGTTTTAGAATCACCTTGTTGAAATCTACAGGAAATCCTAATAAAGTTTGTGTATTCTTCTTGTTGGTAGACAAACCTGGGGAGAAAAGGCATGTTAGAAACTCACCTTCTGTCTATGAACATGGTCTGTCTCTTCATTTATTTCAGGGCCCACTGAAGTTTTTTAAACTGTATTGTTTTTTCAACATTTAAATAATGTAATTTTATTTTATTCATAAAATCTCAGGTTTGTCAACATTGTTATAAACTTAATCGTGAAGCATCAATCTATGAGTTCAGCAGGGTATCATTAGGAATCATTTTGTTGACCTTATTTTCTACCTTAAGACTGAGATATCCAGCCCCCAATTCCTAATCATCCAGACAGTATGGGCTCCCTCTGATGACATGGGCCTCAAATTAAACCAGTCATTGCATAGCCACTGGCACAAGTTCAGCTCCACCATTGCCCCGGCACATCTTGCAGCAATAGAAGTTTTGTTTTTGTTTTTGTTTTTGTTTTGGGGGGGTGTTTTGGTTTGGTTTTGGTTTTGTTATTCTTTTTTGTTGTTTAGTTTCATTTTATTTTTATGTGTGTGTGTGTGTTTTGGTGACTAGCTTCTTGAGTTCTTTGTATATTTTGGAAATCACCCCTCTGTAAGTGGTGGGGTTGTTGAATATCTTTTCCCATTATGTGGGCTGCCATTTTGTCTTGTTGACTATGTCCTTTGCCTTACAGAAGCTTCTCAATTTCAGGAGGTCCCATTTATTAATTGTTCATCTCAGTGTCTGTGCCACCAGTGTGATGTTCAGAGAGTAGTATCTTGTACCAATTCACTCAAAGGTATTTCCCACTATCTCTACTATCTCTTCTAAGAGGTTCATTGTGGCTGGATTTATGTTGAGGTCTTTGATCCATTTTGGACTTAAGTTTTGTGCATGGTGATAGAAATGAAACTACCTGCAATCTTTTACATGTCCGTGTCCATTAATGTCAGCACCATTTGTTGAAGATGCTTTCTTTTTTCCATTGTATAATTTTAGCTTCTTTGTCAAAAATCAGGTGTCAATAGGTATGTGGGTTAATATCTAGATCTTCAATTCAATTCTATTGGTTTGCCTGTCTTTTTTTGTGTGCCAATACCAAGACGTTTTCAGGACTAAAGATCTATAATACAGCTTGAAGTCAGGGATGGCGATGCCTCCGGAAGTTTCTTTATTGTACAGGGTTGTATTGGCTGTCCTGGGTCTTTTGTTTTTCCATATAAAGTTGATTATTGTTCTTTCAAGGACTGTGAAGAATTGTACAAGTATTTTGATGGGGATTGCATTGAATCTGTAGATTGCTTTTGTCAAGATTGCCGTTTTTACTATGTTGATCTTACCTATCCAAGAGCATGGGAGATTTTTCCATTTTCTGGTATCTTCTTTAATTCCTTTCTTTAAAGACACAAAGTTCTTGCAATACAGGTCTTTCACTTTTTTGGTGTTACCCCAAGATATTTTATGTTGCTTGTGGATATTGAAAAGGGTGGTGTTTCTCTGATTTCTATCTTAGATCAATGAGTATCTATATATAGTAGGACTACTGAATTTTTTGAGTTAATCTTGTATCCTGCCACTTATCTGAAGGAGTTTATCAGCTGTAGGAGTTCCCTGGTAGATTTTTTTCAGGTCACTTATGTAAACTATCATATCATCAACAAACAGTGAAAGTTTAACTTCTTCCTTTCCAATTTGTATCCCCTTGATCTCCTTCTGTTGTGTTACTGCTTTAGCTAGAACTTCAAGTATAATATTGAAGAGATATTGAGATAGAGAACAGCTTTCTCTTGTTTCTGACTTGAGAGGTATCTCGTTGAGTTTCTCTCCATTTAGTTTGATGTTGGCTGTTGGTTTACTGTATATTGCTTTTATAATGTTTAGGTATGTTCCTGTTATCACTGATCTCTCTATGACATTTATCATGAAGGGGTGTTGGATTTTGTCAAAGGCTTTTTCAGCATCTAGTGAGATGATAATGTGGTTTTTCTTTTGCAGTTTGTTTATATGGTGGATTACATTGATGGATTTTCATATATTTAACCATCCCTGCATCCCTGAGATGAAGCCTACTTGATCATGGTGGATGATTTCTCTGATGTGTACTTGGATTCGATTTGCCAGGATTTTATTGAGTATTTTTGCATCAGTGTTCATGAGGGATATTGGTCTGTAGTTCTCTTTCTTAGCTGTGTCTTTGTGTGGCTTGGGTACCAAGGTAATTGTAGCCTTGTAAAAAGAGTTTGAAAGACCCTTCTACTTCTATTATATGAAACACTTTGAGGCGTATTGGTACTAGCTATTCTTTTAATTTCTGGTAGAATTCTACGTGAATCCATCTGGCCCTGGGCTTTTTTTGGCTAGGAAACTTTTGATGACTACTTCTATTTCATTAGGGATTATAGGTCTCATTTAAATTGCTTATCTGTTCTAGATTTAACTTTGGTAAGTGATATCTATCCAGAAAATTGTCCATTTCTTTTAATTTTTTTAATTTTATGGAGTACAGGTTTACAAAGTATGACCTTCAGATTCTCTGGATTTCTTCAGTGTCCGTTGTTATGTCCCCCTTTTCATTTCTGATTTTGTTAATTTGCATATTCTCTCTGTCTTTTTGTTAGTTTGCATAAAGGTTTGTCTATCTTGTTGATTTTCTTGAATAACCAACTCTTTGTTATGTTGATTCTTTATATTGTTTTCTTTGTTTCTACTTTATTGATTTCATCCCTCAATTTGATTATTTCCTGGCATCTACTCCTCCTGCCTGAGTTTCCTTCTTTTTGCTCTAGAGCTTTCAGTGGTGCTGTTAATTCTCTAGTGCTGCTATTCTCCAGTTTCTTTGTGTGGGCACTTAATGCTATAAACTTTCCTCTTAGCACTGCTTTCAAAGTGTCCCATAAGTTTGGGTATGTTGTGTCTTCACTCTCTTAGAATTCTTGGAAGTGTTTAATTTCTTTTTTATTTCTTCCCTGACCCAGGAATGGTGTAATTGCACATTGTTCAATTTCCATGAGTTTGTAGGATTTCTGCAATTTCTGTTGTTTTTGAATTCTAACTTTAAACCATGGTGATCTGAAAAGATACAAGGAGTTATTCCAAATATTTTGTATCTATTGAGGTTTGCTATATTACCGAGTATAGTATTGATTTTAGAGAAGGTTCCATGTGGCTCTAAGAAGAAGGTATATTCTTTTGTGTTTGGATGGAATATTCTATAGATGTCTGTTAAACCCAATTGTGTCATAACTTCTGTTAGTTCCTTTGTTTCTTTGCTAAGTTTCTGTCTGGTAGTCATATTTAGTGGTGACAGTGGGGTGTTGAAATCGACCACTATAAGTGTGTGAGGTTTTATGTGTGATTTGAGTTTTAGTAACATTTCTTTTATGAATGTGGATGCCTTTGTATTTGTGGCATAGATATTCAGAATTGAGACTTCATCTTGAAGGATTTCTCCTGGGACCAATATGAAAGGACCTTCTTAATCTCTTTTGATTGGTTTTAGTTTAAAGTCTAATTTGTAATGCAATCCCCATCAAAATCCCAACACAATTCTTCACAGAACTTGAAAGAACAATTCTCAACTTTATATGGAGAAACAAAAACCTCAGGATAGCCAAAAGATCCCTGTACAATAAAGGAACTTCTGGAGGCATCACCATCCCTGACTTCAACCTCTATTACAGAGCTATAGTCCTGAAAACAGCTTGGTATTGGCACAAAAATAGACAGATAGACTAATGGAATAGAGTTGAAAATCCTGATATTAACCCACACACCTATGAACACCTGATTTTTTATAAACAATCCAAATTTATATGATGGAACAAAGACAACATCTTCAACAAATGGTGCTGGCATAACTGGTTGCAGACAGGTAGAAGACTGCAGTTAGACCCAAGCCTATCGACTTGTACAAGACTTAAGTCAAAATGGATCAAAGAGCTCAACATAAATCCAGCTACACTGAACCTATTAGAAGACAAAGTGGGAAATAACCTTGAATTAATTGGTACAGGAGACTGCTTCCTAAACATTACACCAGTAGCACAGACAATGAGGTCAACAATTGGTAATTGGGACCTTCTGAAACTGAGAAGCTTCTGTAAGGCAAAGGAGAGAGCAAGACAAAATGGCAGCCCACAGACTGGGAAAAGATATTCACCAACCCCACCAAAATATACAAAGAACTCAAGAAGCAAGTCTCCAAAACATCAAACAATCCAATTAAAAAGTGGAGTACAGAACTAAACAGACAAGCCGGACAGTGGTGGCACATGCCTTTAATCCCAGCACTCGGGAGGCAGAGGCAGGTGGATCTCTGTGAGTTCAAGGCTAGCCTGGTCTACAAGAGCTAGTTCCAGGACAGCCTCCAAAGCCACAGAGAAACCCTGTCTTGAAAAAGCAAAAGAAAAAAAAAAGAAAAAGAACTAAATAGACAATTCTCAACAGAGGAATCTAAAATGGCTGAAAGACACATAAGAAAGTCTTCAACATCCTTAGCCATCAGGGAAATGCAAATCAAAACAACTCTGAGATACCATCTTATTCCTATCAGAATGGCCAAAATCAAAAACACCAATGACAGTTCATGTTGGAGAGGATGTGGAGAAAGGGGAACACTACTCCACTGCTGGTGGGAGTGCCAACTTGTACAGCCACTTTAGAAATCAGTATGGCGACTCCTCAAAAAAATAGCAATCAGTCTACCACAAGATCCAGCAATTCCACTCCTAGGCCTATACCCAAAAGAAGCACATTCATACAACAAGGACATATGTTCAACGATGTTCATAGCAGCACTATTTGTAATAGCCAGAAACTGGAAGCAGCCTAGATGCCCCTCAACCAAAGAATGGATAGAGAAAATGTACATTTAAACAATGGAGTACTACTCAGCAGAAAAAAAAAAAAACAATGGAATCTTGATATTTGCAGGAAAATGGATGGATCTAGAAGAAACCATTCTGAAAGAAGTAACTCAATCACAAAAAGACAAACATGGTATGTATTCACTCATATGCAGATTTTAGACATAGAGTAAGGATTACCAGCCTACAATCCACATTGCCAAAGAAGCTAATAAACAAGGAGGTCCCTAAGAGAAACATACATGGTTCCCTGGAGAAGGGAAGAGGGTAAAGATCTGCTGAGCAAATTGGGAGCACTGGAAGGGGGGAGGGAGCTAGGAGAATGAGAAGGGGAGAAGAAGAGGGATGCAGAGGACATGAGGGAGCAGAAAGTTTGAGTCAGGGGAAGAATAGATGATAACAAGAATGGAAATATCATAATAGAGGGAGACATTTTTGGTTTACAGAGAAATCAGGCACTAGGGAAATGTGTGGAGATCTACAAAGATGACACCAGCTAACAATCTAAGCAACGGAGGAGAGGCTACCTTAAATGCCCTCCCTTGATTATGAGTTTGATGACTGACTTATATGTCATCCTATAGCCTTCCTCCAGCAGCTGGTGGAAGTAGAAGCTGACACCCACAACTAATCACCGAAGTGAACTGGAACCCAGATGCAGAGAAGGATGAGTGAAAAGCACAGGGGTCCAGACCAGGCTAGTGAAACCCACAGAAACAGCTGACCTGAACATCCGAGAACTCTTGCTCCCCAGACTGATAATGGAATACCAGCATGGGACTGATCCAGACCCCAGGAACATGGGTTTCTGTGAGGAAACCTCAGAAATCTACAGGACCTCCTGTAGAAGTTCAGTACTTATCCCTAGCATAGGTGTG
This sequence comes from Cricetulus griseus, assembly GCF_003668045.3. Lineage (NCBI taxonomy): Eukaryota > Metazoa > Chordata > Mammalia > Rodentia > Cricetidae > Cricetulus > Cricetulus griseus. The sequence continues at coordinate 128,772,476 of NC_048599.1, forward strand.
GACTTTGGGGGCCCATTGCATCTAGAGGAATCCACCCTGAGCCAAGACACACAGGGGTGGGCCTAGGCCCTATCCCAAAGGATACAATAGACACTGATGACACCCTTTGGAAGGCCTCACCATCCGGGGGAGCAGAAAGGATATGTGACAGATAGGGTATTAGTTGAGGGGGAAGGTAGGGGAGGACAGGTGGAGAAGGGAACTGGGATTGTCATGTAAAACAATCCTGTTTCTAATTCAAATAAAAAAAAAGTTGAAAAAGAATAAAAAAATAAAGTCTAATTTGTTAGATATTAAGATTGCTACACCTGCTTGTTTCTTGGGTCCATTTGATTGGAAAATCTTTTCCCAACCCTTAATTCTGAGGTACTTTCTGTCTTTGAAGTTGAGAAGTATTTCTTGTATGCAGAGAAGGATGGATTCTGTCTTTGTATCCCTTCTGTAAGCCTGTGTCTTTTTATAGGTGAGTTAAGACCATTAATATTGAGGGATATTAATGACCATTGATTGTTAATTCTTGTTTGTTTTGGATATGTGGGGTTATCGATAGCCTATGTTTTTCTGTGTGTAGCAAACTTCCTTGGGTTGGAGTATTCCTTCCAGAACTTTCTATAGGGCTGGATTAGTAGATATGTATTGTTTAAATCTGGTTTCACCATGGAATATCTTGTTTTCTCCATCTGTAGTAATTCAAAGCTTTGCTGGATATAGCAGTCTGTGCTGGCATCTCTGGTCTCTTAGTGTATGTAGAATATCTATCCATGACCTTCTGGCTTTCAGAGTTTCCATGGAGAACTCAGGTGTAATTCTGATAGGTTTGACTTTATATGTTACTTGGGCTTTTTCCTTTGCTGCTCTTAATATTCTTTCTTTATTCTGTATGTTTAGTGTTTTGATTATTATGTGGCAAGGGGACATTTTTGTGGTCCACTCTATTTGGTGTTCTGTAAGCTTCTTCTGCTTTCATTGTTATGGTTTTTTTTTAGGTTGGGAAAGTTTTCTTCTATGATTTTGTTGAATATTTTTCTGCACTATTGAGGTGGTTTTCTTTACCTTCTTCTATACCTATTCATAGGTTGGTCTTTTCATGGGTGTCCCATATTTCCTGGATATTTTGTGTTAGGGATTTGTTGGACTTGAGATTTTCTTTGGTCAATGACTATATTTCCTCTAGTGAGTCTTCAACACCTGAGATTGTCTCTTGCATCTCTTGTATTCTGTTGGTTATGCTTGCATCTGTAGTTCCTGATAGTTTAACCAGCTTTTTTATTTCCATTATTCCCTCAGACTGTGTTTTTTATTGTCTCTATTTCCGGTTTCAAACCTTGCACTATTTGAATTGTTTCTTGCAATTTGGTTTGTCCTTTCCTCCATTTCTTGAAACTTTTTCTTTGCTTTTTCTTCCATTTCCTTTAAGGATCTTCTCATTACCTTTTTTTGCGGGGGGGTGGGGTCTCTATCATCTTCATAAAGTTGTTTTTAGTATCATTCTCTTCTGCTTCGTCTGTGTTGGCATGTTCAGGTCTGGCTGGTGTGGAGTCCCTAGACTTTGGTGGCATCTTATTGGTCTTTCTGTTGTTGACTGTGTTCTGATACTGTCGTCTTTCCATCCTTTCTTCCAGTGGGTAGTGGTGGGATTTCTCCCTCTCCTGGTGGGTACAGGAACAAGGTTCTCTTCCATTGGGTAAAAGCAGGTCCAGGCTTACCCCCTCCTGTGGGTGGATTTGGGGCTAGTACTGCTACTTCACCAGACTCTGCATGAGCTTGTCCATCTGGACAGGTTCCCCTGTACACAGTCCTCAGGCCTCCCCCCTCACTCTCTCTCTCTCTCTCTCTCTCTCTCTCTCTCTCTCTCCCTCGCTTTCCTTTTAATTTTCTTTTGTTCTTTTGTTTTTGAGTCAGGGATCAGGGTTTCTCTGTGCTGCTCTGGCAATCCTGGAACTCACTCTGTAGACCAGGCTCTACTTCAGGTTGAATGGGCTGCTCCTGTCTCCAGGAGCTCTCACCAAGCCTCAGTGTGTAATGTCTCCTCAGTGTGGCTGAAGAATGAATGCTTAGGTTGAAGGTTTTAAGACTGGGTTGCTGTCCCAGTCCCACCATTAGAAGCCTTGCAAGGTTACAAAAGATGAATGGCTCAGGTCCTGATCGTCATGACTGGGAGTCCTCTTAGATTCCTGGCAGTTTTCACTGTACTAGGTTTCCACATTGCCCCAAATGTTCTCCAATTCTAGTCATCTCTTGTCCTACTCTTTCCCTTCATCCCCCCAACACAAACACCTGTTCCCAGATCCACCCACCCACAGTCCACACACAAAATCTAATCTATTTTATTTCTCCTTCCCTAGGAAAAGCTATGTATCCCCTCTAGAACCCTCCTTGTTACTTAGCCTCTCTGGGTCTGTGAGAGTGTAGCATGTTTATCATTTACTTACCTGCTAATATCCACATATTTGTCTTTCTGGGTCTCGGTTACCTCACTCAGGATGATTTTTTTCTAGTACCATCAATTTGCCTGCAAATTTCATGATGCCATTAAAAAATAAATGGCTAACTAATGCTCCATTGTTTAAATTTATGACATTTTATTTATCCATTCTTTATTTGAGAGTCATCTAGATTGTTTCCAGTTTCTGGCTTTTATGAATAAAGCAGAAATGAACACAATTGAGCAAGTGTCTTTGTGACAGGCTGGAGCCTTTTGGATATATGCCCAAGATTAGTATAGCCAGATCTTGCGGTAGATTGATTCCCAATTTCCTGAGGAACCACCATATTGATTTCCACAGTGGTTGTACAAGTTTGAACTCCTACCAACAATGGCAAAGTGTTCCCCTTGCTCCACATCTTTGACAGCATGATCTGTTGTTACTTGTATTTTTGATCTTAGCCATTCTGACAGATGTAAGACAGAATCTCAATGCACTTTTGATTTTTGACCACTTGAGATTCCTCTATTGAGAATTCTTTATTTAGATCTGTAGCCCATTTTTTAATTATATTATTTTCTGGGGTTTTTAAATCTACTTTCTTGAGTTCTTTTTATATTTTGGATATTATTCCTCTATCAGATGTGGAGTTCGTAAACTATCTTCCCATTTTGTACGTTTTTCACTTTGTCCAATTGGTGGTGTGATTTGAACTAGAGAATCTTTTCAGTTTCATGAGGTCCCATTTATTTATCATTGACCTTAGAGCCTTCACTATCTGTGTTCCCTTCAGAAAACTGTCTTCTGTATCAATGCATTCCAGGTTGTTCCCCATTTTCTTTTTTATCAAGTTAAGTGTATCTGGTTTTATGTTGAGGTCTTTGATGCACTTGGACTTGTTTTGTGCAAGGTGATAAATATGGATCTATTTACATTCTTCTACATGAAGACATCCAGTTAGACCAGCACCTTTTCTTGAAGATGCTTTCTTTTTCCTATTGTATATTTTGGACTTCTTTATCAAAAGTCAGGTATCCATAGGTGTGTGGATTTATGTCAGGATTTTTGATTCAATTCCATTGATCAAGGTGTCTGTTTTGGTTTTGTTTATTTTTTATTTTTTAATTCATATATTTATTATACATCCTGGCCAAAGTGCCCCCCCATCTTCCCCTCTCAGTCCCTTTTCCCCATTTCCCTTTCCCACCTTCCTCTTCTATCAGGAAAGGGCAGGTCTCCTATCAGTCTCAATAAAACATGGCATATCATGTTGCAGTAAGACTAAGAGCTTCCCCATGTATTAAGGCTGGGCAAGGTGACCTAGTATGAGGAGTAAGATCCTAAAAGCATATAAAAGAGTCAGAGACAGCACCTGTCTCCACTTCTGGAAGTCCCATAAGAGGACCAAGATAATGTGTCTGGGGGGGTTGGGGGGGTTCGAGACAGGATTTCTCTGTGTAGCTTTGGAGCCTATCCTGACACTCACTCTGGAGACCAGGCTGGCCTCGAACTGCCTGCCTCTGCCTCCCAAGTGCTGGGATTAAAGTCATGCGCCACCAACGCCCGGCTTAATGTGTCTGTTTTTATGCCAATATAATCCAGTTCTTATTAATATAGCTCTGTAGTACAGCTTGGAATCAGGGATGATGATAACTCTGGAAGTATTTTTATTGTTCAGGATTGTTTTAGTTATCCTGTGTTTTGTTTGTTTGTTTTTCCATATGAAGTTGAGTATTGTTCTTTCAAGGTCTGTAAAGAATTGTGTTTGAATTTTGACAGGGATTGAATTGAATCTGTAGATTGTTTTTGGTAGGATGGCCATTTTTGCTATGTTGGTCCAATCAATGAACATGGGAGATGTTTTTCCATCTTCTGATATCTTCTTCAATTTCTTTCTGCAAATATTTGAAGTTTTTATCATAGAATTCTTTAACTTGCCTGGTTTGAGTGACCCCAAGATACTTTATATTTGTTACTATCATGAAGAATGTTGTATCCCTGATTAATTTCTCTCTGACATTTGTATATAGGAGGCCTAATGATTTTTTAGAGTTAATCCTGTATCCAGCCACTTCACAGAACATATTTATTAGCTGTAGGAGTTCCCTGCTAGAATTTTTGAGGTCACTTACTTATACTATCATATCAAATTCAAATAATTCTATTTTGATTTAATTCTCTCCAAAACTTAAAACATAAAATCTTGGGCTTTTTTGGAGGGGGAAGACTTTTAATATTGCTTCCATTTCCTTAGGGATTGTAAGTCTATTTAAATTGTTTTTATGATCTTGATTCAACTTTGGTGAGGGTTATCTATTAAGAAAATTACCCATTAATTTTAGATTTTCCAATTTTGTGGAGTATATATTTTTTAATTGTCCAAATGATTCTTTGCATTTCCATTGTTTTGGTTTTGTTAATTTGAATATTCTGTCTCAGACTTTTAGTTAGTTTGGATACAGGTTGATCTATCTTGTTGATTTTCTTATAGGATCAACTCTTTGTTTCATTAATTCTTTGTATTGTTCTTTTTACTTCTATTTATTGATTTCAGCCCTCAGTTTGATTATTTTCTGGACTCTACATGTCTTGAGGGGTGCTCAGGTTTTTTTGTTGTTGTTGTAGAGCTTTCAGGTGTGCTGTTAAGTTCCTAATGTGCAATTTCTCTAATTTTTTATGTAAGCACTTAGTTCTATAACTTTCGTTTCAGCACCACTTTCATCATGTCCCTTAAGTTTGGGCATGTTGTAGAGTCGTTTTCACTGAATTATACACAGTCTTTGATTTTATTTATTTATTTCTGTCTTGACCAAGTTTTCATTCAATTGTTCAGTCTCCATGAGTTTGTAGGCTTTCTATTATTTCTGTTGTGGAAATCTGGCTTTAATCCTTGGTAGGATGCAAGGGTTATTTCAATTTTCTTATACCTGTTCAGATTTACTTCATGATCAAGTATGTATACGTGAGATTGTACATATATACATATATATATATATATATATATATATATATATATATATATATATGGATGCATATGTGCTGGGTGTGAAAACCCATGGTTATCTGTGCATATGGTGGCCTAGGGCTGATATTAGGAATCATTTTTCCTCACTCTTCTACCTTGCATCACTGTAGCAGAGTTTCTCAGTCAAAGCCAAAACTCCCAAGACAACAGTCTCAGTTTCAGGAGCCAGCCTGCTTTGGTATCCTCAATCTCCTCCCTCCAATGCTAGAATTACAGGAGGGCTACTGTGCTAACTCAAAAATCTTTGTGAGTTCTGAGATTGGAACTCCCGTTCTCAGGCTTGACTAGCAAGGACTTAATCCCAATTTTGGCATTTTTATATATAGAAAAATAATCATTTTTCGTTTTTATGGAGTTAAATCTATTCATCATTCCCTTTAAGCATTTTAAGAAAGTCATTTAAATCTACAGAGAAAGCCATTTAAATTTTTATATTCATATCTACAGAGTGAAGTCATTTGCATCTTCCTTCCAGTGTTGTGTATTGGTTCTTTCTTATTTATCCTTTCTCTCCCTAGGACTTATTCTCCATATGATTAAATGGTATTTGCTAAATTAATCTTTCTCTAAGTCTGAAATCAGTTGAAAATGATGGTGAGCATTAGCCTGAAAATCCTCCCTGCTTATCTCCCAAGACTAAGAGATGCATATTGCATGATATGATGGATATGGTGTGGGAGCTAATATCCATAGCCATTGCTTATGGTATGGTAACTAATGGTCTTGTCACTTCAGATGCAATTGTCCCAAGTGTTACTAATAAAATACAGAGAAAATTTAAACATGTTTTAATTGGTTTAATTAGCTAGAACTACTGAAAAATCAAGAATTTCAATACAAACAGTATTTTAGTCTTGCCAAATAACTTTTTTAGTTTTCAAGGGCTCCCAAACAGACCTAGTTGAGTTCTGGACAAGGTGATTGCTAAGCATTCTCATGGGTTTAGCATAGACTATGCTAATTCTATCTGTGACCTAAATAAGGTTGATTCAATTATTAAGTAGCATAACACTAGTACACTGATAGATCCTTAACCTAGCAAAGGCACAAACAATTGAACAAACTCATTTGGCTTTATTCCTTCTGTCAAAATTCAACACAAAAGAGTAAAGCAATAGAGGAGAATAAAAATATATGAACATAAACTTTTTTCCAAAGTTTCAAACTAATAATAAATTTTACTGCAATGGTTGACTTCTATACCAAATGTGGGAGTTTTCATAGCTTAGGGCCCTAAATCCTTAGGGCTATAGAAATCACAAATATAACATGGTTTCTATAATTAACATTTTCTATTTCTAATACTGCTAAGTTCCTGCCCTAATAAAAATATGGAGATTCATAAAAACTAGTTCCTAAGATCAGATGGTTTTCATGAGTCAGACTGTTTAAAACTCTAAGTCCAAGATAGGGATTTTAAAAATATCAAATCTATAATCAGCATATCCTAAGTTTTATCAAAATAAAAACATTTGCTGAGGAAAGGAATTGACTGGGAGATACACTGGAATTTCACCTTTGTCACTTTCATCTAAATCAAACACAACAATATCCATGTGGCTTTAGAGGCACAAATAAAACATGTTCAAAAATTTAGCTGCCTTCTTAATGATTAAAATTTTTTGTTTTATAATGCTAAGCTTTTAAACTGTAAATCCACCTTACATGTTAGAGCTTTGCATCAAGACACTCAGCAGAACTTCAATGTTCCTGTTCAGAGTATATATTTTGGTATAAAACCCCCAAGGAATGTTAAATAACCATCAAGTAACCAAGTAAATCACCCAAGAACTCCAGCTAGTGCACCTCAAAACTATCTACCTTTGTGCTTGTTTCAGATTCCACCAGAGCAAAGGGGACATGAGAAATGGAGATATACTTTATCTACAGACACTATAATATGACTTTTTATGTTAAATCATATTTAATAAAGGTACATTATTTAAGACATTTAAACAATATACTGTGGTGAAAAGAGACCGTTCATAAAACAGTTCAAAAATCCCTCTTATTTACAATAAAACCTACATCATTTTCAAGCACGGATAGACTACTACAGACTGGGATGTCACCAGAGAGCATCAGGTGTTTTTCTGAACACTTATTTCTCCATGCTTGGCCTAGAAAATAACAGTTCTTTTCCAAGCCAAATGCTCAGATTTGGCTTTAAAATCATGGTTATAATCAGGTCATCAGTGGGGACTATGACAGTGAAAGTAAAATTGGGTTATGGTGAATTTTAAGTGGTTAATTTAAGTCTTTTCTTCTGGTGGGCTAATAATATCTTTTGAACTTTAAAAAAATTTCATTTTCACAGTGGTGTTAGAAAAAGCAAATAAATGTCCATAATTCTGGTCACCTGACAATGTTAAATAACTTTGAAATGCTCCAGTCGGGGTCTCTCTGTCACACTCAGGCTGAAACACTCAGTGTAAATTGAAGGGACTCTAATAACATTAAATCATTGTGTCCTGCACATGCTCAGAACCAATCCCTTCCAAATTTGAATGCATATAAAAATTTGAAGAGCTTCAATTATTTTAAATCACCATGTGCAGTGTAGAGAGAGATTTTGCATTGTTGTAGTGCCTGGCATTTTTTAAGTACTTCAGCCTGGAAGCAAGTCAGGCAACATCCTGTCAGGACACACCGGCTTAGCTGAACTCATAAGTAGAAATACATATCTTAAAAACAGATTTTTTAATTACACAATTTGAAAAGTGGACATCTTAAAAAATAAAATAAATACACTGTTCCAACCCATTTTCCTTGAAAACTGTGGCTGCCACTAGGCCAGGCCAGAAGAGAAAGATCAAAATACCATTTGGAAACAGAAAAAAAAAGTGGTTTTCAAAGCAGGGCAAGATAGAAACAACACTAGCTTAAAGAAATGCAAGAAGACTCTAGAAGTAGAGCAGGAGGATTGATGCACTCCCACAGAGGGCTGTTGACAGCGGGGGCATTACCCTTACTGTTTCTCCTTGCTTTTACTGGCCTAGAGAAGCTGGCTTCCTGGTCCCTTCATGGAGGAGTGATTGTACAGCCTTGTGTTTCACCAACACTCTGAAGCCACTCTTTCTATGTGCCCTTTGTTAGACTGTGGGAGAGGGTGAGCACTTTGACATTTTACACAGCTCAGAGTTCACGCTCAACATACAAACCCTTAAAGAGCCCCAAAAGTATATCTGCACAATCAGGCTTTTTAAACATGACCTTTCTTCAACATTTCTCATCTTCTCATCCAAGGAAAAAGTTCTGGTCGCCTTTGGGTGTCCATGTACTCTAGGCGTGGCACTGCCCAGGGAGCTGGACACTCTTCATAATTTTGTGTCAGTGAAAACATAATGTCCTATAGTTAGTAAGGGGAAAAGGGGAAAGGGAAAAAAATGAAAGCAAAAAGCCTGAAGGCACTAGAATAATTAAGCCAGTGCAGTGACAGCTGTGGCAGGTCCTGGGCAGAACTGGCCCCACTGAGCTGAATTAATGCCATCAACAGCCCCGTATCTCCATTAACACTTGATCATTAATTATTACCCTCTGACAGTAAGAGCCCAAACCTTGTTAGGAGTGGTCTGTTATTAATCTACCTTACCTGCCCTCCACACTGACACCTCAGTGCAGTTAGTGGAGCTCTTTCAGTCATTGGATTTTGTTGGATATTTTTTTAAACTTCAACCATTGCTTAGTTTATCTGGGTAAACAGTGATGGCCATCAGATCATAAAGTGTGCTTTGAGTCACTAGGTTTTGTGTTCTGTCATCTAAGGCAGGGGTGGGGGCAGGTACCTAGCTAAGCTGCACTGATTTTCTTTATCCAGTTTAGAAGGGTCAGGAGACAGTTTACCTGAAGAAGTGCAGAAGGCAGCAAAGATGTAAATTATTCACTACTGTCCTCTTATCTGCCCCTATGAGGACAAGAATTCCTCAGATTCCCTTAGAGTCTCGTCCATGGAACTCTGGGCACTGGGCATGTGTCTTTTCAATTCCGAAAGCTGTTCACTTCAATTGTTTCCAGCAGTCAGGGAGATTGCTCAGTGGTTAACAATGCTCGTTATGACAGCTGTAGGACCTAAAATCAATCCCTCTGCTCCCCCACCCAAATCATAGTGAAAGAAGAGAACAGACTTCCAGAAGACATCCTCTGACCTCAGTGCTCACTCTGGCACCCAAGGCACAAACACATACAGCACACACACACACACACACACACACACACACACACACACACACACACACACACACACCACGCACATGCACATGCACACACACACAGTTTTACACACCTACACATACAAACAAACACGTATATAGATACACACATGCTCACATATACATATACATACACATACACACATCATTATCATCATAACAATGCATAAGTTTTAAATTCTCTCTAAATGTAGGAATGTTCAACTTTATGTGTATTGCACCAAATATTGCCTTGGTCAAATTCAGATCGCCCTGGCTAAAAGACACGTTGTTTAATTTTACAAGGAATATTAGTTGAATTTTGTCTTATAAATAAAGTTGGCATATATTTGTACCAGAATATTTCCGGGAAATTTTCAGCACTTAAAGATTAAAGTCACACTTTTAAGCCCTTAATATACACAGGGAGACAACAATAGATACAGAAAAAAAATCTATGAAATTCCAGGAGGATTGGGAAGTTCATAAATCAAATAGCCTGTTAATATTGAGCAATACCAAACTCTGTCCTTTCAGCATAGCATGAGTGTATTTTACTCACTGAAAACTAAAATTGGGGAAGGCAAGCCCAAGCTCATGAGTTAAGTGCTCTCCTCACGGCAGAAGACAGTACAGTACTGGAGTGATCATTAACCTTTACCAAAGACTTCATAGATGTCCAGTACATTAATTTGCTGATTGTTCTTTTCCTGCTGAAGACATACTCCAGAGTTCACTTCCTCATCATAAACATAGACACAGTATAACTTAATAGAGTGTCTGCTCAAGCTAATGGCCTTGGAATGCACTAAGACCCCAGAGCATCTAGGAGCAGATAACATGCTTCCCAGACTGCATCAAGAATCTGTGTATAAAGAAACGATGGTATGAGCAGAGCTGACCACGTTCCTGTCCATTCTCTCTTCTATAAGCAGAACACATTCTAAGGAGCAGTTGTAAGGCTTTTGCCTAGGATAACTGTAAGAAAATAATCCATATTTATATATCCTACCCACTAACACATGGCACTTCATTATACCAAGAGAACTAAATGCTTACTTTCCCATTCACAATCCTAGCCCTAAACCCAGCTCTGGTCCCTTGTCTGTGTTTACAGCACCATGTAGATCAGTCCTGCACAAGATCCTCCTGGGTCCATCAGTATGTGAGTGTAGATGAGCAAGCCCCCTCATTGGAAGCCATCACTTAGGAATCACCATAAGTTGGAAATGACTGCATGTGAAGTAAAACTGTTGATTAATGCCTCTACTTACTATCCAAAATAATACAATTATAAAATGGGGGAATTTAATTCTATGTGGGAATTCTCTCATTTAGGGAAAAAAATCTAGAAAAATGCAAACAGTACAACTTCTTGAAAATATAAAGTTGAGACACTTGTTGAGTGATGTAAAGTTGCATAGCTAATCAAGAGAGGTGAATGGAGAGTCAAGAAAGAACAAGTAAAAAGACTAAATAGCGTTTAGTAAACATTTAGCAAAGTACAGAGAGGCTTTGACATTCCAGAAAGTTCTGTGAAGAAGGAAAAAATGTTTGCTATCTATGCACCATTTCCGTTGCTCCTCAGAAGAAGAAGATTGTGCTTCAATCTTTCTCGTCCGGGACAGAGTAGCTCTGCTCTCTACAGATTCTTCCTGCTGTACACTTTGTGTTGATTCCCAGGACTTAGCCCTAATTCACTTCATTTCAGTGATGTGCTGACACCCCACAGACACCCAATCAATGGTCCAAATACCCCACTCCTCTCCACACAGATATGTTTTATCTAAGGGACTCAGAAATGTTTGCTTGCTTTTACTAAATTTCTTATAACTTTATTCATGTTTTCCATGGTATAGCATTCTAAATATTATCAAGGTAAAAATATATAATTTTAACCTTTTATCCCATATAGTTTATTCCATAATAGTAACATTGTATTGGTTTGGATTATTCTATCAAATTTACATTAGTTGTCAATATTCCCTATTATCACTGTAGAACCTTCTGTCATTTTTATATTTCCAGAGTGTCCTTGGTTTCTAAAGCACCCAATTTCACATCAGGATGTTTCTTTATAGGTTCCAGTTTTGCTGAATATTCCAGCTACATACAACCAATTCATATTTGAAAATTCTTAGCAAAAAAAGAAATTAATGTACGCAGACCATTACTGAGAAACTTTGATGATACTCACAACAAAATAGCCACATTCTACACAGGCAATCCTTAAAGAAAAGGTCACTATATTAAACACCATCTTTTTATATTTTTATTAAATATTTTCCCAAATTTTCTTCATCTTATGACACACTCACAATGATCCTTTAAAGAATTAAAGTCTTGCATTTTGATTACCTCTTTTTAACATTTACCAGGAATAACAGAGAAGACATTGTTTGACATTGAATTTCTGTTAACCATGTCCTCCCCTGGAGCATAGTTGTACACATTGTTTCAGAGCTAACATAATGGGGAATATTTTCAAAGAAGGCTGTGTTTCAAGCTAGATGGTTTATCTGCTGAAACAATTCTCCCAGTAGAGAAATAGTGGCTGCACAGTTGCAGCAGTGTTCATAAGCCCAGTGCAGTAGATTCATTTGGCACCCACATTTTGGAGTCAAACAAAAGTATGGTTTGTGTGAATCACAGACTCAGATATTCAGGACTGAAAAGGAGTTCTCTGAGCTGTGTGTTGTGCATTATTGTAAAGACTGGGATATGTTTACATCACAAACACAATATGGAAATAGGATAGAATGTTCAAGTATATATTAATAGTTTCATATATACAGTGCAAAGAGGCGATGCTGTCAGGATAAATGCCTTAGAGATTACCACGTTCTGGCTCAAGGAAAGCCAAATTGCCATTACTTATGTGGAAAGCAAATGTATTACCAAAGTTCAAGCCTACTGCATCTTCTAACACTTGATATAAAAAAAAACATTAAATATATATGGTCTCTTGGGCAAAGAAGGCCCATGGTCTCCGAATGATGGGGAATGACACAATGCAGTTAGCAATGCTGCCACGTACTTCTCCCCACCTCCTCACAGTGCTCTCTGTTTTTTAATCTTTACTCTCAAGGGTGCCTTAAGCAGTGCCTTGGTGGCTCATTGAATTGGCTTCTCTAGCCCACAATCGTCCTCGGGTGTCTGGTGATGCATGTTGGGAATCTCAACCTTTGTCACAGAAACAGTCACTGCCCATATTTTAAAAATAAAACGGAAGAGGTTGAGAACTCCAACAGGGGGTTGCCATGCCCTGGAATGTCTCTAGCATGTAGAGGGATGGGAAAATCCCTGAGATTCCAGAGATTAAAAAATAGCACATGGGAGGTTCTAAATAAAGAAATTCTTGGGTATGTTGGGGAAGTTGGCACCCGCCTTGCAGGTCTCTCCCTCAGAGACTATTTTTGTTTGAGTTAGCCAGAAGGCAAGTGCCAGAATGGACATGCATGGATGTGCCCTTCTGTGCTTATAGAACATAGTGAATGTTAGTGACATTCTACTTGGAAAATAAGATACTTTTAACATTTATGATTCTCCACTAATTTATCTTTATATGCCTAGAGCTATATATGTATATAAGATACATCTTATGTCTCATTTGTTCTATTTAAACAAACTATGCTATCTACTTTAAAACTTTAGGAAGAAAAAAGACAGGGACTTATAAAATTCTGAATCTACTGAGTAAGGCTTAATTTGAAGTTACACTTTAATACATTCAAACCCAATTTGTGCACTATGACAACCATAACATAGGAAAGGAAAATACATAAAGCTCAATATCCTAAAACTAATAGGTTACTTAGAAGACCCAAGAACACTGTACACACCTACATATCAGTGTTAAACCGGGTAGGAAACATCCAAATTGGAATCCAAACAAATGATGGAGACAGGTGCCGAGATGAAAATCTTTATGTCACTGTTTCCAAAACAGCACCTTCAGGGAAACACATAGAAATATAATCGTCCAATAAGGGCCTGCATCTCTTGGGGCTCCAGGGATCCTAAACACTGGCCTTCTTCTGCCTCCTTCTTTAGTCTCCTGCACACCACATCTTGATTTTCCTGAGTGAAGAGTTGACACTCAATGCAACCATTTGATATGCTCAAACTAACACAATTGTGGGGGTTTTGTAAATGGCTGCTCTAGGGCTGGTTCTCATTTTTCTACTTTTCTTTGTATGCTTTTATGAATATCCTCAACTAACAGCAGACAGTTCATGGGATGCTGTAACATCAAATTCCAGATTACATTCATAAGAGAACTTTGCAAACATTTCCTAAACAATCTAATATTACATATCTAAAGCAAAGAAAAAATACTTACAGCCAAATATCTAATGCAGCCAGTTTTTCTGAGTAATTAATGCCATATATCACTTAAGTACAAAGTCCTGAATACCAGGAGAACTGCCAAGTGCTGAGCGTCTCAGTATACCACTGGGATGGGTTCCTCATTGACATTTGAACATCACATCATTTCCAACAATTTCACCAAGAAGAAACCAGGGTATATATTTTTCCTACGTTTTCGTAGATAGTGTCACCAAAACTATGCGTATGAAATCAGGGAATAGAGGTGAAAGACTCTTTGAAACACAAATTGGGGCCATTTAAATACTTGTAGCTTCATGAGTGAATTGCATATGTCTAATATGTGAACAAACGTAGCCATTCTCGAAGCTATACTTAAGTGATCCTAATGGTTTGCATGGCAACAAGGTGGAATACAATTAAGGTTTATAAATATTACATGCAAAAGAAGACAAGAAGACTGGAGTCTTGGTAAACTGGTATATTTGAAATATGACTTTCCTGAGGAAAAAAATAAAACTCATGTTTAAAATGGGAAAAGAAAAATAAATTCTTCAGCGATTTTGTATAGCCTTAAAGAATATTCAGAAAATCTTGTAACTTATGAGAGTTTAGAATGGGTCTTAACTATTGCCATTGGGGGAGCTGTAAGAGTCCAAAGTAAGCTTTTCCTTCTGTGTGCATATGTGTGCCCGAGTATGCTTTCAAATGCATATGTGTATGTATGTGCATATGCACTATTATTGAACCTAGAATTTGATGCATGCTAAGCAATAACTCTACACTGAGTGTTTTCTCTAGTCCCTACCTCAATTATTTTTTCACTCAAAACAGTGAGGCTTATCTCACAGTTGACCATTTAAAAGGAAAATCCAAGACAAAATAAAGAGAGAAGAGTAAGAGAAAAAGAAAAAGACATGAGATGGAAGAAGGAGTGAACAGGCCAGCTCGATACATAAACTTCAATGTTGGTTGATTTCTTGGATGGACTTCACTGACTGTGCATTCCTAATACTCTCTGTTAGAACCTTCCAATAAAAGGGGAAACCAAATTTTAACTCTTCTTTATGCTCATGACTCCCTTCCTATATCACATGTTCAGAACCAGTGTGGTTTCCAGCAGGGCTGCCTCAGGCTGCACAGGTCTGCCAGGGTCTTCCTGGTCAGGGATGCTTGCACTCTCACTTAGCCTTCCCTACTCTTGCCAAGTGTGCAATAGCCACAGACCAGGGCCATGCTTTTTCCTATGTGCTAACGTTTCCAGGTGGCCTGTTTGTGTTATGATTGTGCCTGGCTTCAAAATAAAAACAAATTGACAATCCCTCACCTCTTCCAAGCCAGTGCCAAATTTTAAATAAAATGTCTAGTGGTGATTTATTGCCAATGCAAACTGCCAGACTGGCATCCTGTCCACTCATAAGCAGACAAATCAGCAAAATCTATGTCAGCCTTGCCAGGTGTCCTAAGTATATTCTAGAAACATTCCAAATATCATGTTTATTCTGTTACCAGCTTTCATACTCATGTGCACTGGGAAATAAGATCTCTAGATGACCTTACTGGCTTAATAAAGTGGTTATTCTTCCTTTAGGGACATCCAAGGACCATCCACACTCTTTTTCCCTAGACAGCACACTGGCTTGCACTCCATGCAGAGAAACAAAACCAAAAGAAGTTCTTTCCTCCAAGTAATATCAGGTCAAGGATGTGTTTCCTATCACTTCCCCGGGGAACAAACACCTGCCTAGCAATTCACAAGAGATGCTTCTCTTCCTTATTCTTCATCATAAATTACAGCACCCCTTGGCACAAGTGTACATTTTTTTCTTGTTGATTTAGGCCATACCTGGCATTATCCATCACTCCTATTCCCCAGCAATCTGATCTATCACTGACTCAATTCAGTGCAGTTGAGGCTTATACTGCACCCATCTTTCTTCCTCTCCAGGTCTGGCAGCTATATATCTAAACAGAAAAGAAAAGAATCTAAAGTTGTCAGTTGCCATTTTTCTAAGATTACAGACAAGCTGAACTAACACACAAACCCCCTTCCCATCTTACTTAAGCTATCCAAGTACCTGCTTACCAAGTCAGTGAGAAGAACTCTCCCAAGTCCCATCTCCTTGCCTCTGTCACTTGTACACAAACCTCAGAACTGTCTATATTTCATCAGCCATTGTCTTCATGTATTATTTAATAACCTGCTTAACAGCATGCCTAATTACAAACATTTATTATAGAATTCAATTCTAAAAGTGTATAAGAATATGCTAAGTTGTTTCCTACCTAAAGTTTTAATGAGAGTATAATACCT
Organism: Cricetulus griseus; assembly: GCF_003668045.3. Taxonomy (NCBI): domain Eukaryota; kingdom Metazoa; phylum Chordata; class Mammalia; order Rodentia; family Cricetidae; genus Cricetulus; species Cricetulus griseus. The sequence goes on from NC_048599.1 coordinate 128,788,757, forward strand.
TCAGCCCATATGCTTCAAGAACGTTATCCTTAATTATGTAACATGGGTATTTTACTGATATCTGTTAACTGCTCGAGCAGCTGTGGTTTTCTGCTATTTTGCACAGCTCAGGAGGAGCAGTGAGTTCAGTTTCCCCTTTTTGGGGGTTGCAAAATCCATGCCCCAAACAGGTGTGTGCAATCACGAACCACAGTGATGAGCCCAAACTGCTGCCTTTCTAAAAATTCCACCAGCCGGTGACACACACTGCTCAAGGTTGCACAACCTTGTTTTCCACCAGTTATTTTGATGATTCATTCCCCCATGGGGAGGTGAACTTCAGCCATTATTTCTCTGCTCCTGTTTCTGATAATTAGAGAAATCACTTCCTCATTTGATCATCTCTCTTGCTCTCTCTCTCCCTCCCTCCCTCTGTCCTTCTTTAAAATTAATTCTGACCTTTTAGAAGGTGGTGTTTTCTTCTCCATCGACTTCAAATAGGAGAGGTAAAGTGTGAGCTTGTTCTCCCTCTCTCTCTCTCTCTCTCTCTCTCTCTCTCTCACACACACACACACACACACACACACACACGTACTCAGAAGTCTTTAAGTTGTCAATCTGCTGCAGTAAATCTATCTTCAAAACAAGGAAATCATTCATTGAAAGTACCTATCAGTACTCAAACTCATAAGCCTATGGAGTCCACTTCCAAGCAGTGACTTTGCAAAGCTGCCCACTGTGCTCAGGGAACTTTGTGGCATTGCCACATGAGCCTCCTTCATATTGTTTCAAATATCAAATGCAGAAATCGCCTTAACAAGTGAGATTTTCATAAACACCAAAGGTTTATTTTGATAGAGCCACATCTGCTGACAAGTGGCTTCAGTCTTCTTAGAAATAGAAATGAAGTTGATTATTAAATGACAAAACTCAGGTAGGTGAGAACACATCAATGCACAGCAAACTTAAAACCTTTTCAGCACAGGCAAACGACACTGGGCAACAGGGTCAGCCAGAAGAAGCCAATATTCTTTCAGAAATTTGCTTACAAAACTTAGATGATACAATTTTACCTTCCCATCTTGATTTTTCAAGAAAATGAGGAACTCCAATTAATGTTTTCTTTTCCTTGTTGAACAACATTTTAAAGTTCAATAATGATACATTTTGGGAACTGTTTTCTTAATGATGCCTAAATAGGCACAACCATTTCACATTTCTCTAAATATTTTTATACTGGAAAGTGGCATTCACAATAACAGTACAAACTGTGGAGTCTGATAATCCAAATACAAGGTGTTATTTTAACCACATACTCTCACCTTGAGCAGGTGACAGGAACTCAAAGAATGCCAGCTTTCTCATCTGGAAGTGTGGAAATAATTGAAGCCTCATCCAGTGTGTGGGTGAAATAGCGTTTTTCAAATGCCTCAGTCAGAATACCTGGTGCATAATGGCTGCTGAGTAAAGCTTGAAGGGGTGTCCCTCTCCTGTTACCAGCACCTGGTATAATATGTAGTCCATGGTGAGCTTTAATAGGTACTTATTGAACTGGGGCTAAATACATTCTTCTGAACGTATGAAAACTTTTAAACTGGGCATAGAATGCTAAAGATTTTCACTGAAATTATTGTGAAATTAGTTCAGGGACATGTGTGGTTTGACTTAATTCATAACACACCCAGAGCTTGCTATTAACCAAAACAACAATATCATTATATATTGTCTCTCACACAACTCATCCCTACGACATTCCCCCCCTCACTCCTTCCACTCTTCCCAGTTCCTCTCCACACCTCCTCTCTTCCCCAGATGCACGACTCCTCCATTTCCCTTCAGAAAAGAGCAGTCCTCCCAGGATATCAACCAAACACAGCCTAACAAGTTACAATAGGACCAGGCACAAACTCTCAAATCAAGATTGGACAAGGTGACAGTAGGAGTGGGGGTGTTTCTGACTTCTTTGCCTGATCATGGGACACTTTTCCTCATACTGGGTCACTTTGTCCCCACTCTTACAGTTAGGACCCCCACAAGAACACCAAGCTACACAACCACAGCAGGTATGCAGAGGGCCTGGCATAGACCCCTGCAAGCTCCATGATTGCCAATTCAGTCTCTTCCATCCCCTGAGCCCTGCTTAGTTGATTCTGTGGGCCATGTTCTCCTGGTATCCTCAATCCCTCTGGCTGCAGAAAAGAGGAGGAAGAATTGTAGGAGTCACAATATATTCCAAAGTGATTTCTTCATATATATATATATATATATATATATATATATATATATAGAGAGAGAGAGAGAGAGAGAGAGAGAGAGAAGTGTTTGCTACCAATGAGAAATTATTTCCTTAGACATATTCACGAACCTTAGGTGAGTCAGTGGCCTTAGGTGGACTCGGTGGATAAGATAGCAGAAGTCATAAGTTGGGGCCAGATGGGGAGGTGGTGGGAGGAGAGCCCTAGATAGGAAGAACACTCAGCCACCACTTCTATAATTCTTGGTAGCTGTAGGGGTGTGGGCTCCATAAGGGTGGTGGAACACTGAAGCAAAATCACACTTCCCCAAATGCAGAAGCAGTGGGGTAAAGTCTCTTCTCTTAACCTGCCCCAGATACAAACCTGAACACTCAACACCTCACAGCTCAACCATGGGAGTTAAGGTTGTCTGTGCTGGGCATCAAAAATGCAACTATCAATCAAACACATTGATACATGTCATGTCATCGTTTTATTTACCCATACTATCATGTTTCTCTACCTTTGACTAGGTTTCAGAAATCATAAGACTCTTTAAACAATTCAAAAATGAGGCAATCTTAGGCTTAATAGACAACTAAACAAGGTGTCCTTTTTTGAATCCAAAGCTATTGCTGCCTGTGCATCAATTCAGAGGTAGAAAATTGAATTGTTTCTTTCAAGTAATATCTTACTACAAATTGTTAACTGCCCCACAGCAGTCAACAGTCAAGGGTACTGGACCTTGATGGATCCCCAGTCAACATCAAGACATAAGAACAGCTAATACCTAAGAGAACATGCATACATTCCAAGATGGACCGCTGATGTTCTTAGAGCCCTTTAAAAATGGAGAGACAATAACGAACAAAACCCGCACAGGTATCCTCAGCTCTTCCTGAAGCTGCTCACTGTTTAATGATGATCATCTTGCCTCTGGAATAACTGGTTATGGGGAAATTAAAGGCCATCTTCAGTTTACATAGGTGCCCTCTGAAAACAGTGTGCTCTGTCATGGCGCTTAGAGAAGAAGGAGAATTACAAACAAGGAACAGAAACTGCGGACTTTTTTTAAATCTTAGGTTGGAATCCCATGACCCAAGATTTTGCAAGTCCTGAAGGAAATTCAACTCAGGCAATGAAGAGTCAGTCGTATGATACAATCGCCTGCAATCTGTTAGTGCTTAAACCCCTGATTCATAAAGGCGGCGAGAGAACCAGTAAAACAGACACAACCCAACTCACCTGACAATTCATCATGCTGCTTCTTCCATCTCATAACTTGGTACCACTCTCTTAGAAATTCCTGTCATCCTTTGTTATGTCTGTTGGCCCTTTATGCTGTGAGTTGCATTAGGACAAGGATAGAATCTTACACTTCCCTGACACGTCAACTTCTGGTATAGAAACGGACTCAGATGAGATACTAGATATTTGTTAAATCAGTCCATTAAATGACAGGTATATAGTAATGTTTTTAAAAGGGCTTGTCTGTGACATATTTTTCAATTCAGCAACAAGTAACATGTAGGAAAATCATAGTATAGCAAGAAAAGTTGAATGTCTTACACGGAATCTTGGGTCCAGGTTTCTTTCCCATGCCCATTTTGACATCTGCAGACCCTGGTTCATCAGGGGTTATCTTGGTTGAATCTTAAAGGTTAGAAATGAGAAAGGAATAGCATGAGAAAAGAAAAGTAAGCCTTAGAAGCTTCATCATCCTAGCTGTAAAATTCTGCTCTGATAGTACCATGGAGCTCCCATTAGCTATCCCTCTAAAAATAAGAAACACCTTCTCCGATTGTTTACATCTCAGTAAGATAACTTCTATCTTTTGTTACTCATGCCAAAATCCATAGACACTATTAACTTCTCTTTCTCCCTATTTCATATCTAAAACCAATTAAGAGATCATTTTGAATCTATTTTTACAATATCTCTAAATTCAACCACCTTTTGTTATCTCCTCAGCCAACTTGGTGCAAGCCAACACTGTGTCCATGCAGGCTTTAGAAATAAGTCATAACAGGTCCTTGCCCCACTTAGTACATTCATTGTAAGGGAGGCAGGGTGACTCATTTCAGTCATCGTCCATACCATTCCTTCAGTGTGAGTTTTGGAAAGCAAAAAGAGGGAAAGGTGGTATACTTTCTATGATCTTATAGGTCATAAATTGTCTATACCCGCCAAACTGCCATACCCATTGCCTCTCTGAACTCTCTAATGAATCCTTCATCTGTCTGCTCCAGGGGCACATGCTAGGCACTATTCCTAATAAACTATGGTTAAGAGTGTTGACTGCTCTCGAAGGGGACCTGATCTGGTTCCCAGGTCTTTTTCCTGCAATGCAGTCCTAGCCCATTGGCCCACAGCTGAGAATGGCACCAGAATCTATGTACAGCAGGGTTTTTCCTTTTGACACTGTTCTTTATCTTGCCATACAAATCAAAGCCACCAACAAACACTATTGACTTCCTTGCCTGAACATTTCTGAAGTCTGTTTCCTCTCTACCTCCACTGCCAATACTTGAGCCTGAGCCAACATCTCTCTGCATTGTCTGCCTCAACTTCTCTTAAAGGATAGATATCCTTTATGAAAGGCTTCAAAATGACTCTTCATCATCCAGATCTTAACAAAAGCAGTAGTGCTGTGGAAGGAACATGCATAAAGGATGACAAGTTCTCTTACTGTCAGGGAGTCATCCATCTGTAACTTGCTGATGACTGAGTCACACTGTGGTGGTATGATAACCCAATGATCTTTGTTCTCTCCTGACAACCTATGTGCTCTAGAGTTTAGCAGTAGGTGTTCAATAGAACATTTTTAAGTTCAGTACTGCCTTTAAGCTGGGTACAGGTTGGACCCTGCCATTGCTCCATCACCTAGAGTCTCACTCTATACAAAGTTCATAAACACAAACACACACACACACACACACACACACACACACACACACACACAAATAGAAGAAAAGAATGTGTGAATACATTGCAATGTGGCTCTCTCAGTAGCTTAACCATGTAACAACAAAATGCACAACCTGTAAACCTATTCTTACACTTAATGCCTTTCAGAATTCAAAGTAATGCTCCTTCTCAACTCCTGTCCTAAATCTCAAAGCAAGAAGTAACTCACTGGTTGAAGATTACTAAAAGGTAACTCTTGATATAAATGAGAGGGAAATGTACAATTAAGTAGGAGGAAAGGTAAATTAATTATCTTGTTGGATCCTTACTTTCAGACAGTGTGATGTAAGAGGTTCTTGCAAAATAAACATAATTTCAAAAACTTCTAGCATCATTTTGCTTCTATTCAGGTACCAATTCACAAACCAACACATGAGAATTTTCACACCTCAAGATGGCTAAGTTTAAGCTAACTCAAAATTAAGACGGTCTAGGGAAATAGACACTCCTCATGGAATGTGATACTAAAATGTTAAGAAGAATTTTTAAAGTGTATATCAAAATTTGACATCTCATACCCTGGAACCGAAATACATCCTTCCTAACTGGTTCCTCCATTTCCTTGCTCTGAGACCTCAATCATGTTTCTTATACAGATTCACCCAATAAGAAAACTTCATCATCTATTTGTACCAAAAGCTTGGGAGACTGAGGAAATGAGCACTAAGAGCATAAGACTGCCACATCCACAACCTAATTGGAGCCTAGGAATGAACATTCATAATCAACACTATGGAATATGGTGGGTGGCTGGTGTGAGCAATTTTCTATTCTTTGTGATACAGGGCAACACAAAAGAGATTTTGTGAGACTAGAGAGATGACTCTGTTGCTGAAATGTTTGCCACACAAGGATGAGGACCTGAGTGCAGATTCCCCACCACTCATGGAGAAGATGGGGTGTGGTGGCTCACATCTGTAAGCCCAAAGCAAAAGAGGTGGTAACAAAAGGATTCCTGGGTCCCTGAACCTTCCTGTCCAGCCATCCACCTGAATTGGCAAGTGTCAGGTTCAGTGAGAGACTCAGTCTCAAAAATCAGTTGAAAAGCAATCAAGAAAGACAGCTGATGCTGAAACCTGGGCTTCATCTGCACATACACAAATGTACTTGTGCATTTAAACACAAAGACACATACACACACACACACACACACACACACACACACACACACAAGGCCTGGCGTGATTTTAACAACTTCAAGGGAGTGTTTGGATTCTGTAAGATACAAATTTCATTTTGAAATTTCACAAGTGCCCAAAGATGTTTGAACTAACATGTAATTTTTTTCTCTTTTTGATCGAATGATATTTTGAGCTATGTTTGCCCATGTCTTCTCACGGAGCTGTAATTCTGTTTAATTTAGGTCTGACTATGGTTGGATATCAGCATTTGCATTGCTGTTGGAGCTCTTTTGTTACGTCTCATCGGGGATTGGTGAATGGTGCTTGGGTATTTTAAATACGTGAAATTCTGTTCAAAATCAGATTGATGTCCGTATAGTAATTTAATTGAATGTCATGGCTACAGCCCACAGAGATGGAAGTGTGATCAGGCTGTGTCTGAGCAGAAAAATGTAAAGGGATGCTTGCACAGCATGTTTGCCTCTTATCCCAATTCCCCACTTACAGGATAGGTACAAAAACTGCAGGTTAAAACTGCACAACAAAATAAGACATAAATTACATGAAACCTTGTATTTCACATGCATTTCCTCAATGATTCCTGTAATAGAGTCTCCCTTATCACCTGAATTCAGAGCTAACCATCCCCAACAGTGGCATAAAACTTCAGTTTGAAATTTTTGCAAAGCACACAAAACCTCAGCAGGTGGAAACCAAAATTCCCATGTATGCAAGTTTAATGTAATGTGATCGTTGCTATACAATAAATTGTTACCCACATTTCTGGATGGCTCTTGCTATTGTGGGAGAACTTAAAACTGTGGCTGTAACAGTTATAGCCTCATTGACAGTACCACCAGATCAAAACTTTCCGTCTCCATTGCTATCAGTGGCTCTCATGTCAGAGATGAGCTGTTCTTCTTCTGCATTGTTTCTTTTGGGTCCCACACCACTTAGATTGTGAGTTTTGATTTTTGTTTATTGGTTTTTTTTTTTTTTTGGTCTCAAAACCAATCTCCTACTTTAATTTCCCCTCTGACAAAACTCTTCAATTCATGCTTCAGGTTTTAAAATTATTTATATTTTTATCACAGAAATGGAATGTTAATTCTGCTTCTGGGAAAGCACTGTAAGAAAGAAAACTCAGCCAATGTGGTGATGTTCAGCAAGACGTGATCTCTAAAAGAGAAATGCTGAAGACAACCTCAATATCCAGCAAGATGTCACCAAAGAGTGACAGCCATTAAAAGGCATGTTCCTGCAAGCTGGCACATAAAATTATTCACTACATGCAAAGCCAAAACATAGTAAGTAAACAACTACGGTCTTCCAATTCTGCAATGCAGATTCAAGGATGCGTGAATTCAAAGATTCAAGTGGTAGCCAATCCACGTCATCGCAATGATCCCAAGGTATGCATTCATCACTTGGGTAGAAGCGCTTGGAACCTAAATGGAAGAGAGCATGCCTACTCATCCTATGCCCTGAAGAGTTGGGTTTCCTTCATTATTTGAAGGAATCTAAGGTTCCACTGAATCAATTTGACCTATCCTTCTCTAAAGTTTCTGATATTCAGTACCAGTTAGTAAAGCTAATGGAAAAGAAGTACTTTCTCTAAGTCCCTACAGGAAACATACAAGTCCTACATACAAGTGTATGACTTCCACACTCTCAAGCAGATCTTCAGTGGAAACAATTTAAATTTGCCTCAGGCTGCTCTGTGTTTTGGTTTTAAGGTCCTTCCTTTTGTTGATCTGAATGTGAGAAGCCATGATGGCAAGCTTAAAAAGAGAGGAGGTGGCAGTGGGGTTCAGCTACCAGGAAACAAAGAAAGTGGAGAAGTCCAAGATCTTTAAACACATCAGCAAGAAGACAGCAGACCTCAGGCAGTTCTCTCACTGAAGGGAATGACTTTCTACCTGGACTGACTTTGTCCTAATTTCCCCTTTCTCTTTGAACAGGAACTATCTTTATCACCTTTAGGGTCTTTTTGCCTTTACTATGATGATGTTTTATTTTTAAATATTCCCATAAAATAAAAAAATATTCAATGCATGTTGTTAAAAAATAGACCAGATTTTAAAATTGTATTATCCATATACTCCCAAGCTTATAAATGAATGAATATATCAGCAATAAAAGGTTAGCTCCTACTATTTTATTTTTACTTATTTCCAATTTTCCTAGAATCCCCTCACTGGACATGTTATTTAGAAGCACATCATGTATACACAAATGGAGAGTTTTGTATCTTTCTCTGGAACTTACAACATCTGACTGGTGTCATCAATTCCTAAGCAGAATGAAGCAACTTATCCTGTAAGACTCGACCACTGTTCAATGTAGGAAGGACAGTTATCTGAAATACTCAGACTCTGCCAGGTCAGAAAAATGAGAATTACTCAAACTCCTGATGCTGACACTGAAATGTGTCTACCCTACTGCAACCAGCCAAGTGCTGACACTTCAATTACAAAGGCCCTGTCAGTTCCTGTTGGCTCAGATCCTCCTTGGGCTTGTTGTTCTAGTCTAATTCAAGTCAGTTTTTTTTTTTTTTTTTTTTTAAGCTATACACAAACCTTAGCTCTTTCAATAATGTTTTGACTAGATTGGTGGTGTGGAGACTCACCAGTAGTCACCCCCCCATGGTGAGTCTACCTGTAGAACTAATATTGGTCAATTCACTGGTTCTCAGATTTTGAAATTTCATGAACTGGTCCATTTTAAAAAATAAATAAGAGCTCTCCTTCTGTCCCCATCTAAATTTTACTTCTTTTTTTAAGAGACATGATCTCAAACAAGCAGCTTCTAAAGAAAAGTGTTCTGAGCCTCACCATTCACTGGAAACATCCCCAAACAAGAGTCATCCCAGGGTCTCCTCTGAAAAGCCATTCCTTGCAAATAAAGATGGTTTGACCTTCAACTAAAAGTTTTATTAGAAATAAGTTAAATTAAAGACTTCTTTTGTTTTCGTAAAGGTAACATATTCCAAAGAAGAACCAAGCAATTCTCTATAAGGTAATTTACTTTTAAACTTCTAGTTCTTCAGAGATAGAAGGATGGGTTAGCACTTAGGAGCATTGGCTGTTCTCCCAGAGGAGCCTAGTTCAATTCTCAGCATCCACATGATGACTCACAAGCATCTGTGACTTGAGTTCCAGTTGAACTAACACCCTCTTCTGGCCTCCCCAAAAGCCAGTCATATATCACAAAATACGTATACACATAAATCAAATTTAAAAGAATTTTCTCAGTATTTCATACACAAGGAAAACAGTCTGTAACCCAGTGATAGAATGTTTGCTTAGCATGTGCAAAAACCTTCACAATCCAGCACTGGAAAACAAAAGTGAGGGAGGGTGTTGTAAACCTAACTTTTTTAGTACTTACTATCTACCAGTAAAGACATTGAGGTCTTGAGAAAGCTCGATAGGTAATTTTCTGAGTAAGCTGAGGTTGCTTCTGGGCACCAGAATGCCCTTCTGTCTTGGTTTGGAATCCATTAGATATTATCAAATACACAATAAACTTATATAACTGACAAATATAAATACATGCAAAACCAAGGGATTTAGTGGATTTCTTTTTCCGGATTGTTGCTACACATAGATCTTCACACAGTAAAAGATCCCAAATATGAAAAACATAAATCTCAACTCTAAATCTCACTTCCAAGGCAGTAAAATCTGCTTACCAGGAACTGAATCTTCTTCCCCAATCACTCTTAATATTTTCAAAGCCACCCGGATCACCCATGCTGATTGTCTGACCAAGTCCAGGCTAACTTATCATCAAGTACAGGGGATGTAACATGGATTAGTCATGGAATTTGTCTGTTTCAAACTTGTCATGTAGCAGTTTAAAAGTAATGCAAGTTTTAACAAGAACAAGAAGCAAAAGAAAGCAAAGGCGAAATGAAAGGAGATTCCCTGTAGACATTAGGTTTCAGCTAATGGGCTTTAGGTAGCTCTTGGACAAGGGTCAACATTCATAATCATGTTTTTTCCAGCTCCCTAATCCAAATCCAAAGGTAGTGGTTTCTTTTATGAATATTTTATCAGACAAGAATAAATGCAACATTTTATTTGGATTACACCACTCAGAGAAAGGGGGAAATAGAGAAAGGCCAATAAATCTTAAAGAGTTAATTATTTATACAGAGAAAATTTACTTTCTATGTTGTGACTTGTTTTATTGGTACACTGCAGCTCAATTTAGATTAAGAAGCAAAAGGATTATTGTTTCCCAACAGAGATGTATCATAAATAAATACAGCATATTTTTGTATTTGCCCTAAACCATCTGAAAATCTTCAGAATAAAGGGGGAAACGCATCCTAAAAAGTTCTTTGTTTTTAACTCTTCATCTAACAACTATACTGAGTATCAAAAATGTAGCAATAATGACTGTATAAACAAAAGCAGAACAATGGCATTAACAATAGACTCATTAACTTGGAAGGAAAAAAATTTCATAGAGCCCCACCCCTAGACAAAGAACTATAGGCAAATATTGACTGACGGGGGGAGAATTCAAAAATGTAGAGTGGTGAGCCCTGAAGCCGCATACACTCAAACAAATACACTCAGAAAGTTATACTTATATGTCTGTGCATACACATACATACACATATATGTAACAATAACAAAGAATATGAGGTTTTCAACTTGAGGAAAGGAATGGGGAAAGTGGTATCACTCTATTCAGGTTTTAAAATGTACTTTGTTTTTAAAGAAAAAAAATGTAGTGGTTGGGCTAATCAGGGCAGAATCTTTGCCTAAGAGATGAGGTCAATGGGAGGACCTTTGCTCATTGTTTATCTTACCCAAAAATAAACAAAGTGCAACGTCATTCTGTGAGGAAGAAAGTACCAACCAGCATCTATTGTAACACTTTGGTCCTGTCTGATCTGAACTGTGGGCCTTTAGAAATCATTGCCCGAAGTAGAGCAGACTGTCAGAAAACAAAGAAAATTTGAAGGTATATTTCACTTGGAACAAAGTATATATACAATCAATATTATTAAATTTGACAAGAGAGTGGATCAATGGATATAAAATGGATGGATCTATGGATGGATGGATGGATAATGACTGGGAGAACAACTGTTAAACAAGAGATTATTTGAAGCTATTGGAGACATGCCAAAAGATGCATCTCTCCTCAGATCTGTTTAAGTCATGAAACTTCCTCAAATAGTTACAAATGAATTTAAGTCACAAAGTTCTTACAACTTTTTGGAAGTCCCTTGGGAAAAGAAGGAATTTACTGAATTTTAACTTAAATTGGACCTTCAAATACACCAAAGGTTATCTTCCCCTTAACTCATTTTGTTTGCACTACATCTCAGAATAAAATATACCTGGAAAGGATTTCCCACATTATCTGGAACTATAAGAGTATTTCTCTGTGTGTGCTCTTATGTATGGTATGTGTGTTTATGTATGCCGGTGTGTGTGTGTGTGTGTGTGTGTGTGTGTGTGTGTGTGTGTGTGTGTGTGCGTGTGTGTGTATGAGGCCAAAGGTCAACGTCTGGTATCTTCCTCTGTTCCTCTCCATTCTCCAGACTTTATGAAACAGTCTCTCACTGAACCTTGAGCTTACTGCTTCTCAACAATTAATGCCCAGCAAGCCCTAGGAAATCATCTATCTTCTCCTGCACCAGGTTATAGGCATAAGCAGTCAGCCATTTTACCAACGAGGCCTTCTCTCCAGCCCCTCAGCTTGCCTCTTATTCTCCCTCCAGCATTATAAAAATAGAGGACACTCATTAAACCCTAAATACAGACCACTCTTTTGTGTCATGGATTGCAAATCTATAGCTTCATGTATAGCTCACAAGTCTTCTGCTTACGTTTGTTTGTACAAAGATCAAATAAGTTCTGTATTATGTTTTGAGACCTTCAAAGTAGACAGAGCTCTGTCCCTGTAGAGGTCACATTGTACCTAGAGTGGAGAAAGGAGCCAAGAATAAGCAATGACGGGATGGAGTAGTAGTGGTATTCTCATTTTAAGGATGAGAAACTGTTTAAATAATAAAACAATTTCACGAGCATGGGGGTATTTTAAACCCAGGACTTTTTACATCCAAAACCTGGTTTATTTTTCTAGGACTGACACAAAATGTTCCAAGTATTTAAAAGAGGAGTTAGACTGGCATAGGTAGCTGGGTTGTAACTAGCTACATGGGGACAGTGTCAGTCTCCAGGCCTCTAAACTGTTGCCAAGCAAAGAATGGCTTCCCTCATTCATGTCATCATGACCTTTGTCTATCACCAAGACATCGTGGTTGTGCTTCTTTCTACAGTTCCAGCCCATGACAGCGACAGAGGATTGCAAAGATTGTCTCCCCACTCATTATATGAGAACATGTACCTAGTTCTGTCCAATATGATGTAACCACTAATAAGCATGTCCCTTGTCCCTCTTTTATGATCCCTGGACATGCTTAGGCTGTGTACTCTGCCATGTGGTGTGCTGGACACTGACAAGGAGCAACCATCTGCTGGGCCTGACAGGTAGGACACAGAGAAGGGAAAGGAGCCTGCACTTTACCAGAGATGAGTAGAAAGTCTTCCCTTCACAATTGACCTTTTGATAACCATGCTACAATCCACAGCCCCAGGGAGGCTAAGTAACAAGGAGGTCCTAAGGAGGGACCCACAGATTTCCCTGGGAAGGGGAAATAGAAGAGCTCTCCTGGGTAAACTGGGGGAGAGGATGAGGGATGATAGGAATATGAGGAATCAGGTTGGGCAGGTTGTGGGTAGGATGGAGGAAGGGAATAAGAAAAGAGGTATCTTTACGGGGGACATTTTGGAGTCAGGGAGAAACCTGGTGCCAAGGAGACTCTCAGGAATCCACAAGGATTACCCTAGCTAAGACTCCTAACAATAGTGGAGAGGGTGCCTGAACTGCCCTTCTCCTGTAATCAGATTGGTTACTACTCTAATTGGAATCAGAGAGACAGTAACTGATGGAAACAAATGCAGAGATCCACAAACAAGCACTGGGCTGAGCTCTGGAAGTCCTCCTGAAGAAAGGGAGGAGGGATCGTACAAGCCAGGAGGGTCAAGGTCATCACAGGTGAACTCACAGAAATGACTAACCTGGATTCATAGGAGCTCACAGACTCTGGACTGACTGCTAGGAAACCCACATGGGACCAACATAGGTCCTCTAAATATATGTGTGACAATTGTGTATCTTGGTCTATTTGTGAGACTACTAGCAGTGGGAGCAACGGCTGTCTCTGACTTGTTTGGGGGAACTCTTTTGGCTTTTGGGAACCTATTCATCATACTGGTTGCCTTGCCCAGACTTAATACAAAGGTAGGAGCTTAGTCTTACCTCAACTTGATATGCCATGCTTCGCTGACACTCATGAAAGGCCTGCCTTTTTCAGAACAGAAACAGAATGGATGGGGGTACAGAGGGGATGGGAAGAATTGGAGGAGAGGAGGGAGGAATATCAGAGGTCAGGATGTAAAATAAATGAAAAGAAGATTAATTAATAAGAAGAAAAAACTGACCTTTCCTTTGTTGGGACTTAGAAATTTTCTAATTTTTCTAAAGCCCAGTTATGGGGCTGTGAAGACAAAACAAATACAAATGTGAAAGGCACAGTTTAGGAGGTAACAACTTTATATATTTGATACAGGATACATTAGAAAGCAAAGAAAAATACAGAATTTTAAAGAAAAGTTGTGGGAAACATGTATTATGAAGTAATAGTAAGCAAGGAAGGGCATATGAAGTCTAACATAAAAATCAAGATGACTATTTGTGCTCTGAGCCCAGGACTGTGTACAATCTAAAAACAATATCTGGTTAGAGTGGTGTGTACTCATAGCCCAACCACTCCAGGACTTGGGTCAAGTGCATCATTTATACCTGGGAGTTAGATAAAAGCCTGGGAACTCAGTTAAGATCCCATTTAATAATTACTTAATAATGTAGCTCAATATTCACTCTATTAATGTGTATGTTTCTTTATAGTTTTCTTATCAAGTGAGCCCTTTCCTAATCAGAAGCTAGGCTCCAGGGAGACAAATGACTTATATGCCATATGCCTAAATTCCCAAATCTTCAAAAAATCCTTGAAAAGTTGACATGCAAATCTGAGAGCACTTCTTCATTACAGAATCAGAATGAGAAAAGGCCTCAGGAACACGAGCAGTGCCACCTGCATTTGTAACTTCCAAATGGAAAGTGAAAAAGGAACAAATGTGGTCTCATTGCTTTCCATCAAGGGAAAACTCCTTACCACAGCAATGTTCATTACACAGGTTACCAAACACAGTGTCTCTTTAGTTTCTGGAAATGACTGAGTGTATTTACACAGAAGAGAACCAGAAAGATCACCACAGGTATGCCTCACCTTCTCTGTATGTCATAAACAGACTTAAGGAACTCCAACTAAAGGAACAAAGAGAATTTGGTATCTTAGTATCCTTGGTATCTTTTCTTACAATTCCTAATTCTCATTTTTAAGATTGGCATTGCCACCTTTGCTAAATTTTAGCTTTTAATATACAAACTCAGTCTGGCAGGATAATGTTAATAACCTATTCCATAATCCTAATTTTAAATATTTCCATGATTCCACCTAGAAAATAAAATGACTATATAATAGTGTCTGTGTCATAAAAAAGATAGAAGCATACCCATAAAGTATGCCTGAAAGTGTCTAGGACCTCATGGGTTCTCAAGACCCATGAGGAAACTATGGTATGTATCTACAAGCCACAGATGTCATACAAAATCATTAGGCTAGTACCCATTGAGAATGTGAACACTTTGTGCTTACATTTACTATCCCCAAAGAGTTGGCATCAGCAAGGAAATACAGACTGATGGCAACCTGACAAGAGAAAGAGTTAAGATTAATTTGTAGAATTATGGATCTGTTCTAAATGTCACAGATTATTTCAATGGAGTTAAGGTTTTCTATTCAAATTTCTTAGATAAAATTCAGAAGCCCTCACAGGGGTCCACGCCACAGGGACAGAGAAGGTGGAACTCTGAGTTCAAGACCAATCTGGTCTAGAATAGCACGTTTAAGGTCAGCCAGGGTACACAGTAAGACCCTGTCCAAAAAAAAAATTAAAAACAACAAAAAAGACCATTTTCACAATGCATATTACTTTTACAATTAGCCAAAAACAAAGATTATGCATCAACAAAAGAAAGCCAAAAGGCTCACAGACTTGAAGTGCTCACAAAACTGGTTACTCAACTAAAAACAATCCACAACATACTTGGAATCCTAAAGTTTTACTTTCTGGATATTGTTTGTAGTACTTATGCCTTGGTCTGTAGATAGATCTTGGCTAGACACTGTGTCATGCTCTGCACACAATCTCTAGCTAAAATAAAGTTCAATCAAATACTGTCTCCACAAATTAGTGTCATCACTTAGTTTACTTCATTTGCACAGCATATTGACTTAATGAAGGTGTGTCCTCTCTAGCTACATGGCCCCAGTACTGCACTCATTTAGCTGCTACAAAACAAAACCCTATGGTTTAACAACTCTGCATTGTTTCTAACATGGTCCCAGAAGATATAATAATCAGCTCAGCACATACACATGATACAGAATTTTTAGACTATTTCTCATATATTACTTGATATATACTTCATATGGTTATTTTACATATATTTCTTGAACAAATGGGTTATGTATTACAGAGAAAGAAATAGAAAAAAAGAATATCTAAAGGTTCACTTACTGCACACCTGTTATATTATCTTTGTCTTTGTCTTATCTCACTGGAAACAGCACTGTGGGTAGTATGTCTCTCATACAGATAAAAACAATAACGCTCAAATTGTCTGGTAACTTATGCAGAGTTGCCCATTGTTACATAATAGGTGATACTTGAACTCAGGTAGATCTGGCCCAAAGCTCCTCCCAGTGTACTGCTTAGCTAAATCTCACTTGTTTCTGCATTCCAACACTTATTTTTCCTTTCAAAAACCCCTGGTTACTGTTCGTCCTGCAGTGAGACTCATTGCAACAGTCCCGATTTACAGGATACACACTTTCACATCAGGTTTTTTCCCCTTAATTGGATGTACTTCTTCCTCCCTAACTATGCAAACATTATTCTCCCTCCAAGGGCCATTTTCTACGTGAAGTCTCACTTCCTTCTCTCAGTGTGCATTGCACAATTTGGTTTCTGTGTGCATGTTATGAGGGGGATGATCTTCCTTGTGCTGTTGTATAATTAGATTTCAAGTCTGATAGCATTATAAATTCTTGTGTTATAGCTCTCCTTGAATTCTTCAGTCCTTCCCTTTTCTGTTCGAAGCGTTAAGTAGCAGAAATGCCTCATTGCTGCTGCAAATGTTATCATTTGACCACTTCATAATAAATTAGGAAGCTATAGCATGTGCTAAAAATTGGGTTGAACTGGCAATCAAGAGACTTGGTTGGCATTCTATGCCATAAATTAGTTGTGTCAAGTGGAAAGAGGGCTATAATTAGAGTGCACCCCACCTTCTGCAGCTATAAAGGGGCAGGTGCCAACTAGATGTTATGTAAACATAATGGTTGCCCTTATTTGCTTTAAACTGTGGTTCTAGAAAGAGAAATTATATTCTTTAAGACCAGGTCTACTCATATTTTTCTCCCTCTCTGGTTTCCTATTCATTGATAAAGTCCAGCATATTGAGTATGGAGTATTGTGTAAATGTATTAGTTATCTCTTAGGGTGAGGGAGAGCTATTCATTTTCCATTTTTTTAACAAAGTTAATGGCAACTGACTTGTTTCAAAGACTCCTACACATCAATCGTACAACAGGGTGTTTTGCAAAGTTGTTTTCTGTGGATGTCATTATATCATTTTACAGAAAAAGGATAGAAATCTGGGAAGTTCAATGAGATAGTGGGTCTCTGAGTTAGTACGGGAGAAACCAGATATGTCCTCAGTATGTCCGACTTCCACAACTGTGATACCCACCAGGGCTCCATGGCTCTCTTTTCCCAGCCTGGCTCTCCACTCCACTTACTGTGAGCAAGATGTATAAGAAGGCCCGTTCACTTATTAGCAAAGGAGGAATTGGCTTCATATTGTGTTGGTAATTGTTTCTTTGGTCACTCAAGGAACCAGTATAAATTTGATCCTTGATAGTTGAACATGTCAATGTGATTTCAGGACCACTGGCCACAGAAGAGGGATGTGGTTGGTGGCAGCAAGCAGTGTGCATTACAATGAGAGCTGTTCACTAGACATGGTGACTTCATATTATCTTTCAAGCTTAAAGTGCTGATAATCATGTGGTTGGGCCATCTCCCTGGAATTCTGCTTATATTAAGTGAAGTTCTTTTTGTGACTTCACACCAAGTAGGTTATTTTTTAAAGGAAGCACCATCATATCAAATTATGTAAATAATTCAAAATGTTCTCTTGTACATCCCTCCCTGCTCTTTGTCAGTCACCCAACAATTTGCAAAAATAACTAAAGGAAGTGTTTTTGGTGGGCTTTTGAAGATATTTTTAGCTAAGCAAGTAGAGGTTTAAAATACAAGTATGTGAGGGCTGGCCATTTAGAGAAATCACCTGCTCACAGAGTTCCGTGGAGAAGTGGAATGTTTTAATGTGTGTCATTCAGACAACATGTGGACTGCATTAAGTCAGGTTATTGCAGGGCATGCCACGTGACACAGCTGAGCCACATTTAATCATCAGCAACACAACTTGCTCAATGCAACATAAATTTAAACAGGAGTGGGATTTTTCCCCTCAAAAAGGCAACAGCTGCTGTAGATAACAAATGCCCACACTACCCCACACTGAGAGGGGTTTGTGTTTGACATGATCTGAATTATATGTAGGTAGAGGAGTACATCTATATTTAGGGGCATCTCTAAATATGAACGATAGTGCATAGAATACATTCTCTAAGTGGCACAAACCTTGTGATTTGTTTTTTGTTTTCTGTTCATAAATAGCTGGTCTTGTAATTTTTCCCTAGTAAATAAAAAAGCATCTTAAAATATGTCCTTAAAACTAGACAACACAGACAATTTTGGACTTGGATAAAGTTGGCTTCAGAGCCAGTAGGCTGAATATTTCGAATTTTAATTTAAAGATAAAATACCTTGCAAGTGGCACTAAAGGGCTCAGGAAAGCAAAGCGAAGCTGAGCCATGGAGAAGCAAGAAAAAGGAGAAAATAGAGATATGTGTTGCTAACACCATCAGCAGTTCATATCTAAGAAAAGTCAGGGCCCAAAGCCTTCGGAACCAGCACTCTAGTCCTGAGAATAGCATGCGTTTTCTGGGCTTCTCATTTGCTTCGTTGCTCTTTTCTCCTTGGAATAGGATGCTAGTTAATGTAACTTTAACTACCTCTATGTTTGTTTGTTTGTTTGTTTGTTTGTTTGTTTGTTTGTCTGAGACAGGGTTTCTCTCTGTAGCCCTGGAACTAGCTTTTTGTAGACAAGGCTGGTCTCAAACTCACAGAGATCCTCCTTCCTCCCAAGTGCTGGGATTAAAGGCTTGCGCCGCCACCACCTGGCTTCAACTACCTTGATTTTGATACCACTTTTGACCTTCAGATTTGAGAACATGGGAGAAGGAGGAAATCTCTTCTTCTACAGTTGTCCCTAGCTCCGGTCACTCCCACTACAACACAGTAAGCCCACACACAGAAGAGTCACCCAGGTGATGGTGTGTGAAGCTCTCTGGTCACAACTATCTGCCAATGAGAACAATGTCTGTCTTTAATTCATCAATAGAGACCTATTTTAACACAATTTGGGACACTAAAAGCAAGTCTATTATCAAAGATGCAAAATTTAAGCTTCAGAATCATTTCAGGGGTATAATAATAGTAATAGTAATTATAATAATAAATAAAATAGACCTCAATTTCTCAAAGTAAAGTCCGTAAGTGTGTCTTAGAGATTAATGGAAACATTTTGTGTATGCTATGCACACTGGCTGCCTGACCTAATGTAATCCATAAGAAAATGATAACAAAAACAAGAGAAGCTTGTACAGTTTAAGGTATTTAGCCAAACTTGTGTAGTCAGTATGTGTATAATCTAGATCCCAAATCCACAATAGAATCTTCTTGGAAAGAGCCACAGCTTTCAAACATTTGTCCATTCAGATGGCCTTACAAACTCAACCATATGTAGTGTGTTTCCTGACTATGTTTCCCTGGAACTCATGTTTGTTCCTTGTAACATAGCATCTTAATCATGTGACTAGCTGTACATCTAACACAAAGTAGGTACATGTTCGCTGGATTCAAAGTATTCTCACACACATCTCCATCAGTTAACCTGTCTTCCTTCTGCCACAGTTGAGGTTCTTGGGAGCAAGACTAGGCTTACAAAAGACCTGGATTCCATGAGCAGCTTGGCGTCTCCTGTTTGGATAATACTAAGAAGTTTATCACTTATTCCATTTTAATTTTGTTCCCTCATGTGTAGCTCCAAATTTTTATTATAAAATCTGTTTCATGGAAACCAAAATGTTACAGTTTCCTTTCCTATAGAAGGGAAGAATATGGACTGACAACCCCTTTTCCCAAGGATCTGCTACTCTTCCTAGATGGAAGCATCACTCATTTACTCATGAGGGCCTCTTTATGCAGGATATGCCAGAGGATGTGTGTGCAATTGTGAGCAAAGAAGCCAGATTCTGCTCACCTGGGACTCCGGTCCAGCGCCAGGCATCAGCAAACCTCTTATTCCAATACTTTCATTATTGCAACATTTACCAACAGTTTTCATTTTTATTAGAGGAACTTTTGGGAACCAATTTAACATCCACCAGATCTGTAAGGTTAATAGTGGAAAGTTCTTTAAAAGTAATGAGTCGAGACTGTACATGACACGAGAAGCACAGTTCCCCAGGCTTGAGAAATTGCTGCCAATGAGGAGACTGCTAGATGATGGCAAGAATGGCCCTAAAAGCATGTCAACACTCTTAGGGTGGAAGTGTTCTAATCAATGTCCTGTAGGTGAGGGACTGCTCTTTAACGAAGATGCCACTTCAGTAAGATGAGCAATCCAGCCAACATGCACAACTTGGCTTTGGACACCTCAATTGGTCACATGAAAGCAAGAAAATAATTTTGACAGTTACATACTGATATGTAATATAACATTAACTATCATGGAGAATTGTACCCATTGTTGGAAAAATATCCATCATTATTTACAGAATTCATCATGCTAAATAGGACATTTCTTTGGTAAATAGACCTCTTAAACCTGGCATCATCTTAAAAGTGTGCTTATATTAAGTGACATTTCCATTCTGGAGGATTGCAATTTATTTTTATTGTTCACAAAGAATTATGGGACATGTAATGTTAATAGTCCCATACCATCCCATCAGTGGGTATTTAAGGAAAGAATTTTTGGTAAGAAAGGAAGAAATTATTTGCAGTGGATGTCAACCAGTTCCTGAGCTGGCTAAACATGGATTGGGAAAACCCTTCCATGGCACATTTTCAAGGCCTCATCATTTATAGCCACACTCTTTGCCCTTCTTGTCTTCTTTTCAAATGCCAGGAGTGTATGGATAAGGCACACATTTCCTCTGCCAGTGCCTGCTCAAGCAGTTTACTAATTTGTAGCTCAGTAAACCTTTCACTGCACTGAGCACCTTGAGGTTAGCACATCCCTAATCATTACTTGATAACAGAAATCTGCAAGCATCACAGTCCTAGTAACAAGAACATTGTTTCTTAGCAACCAGCGTTGATATTCAAACAATTTCATTAAGGCATCCACCTCTTAGCAGGTGGGTGAGTGCGGGTGTTGATAAACATTTATAACATGATCAGCCATTGTGTTTGCCAACACTATAATCAGCATGACAAAATCACGAATTTGTTTACAAGCTCCTAGATAGCCGATCTAGGCAGGTAAACTACATCTCAGACGGGTTAGTGGATCCAAATGTCAGATTCTTATTTGAAACGTAGAGTTTTCTTAGAAATCTATCAATTTAAGAGATTGGCAGGCAACTTTCAGTACAAAGCCATCATTAATATTTCCGTTATGGTTTAATCTTCAAATAGTAGAGTTGAGTTTAAATGTTTCAGGAGCAAAATGTGAATAGAAACTATAGCAGCATTGAGATTCCTAAGGACTATGAGGAAAGGGAGCTCTTTTTCCTTCTCCATGTGGGAAGAAGCTCGATAACATAGATCTGTGAAGCGAAAGTGGAGAAGCCCACTTTCTAAGAAGAAAATTTGACAGCCAGCAATTTGTTAAGTATTTTGAACTTCATTATGAATATGTTTACATTCTTTTAAGGTATTGCTGATCTGTCAGCATCATGAGGTGGGCCACGTATGAACAGATTCCCATTATTCAATTCAACCCACACAGACTTGAGTGTTTGGATTTGTCTGAAATGACATTTCAAAGAGATTTTATTGTTTTTAGTGAGCAATCAGAAATACACACATATAGATGTATATTTTTTTTTCTTTTTACATCCCAACTGACCTTATGGTCACAAAACTGAAAATCCTTCCAATCTTTAAAATTCCAAGACAGCACATTTCTTTCTTAAGTTACATAACACAGCTCCTAAAATGACTATAAGTCCCAAACCTGTGATTGTTCAAGTGTTTCCAGGTCTAAAGTTCACCACAGCATGCCCTGGCAAATAGGTAGAAGAAAAACAAGAGGTTTTTACTTTCTGAAGTTTGAACCTTGATCTCACAGCACATTGAAAGCGCCTGGGCTCCTCATCTTTGAACAAGCTATTAATCTACCTGAAATAGGTGAACTTCAGTGAAGCATTATCAAATAGGTAACAAGTTTCCTTTCAAATTAAAACCAGCCATGTTGAAAAACAAGTTTGTTGACCTTGCTTGTTCACCGTGAACCATGACACGTCAGTTAATAACAGCCACCTGCACTACTCCAGACTTCTTCAACAGCCAGCATCACAAATTTAGAAACATTCAGAGACCAAAATAATGAGCCTGAAAGACCAACAGCTTCACAGTCATATATCACCAGAGAAGGAAGAAAAGAAGGAAGATGGAAGGAAGGAGGGGGGAAGGAATGAGGGAGAGAAGAAGGGGGCAAGTAAGGAAAATTGTTCAGGAAGGAACAAAACACTAAAAACTTCAGCTGGGGCTAAATTAAAAGAAACAGCAACTTTAAAATAGTGCATTTATGTCCCCAGCACACCAGGGACAAAAAAAAAGAGAGATGGGGTGGGGAGGATGGAGGAGAAGTTGCTACATTTATAAAATCCACTGTCACACTACAAAAGTTATTCCTGCTGATTTCTTGAAGGCTTCGGCTAATAATTTTTTATGATTTGCCCATGTGTATATAAAAAAAAAACTGGAGAAAACAATACTTGAATTTTTGAGGTTGAGTTGGATGAGTCTGACAAAGCCCAAAACAAAGATGCAGTTGGAACAAGGACTTATTTATCCAATGAGTCTTTAAAGCATGCTATTCCAGGATTATTAAGTTTCTTTTCCTAATCTAAGTCTTCTTTAAAAGTCTTCATATCCCATGAAAGCTTTAAAATGCTTTCTAACTGAAGTTTGAGGCAAGAACCAGTGTGTTCAAAAATGTGTAAGAGTGTGTGTGGATGAAACAAAGACAGAGACAGAATATGTCCTTAGTTTATTTTTTATTTAAATCATCAGTAATTGCATCTTACTTTTCTAAGAGACCTGTAAAATTTGCTGGCTTCATATTTGATGAGATATTTTCTTATAATGTGTGATCATCAAAAAACATATATGATCCAAGCTAAAATATGCATATAATGCAAATGGAACAGAAGCAAATTTCCTCGATTTGATTTTGCCTTCTGAATAGCATCCTACGTTGTAGATTGTCTTGCAGCAAAGTAGAAAGAATATACATCATTCTGCATAGCACTGGCTGGTAAAGGCTCCTCTGAGACACCCTTTTTTGCTTGTGCTTAGCAATTAGGGCAAGATGCATGGCCCACCTTAGAAACCCACCTCCTAGATAGGTATCCACTAGCATCAGGCACCAGCGTAAACTTTAGGTAGCCAACAACAGGTGGTGCATGCTCAAACAGAGGAATTCAACAAATACACAGCTAATATGTTTTCAACTTGGCTGTTAAAATATTAAAGCCTGGTCCCAAAGGCCACAGGTAAGAGCTGATTTCAGCGATGACTTGTCATAGTATGAAGCACTGCTCTGTGGTCCCTGGCAAGGAGCCACCTTCCCAGCAAGCCCCAGGGCAGCCCCTGTTAGCAAATTGTAAGGATTAGAATTTTGCCCAGTTTCCAGTGCTTGCTTTCTGTGTGGTATTTTCCACCTGTGTGTGTCAAGGGGCAGAATAAATATTAACTCCCAGATCCTGTCAGTTTTACAAACCTATGAAGATGGGAAACTACAGTGTAGAATTCTTTCCTAAGTCCATTTTTCTCTGTTTCTGAAGACAGAATTCAGATTTGTATTTCAGGTAGATACCCAAGAAACTAAAATTTCAAAATCCCTTCTTTAGAATCCATTCTTTGGAATTTTTGTTTTGTTTTGTTTTATTGGAGTTTTGTTATTTTGTTCCTTTTGTTTTGTTTATTTGCTTATTTTGTTGTTTTCTTTCTTTCTTTCTTTTGGAGACAAGGTCTCACAACATGCCTCTGATATGGCTGGAACTCACTATGAAGTCTGGGCATGCCAATCCTTGTTTGAGATTGAAAAATTTCAAATTAGAATTACATTCATAGTCAATTCATTCAGCAAAATTAAGGAAAGGGTATATTTCAGAAACAACAACAGAACTTAAAAGTAATGTCCACAGAAATATTTTTAAACTGCATTGCCAATATTCTAGATGATATTGCAAAGGTAAGAAAACTGGAGGCCAGCATAATCTTCTAAGGACTCTGGAAATGGGTGCCCATTTACCACTGAAGTGTGCTAAATATATATAGCTCTGATATCTTGAACATTTACTTATTTATTTTTATTTGTTGGGGCAGGGTCTCTTTGTGTAGCTCTGGCCATTCTACAACTTGCTCTGTAGATCAGAATGGCCTAGAACTCATAGAGATCCACCTGCCTCTGCCTCCCAAGTGCTGGGATTAAAGGCATGTGCCACCACTGCCCCACTCTTGAAGCTATTTAACACCAAGAGCACAGAGATTAGAGCAGTGGTTTTTTATTTATTATTTATTTATGCTTTGTTTTGGTTTTTTTGTATTGAGACAGTGTCTCTCTTTAGCCCAGACTGGCTTGGCAAAAGTAATCCCTTGCTTTAGATGCCTGCATTGACATTCAGGGTACATAATACCATACTTGGTTTTGGTTTTACGATCACAATTTATTTTCTGTGTTTATGTCTGATATTATAAACTTTTCTATTTCAAATATTCTCCTGTCCTGTAAGTAGCCATTATCTATAGTTTTTATTTCCTTATAATTTGTAGATTCTTATATAGTGTTAGTCAAGGAAACACGTGAGAGGGTCTGTAGGTGTTGGCTTTGCTTTGCTTTGCTTTGCTTTGCTTTGCTTTGCTTGCTTTGCTTTGCAGGAAGTATAGTTTGAGACAACATCAAACAACATCCCAGGCTATGCTGGAAATCACTATGTAGCCCTGGCTGGACTCAACCTCACATCAATCTTCCTGTCACAGCCTCCTGAGCATTGGGCTTACTGCACTATGCTATAAATAGCTAGGGTCTATAGCTTTGGCCAGTGGCTGATGTGCAGGAGTTTATTACATATAAATATATCTAGTATACATCTATAGTGAAAAATACAAAGTAAAGGACCCAGTCACGGAATAATATATTTAAGATACATTTAAAATCACACTCAGTATGGCAGATGCTTCGTGGTTAAGCATGGGAACTTCATGAACCCAGTGCCTGAGTGAGATCCTTAGGATCTAGCACAGAGATGTGCCATGCAAGTTTCATCATAAGAAAAATAAAATAAAATACTTTATTGCAAACAGACATGATTTTTAATTTGCAAAGTAAATGTTACTGCCCCAGGCAATTTATTTCTCACAGTCCCTGCCTTACTTTCTCTGATGCTAAAAAAAAATTTCCTGATAAAAGCAACTAAAGAGAAGAGGGCTTTATTTTGGCTCACCCTTCAGAGTCACACACCTTCATGATGTGGGACATCACTACAGCACCCACAGTCAAGCAGCAGAGAGTGACAAACATCTATGCTCAACTGCTTCCCCCTCTGTATATAGCCCAGGGAATTGTGCCATTCACAATGAGGACTTCCCATGTCAATTAGCCTAATCAAGACAATTCTCCACGGGGATACTAGATGCTAACCTAACCTGGAAAACCCTTTACAGGCATCCCCAGAGGCTAACCTAACCTAGAAAATCCTTCACAGCTGTACCAGGAGGCTTGCCTCCCTAAGTAATACCAGAACCTGTCAACTTGACATGTCAGTTCCCAATATAAA
The DNA here is from genome assembly GCF_003668045.3 of Cricetulus griseus. Taxonomy (NCBI): domain Eukaryota; kingdom Metazoa; phylum Chordata; class Mammalia; order Rodentia; family Cricetidae; genus Cricetulus; species Cricetulus griseus. The sequence goes on from NC_048599.1 coordinate 128,814,478, forward strand.
GAAAAAAATTACCTAGAAGTTCTCTGGTGTTAAGGCATGGATTTTAGATGTCCCATTATACTTCACAGTTTTTTCTATGCTAACCTTCAGAATGTAAATTTATGAATAAGAAATATATAAAATATCAAGCAAATGTTCTCATGTAAGACTGTAGAGCACCAATGATGGATGTAGAGACCCAGTCAAGACTAAAACATTGAGAACTTGTTCTTAACTAAATAATTAAGTAACTCATGACGTAAATCCTTGCTAGTCATAACAGTCTGTAAATTAGCAAGACCCACCCAGGGCCACTTAGTATCTACAGTTTAACAAGAGCTCCAGATTAGTCTTATGACCACTAAAGTTTTGAAAACACTAAACTAAGAAAAGAGGGGGGGAGAAAGGAAAGATGGGAGGGGGAGGAGGGAAGAAGGTGAGATGTTCTATACTTCTTGAGTTGTTTTAAGGAGGTTATATACTTTCACTCAATTTCCCCCCACAATAAGTTCACAGAGGAACATGTTAAGACAAGCCTACATTGTCTAATACATAAGGATGCTTACAGTGATGTTTATGACTAGAAATATCTATCCTTTCTGACACTCCCCAGTAGACATGTGCTTTAGAAGCCATGATGACCTTGTCCTGTGGCTTACTATCTTTATAACCTTCTATTTTCGATAAAGAAGCAACTGAAAGAAAAATCAGACAAGATGTTCCTTCTGGAATGAGTGGGAGGAGCTCTTTTGTGAAATGTTCTGCTCTACAGAGGCCAGATAAATTTCCCACTTTATCTTCTCTGTCCTCACCATGTTGTCTTACCTCAAATTTGGGAACATTACAAAGAAAAGCTATATGCTCTTTGTATTTCTAAACATGTCATTAAAAAAACAGACAGGAGTATTTTGTCTGTTATTCTTGGAAATGGTCTAAGATTTAATAATTTCAAAATAAAATAAAAATGAATTTTGAATCTAATCAGGGTAAAGAGAGCATTTTTCAAATCATATCTATTTTAAAACCAGACTTCTGAAATTTTAATAAGCTATCCCCTTTCAGGAATCCATGAGATAAGCAGCCTTTGCTTATTGTGACTGTGTTCATGTTGAGAATGGAATGTTGTATGTCCTGTGATGGGAAAGATTTCTAACTAAATTATAAGACTTTGTCCCTTGAACACAGACCTGTCCCAAAGTGTCTTATTTCACCTAAGTCATATGCTAAGTCATTTAAAATAATTATCAGAATCCATTCTTTGAGGATTTTAACACTTGTTTAAATACCACTGCATAATAATTACTAACAGAAAATTATGCTTCATTACTACAAATACAAATACTAAAAGTTTCACTATTGTTGGAATTGCTTTTTGTAGTTATGATAAACAGCTAGGTTTTTTTTTTTTTTACTATTTGCTTTGATAGTGCATTTTAGGATACCTCAGAAGACTGTTAAATGACTTCAATAAAATTACAAATGGTACACTCAATCATTTCTTCAGTTCTACATAAAATACTGTTCAAAAGCACTTGTTTGCTGGTTGTTTTCTTTTTGAGACTGGGCTCCAACTCTCTATCTTCCTGCTCCCACCTTTAGAGTGCTTTAATTACAGATGTATAGTAAATCATCTATGCCCAACTGATTCTAAAACATTTTATCTGTTCTATCAAGTAACCATGAGTTATATGTAGCTCATACATCAACCTTTTCATGTTTTACAGTCATCTCTAAGGTAGAAGCGTTTTCTTCAGATCACAGTGATTCTTGGGTGAAGCAGAAAGCTTCCACTGAGATTTCAATTCTGTTCACACTCCAAGTTTCACATTAAACTATAAGCATCAACAATGATTACCACTGATATCTTTGTATCAATGAGCCTCTGAAATTTTTTGCCAACCTCTGAAAACTTCACCCAGGGTACTATCAAATTAGGCAAGCCTAGTTTTCCTGTGTTTACTATCTGAAGCACATACTCTCAGAACTTCAAAGTGAATGCCTGGCTGGGTAGTCATACCCCGTTTTCACTATTTATCATTTTAATGGCTTTCTTTTAATCCCAATGAAATGCTCTATCTCTTAATTTTGTGTGAGTAGTCTTCACCTGAGAAAGTGAAAGAAAAATGGCAACACTTGTTAAAAATTCATTTCTTACTTTTCCTGTAGTGCAGTATATCTAAAGAAGCAAAGCTTATTGAATCAAGTTCAATGACATAATAAATTCTTCCTTTCTGAAAATGCCAAGGCTTAATTTACTAGTGCACTTTAAGCTTTTGCCTTTAGCATTGGATGGGTCATTAGCCTATATGTAATCTAGCAACTTGAACTCCTCAGAGTCTAAACTCAATCAGCAAAAAACCCAATCCGTAGTTTCTGAAATATGACTGGTAGGTCAAGTGTCCTCAAAAAGACTGCCTGGGGCATCCCAGATGCAGAATAGGGCATGGCAAGGAACAAATAAGGCCAGAATTTGATGCCAGCACTCATTAAAGACTTCATTCATTCTAAATCACTAAACAACTATTCTTCAAGTGGCCCAACTGTGACTTGTTTGATGTCTGCTACCAGTAAATCCTGCAATGAAATCAGTAGATAGGTGCAGACTACTTTTGTAGACAGGTCAAGTTGAATATTCTAATCACACACTTGCCCCCAAAATACAAACATGAAAAGTGAGAGGGGGATAAGTTCAGGCTACGGAATAACTATCAGTTGTCAGGAATTACTACTCATCAACCCTACATGTGAAATAAACTCTTTATCTTCTGGATAAAATGAATTCCTTTCATTTGAGAGCTTCTTCTATGGCTGAAAAATAGAAAAAAAAAACAATACTACTAAAATTTTTCTCTTAAATGGATAACAGCTTTAAGTATAACATTTTTTCTTTCATATCTTTAGTGGCTGAAATAAATAACCAAACCAAACTGCTTACATCTGCTTTGGTCTGCATATATCTATTCAAGCGAGACTACACACTGGAGACGAAGGTCAAGTTTGTGTCAAGGACTGAGTAGTATCAAGCAAGTGAGGTAACAGTGTTTTGTCACCTACATCATCATCAATAGTATTATAACTGCCATCTCAGGACATACCAATGTTACCATCAATTATATTATTATCATAATCACACTAGGATGTGTCTTTGTTTTATATACTTTTAAATAATTGGTGAAATACACAAGAAAAGACAGTAGTTAAAATTTCTATGTGACATTATGCTTGGAAAAACGGCAGGAAAAATCTTCCATCTTCCATGGACCCTCTAAGTTGAGATTTCTCAATGTTCAACTTAAAAAAAATTCTCTCACATCATTATGGCATCATCTTCCCAAAAGAATTTGATAAAAAAAAAAAAACACTACACCCAATAGTTGCATTGAACCACTTTCTTTAGAAACTTAAAAGGCAGAATCTAAAATTGCTGGTTGGCCATAGTCCCTATGAGCAGATGGGAAACAGCAAGGGCCAGGGTAGTAGGAGCAGATATATAGAATTGAGATTTTTCTAAAGACAGTGACCATGGGAGCATTAAAAAGAGGGAGAGGGCATAACAGGGAGCCTGAATGAGAAGTGAGTAGAACTTGAAGCAGGAAGGTAGAAGAAGCAAGAAAAGACTGGCAAAAGGAGAAGAGAAATTGGAGAGTAGGTGGGAAGAAGAACACATGAGAAAGAAGAGCATTAAACTACAGCACATATGCCTGAACCCATGAAATTAACATATTGAAAATATCCAGTGCTTCCTTAAAGAGAAAACAGTGGTTGGATCAAGTTGCTGGTCCTCATAGATGAGGAAGCCAAGTGACACATGGTGGTAGGCAGCCTCTAAAAAGGCTCCTGCCATACTGTCCATGGATAATCCACTCCCGCTGAATGTGGGCATGGGCCAGGCCTAGTGACTCATTTCTAACTGAGAAAACACGGGAAAAATTGATGGGGTGTCATTTCCAAGATTCAGTTACAAAAAATGCTCTGGCTTCCATGTTGCTCACCCTTTCTTGCTTTCTCTCACTTGCTCACTCTAAGGAATGCCAGCTGCTGTACTGTGAACTACACTTTGAAAGGAACTACATGACAAGGAACTGAGGGAGATCACTGGCCAACAGCCATGGAGGAAATGGAGCCTGACAGCCTACCAGAGAAGAACACCCAAGGAGCTGAACCCTGAACTACCTTAGTAAGCTAGAAGAGAACCCTCCTTCTGCTGAGCTTACAAATGAGACTGCCCCTGTGGGTAACGCTGACTATGACTCTGTGCAAGTCTCTGAGATAGAAGCACCTCAGGCACTTGTCTTTAGCCACACAAACTATGGGACAATGAAGATTTGTAATTCCAACTGCTGAATTTCAGAATCATTTCCTCAAACAACAGGGGATGAGTAGTGTGTGCATTTAATAGAAAAATAACTTTGAGCCAGATTAACTCCAGATTAGTGATGAATTATTAAGGTAATCCTAAGGAGATTGAATTTGAAGACCTACCTATGGAAAGGGTACAAGTGACACTTATATTAGTAGTGAAGCTTACCTTGTATTTTGCATAGAGACCTGGATTTGAACAACATTGGGCCCAGTCTCTACTCATGTTTAATCCATCTGAAACAGTCTTTTCACATGGAAAATGGAGCTTGTAAATATCCTTGTCTGAACTATCCTGAGATTAGCTTTCATCACGTGACAGAAACTACTCTGAATACTGTAAAAACAAAAATTGAAATACAAGTACTATGGACACACCAGCAGAGTCTCAGGCACTGGAATTTCTCCAGGATAGTAGCATTTTGCAACTCCTTACATACTACTTCCTCTTCTTTTACAAGACTTTACAATATATATTGTACTTCTTAATTTTTGTCTCAGTTATCTTATGTTGTTTTTTCTAACTCTAATGCTTTCTTCTCTTGATGCCCACCTCAAAACAGACCATTTAGTATATAATGAAGATGTGGACAAGTACTTCTAAGATTATCTTGTTCGTTATTTTAAAGGTATATAATATATCTTGGGAGGCTTCCCAGAAACAGAGCCTGAGATACTTGCTGGAATGATCTAGTCAGAGAGAGTTCTCGAGAGAAGAGGGAAACAAGAAGGGAAGAAAACTGAACAACAATATGGACCCTACAAAAGCCCTGAACCACAAAAAAAAATCATACCTCATATTAGGTGGACGTCGAGGCAAAATCACTGGCCTTCGTTAAACTTCTTCCTACCTATTTCCGGGTCAGGCATTGGCTTGAGGACAGAACTCACCATACTGAAACCATCCACCTGGAGTTAAATCTAAGTACCAATCACTACAGAGAGCCTAGGCAACATCTACTAAAGGGCATATACTGTGTGCTGGGTTCATCCCCCCTCTTTGGTATATTGTAATCATTTTTTGCAAATGGATCTTGATACGCTAAACAGTCTTAGTACTCGGTGGTTTTATATACCAGCTGTGTTAAATGAGACAGCAGAAAGAGAGGCAGTGTGGAAAAAGTAAACTCTCTCCAGTCGGGGTAGAAACACTGAATTTAAATCAGATCAAAGAAAAAAAAAAAAAAAAGGGAACACTGGGGGAGTTGCTCCTAAAATATAATCATTAAGATATGTATGAAATTGGTCCCTGAGCAAGGCTGAGGCATAGAAGCCACCCTGAAGACCTGGTTCCTCAAAATGCCCCCAGAGAAGACACAGGGGCGTGTCAGCCGAGGAGTTCGGGAAATGGGAAGATTCTTGAGAGAAGCAAAGGCCAAAGAAGCCAAATCAGTGGCCAAGAGCACGGGAGGAAGGAAGGAAGAGATACTCATCGCCTGAGAGGAACAATGAAGACAGGATTATGTGTAAACAGTTTATGCGGGCGGGGTCCTCGAACTCCGTCCCCTGACAAAGCCTCGCAGTTTTCCCATCAAGTTTCTCTCTATTTCTCAAACCTGACGGGGCCCACTCTTCCTTATAAATTATTTACATTTGAAAAGCTTCGTCTTGAAACAGAAGATGGCAAAAAGTCTGTTTACCCCTCGGTTATTACTAACACTTCAGCTTCTGCTTCCTGGAAGGGAAGATTGAGGGTGAGGTGGTCTTCCTCGGAAGTGTATTTTCACTTCATTAACCTCCTAGAAATTCTGAAGCTTCCAAACACGTGGGAAACTTCCCAGAGGATCTGAGATGAGAATGTCAGGTCTGGGTTTGCATGTGCCACACAGCTCAGCCGCCCGTCTCCCAGCACGGTCGTGTGTTCATTCCCAGCCCTCGTTTGTGTTTCTGACATTAATTAATTTTGGCTTTTTTAGTATATCTGGAAAAAAAAAAAAACTGGAGATTCTCATGTAAAACTTTACAGTGGCAATACTATTTTAAGTAGAATTCAGTCCCTTTCCATCACTCTCAAGCATACGTTACCCACTTTTTAAAATTATTTCAACTAGCACATGTTTATGAATGACAAAAGTGAAACGTAAACGCGGGTTTAAGGTCACTGCCCAGCTTGCTTTCTATAACAAAATTGCTGTCGGTTTTTAAACGTATATTGAAACAGTATGTTAAATTCAGTTCTGACAGCATGGAAAGATATGGGCTTTCCTAGACACATAAGCAGAGTCTTTTTTTTTATGGGCTCATAAAGGCTAGAGTTAAGGAATAGTTAAGTAGTGGGTAATTCGTAGAACAATATCTTCTGTCAATCAGTGAACATAGAGGGCAAGCACAATTTATTCTTCTTAAACATCTTCCCCTCCATTTTTTTATATTCTTTGGAGGTGAAAAGTATTTAGAAAAGACCTAAATACATTTTTTTTGTTATTATTGAACTATCAAAGATGTATTCTCTTTGGGACTGCCTTCCCATCCTCATCCTGTATATGCTAACCCACTTCAGAGACTGGCGAAATGAACCCAAAATGCCAACTTACTATTTGCATTATAAATGGATACACAAAAGGATATTTTAAAACTTTTGGTTGATCTAGCATATCAAAGATTTCTTTCTAAGCCACTTCAGTGACTGCATTGAAGTAAACTGAAAGCAACAGCTTAAAAGTGTCTTTTTTTTTTTTTTTAAGTCATAAGAGAAACGGCTTATTTCCATGGAAATCTTCAGTTTACTCTCTGACCTCCCCCACCCCGTTCTGAGTCGCTTCTCTTTCTTACCCTCTTCTCTATTCGCAGGAGTGAAAAAGAAGGAAATCTAGAAATGTCCACATTCAAGCATTGAGTTAGTTCTTACGGTCTCAGCATCCATCTTCGTCACCTTGTCATATTCCTAACCCACCTCCCAGCAGGCGGCTGACCCCCATCATCTTTATCCTGCTGACTGACTTACCCAGGCCAGCTTTGGCTCTTACCACATGCTTTGCAATAACTTCTCCTGCTTCGTGAACTATTCAAAAAACTAGATTTTCCACCCTGAGGTAGACGTAAGAGTAAGGCTGAGGAGCTGCTTCAGCAAGAAGTTGCCAGGGCTTCACCATCTTCATACCCTTCTGACCATCCTTTCCTACTCCGTAGTCTAGTTTTTACTTTGTTTTCATGAGAAATTGAAAACAAATTGTGAATGAATGGCATTTTGAAGTAATCAGATTCCTACTGCCAAGGATGGAGTCTTCTGACGTCTTCCCAATACTCGGGCTGCTGGGTTACTGGTAGTGACTGAAAGAACCTTAGTTTTTCCTTTTCTGCATTGTCTTGGTGGAGATAAGGCTCTTCCAGGGCTAAGAAAATGAGTAAGAATTATAAAACGCTCGCAGAAGGAGATCTTAGTACAGGATAAGGATGGGAAAGTTCCTTAGTCAAACTCTAAAAAGTAAGATGCATATACCATTGCTGAGATCTGAACGGCAATATATCTCTCTTTTGGGTTCTGCCTATATTGGACCATTTGTTCTTTCAAAGTGTTGCTGGAACTACATCCTCTTTGGATAAGACATCTTATTATCCTATGTTCCTCTCACTTTATAGCATTACTTAAGCTGCACTAGTATAATAGTTAACAAAACCTATCCATAATACCAAGCAGCTTCAGAAGCATCACAAACTTTCATTTTTCACAATTAGGCATACTACATTTTTATTAAAAATTCATAAGCAAGTTCTAACAATTTATATTTATAGAAAAATAAAGGAACAGATATCTGTGACTCTGGGTTTTCGTTTTTTTTTGTTTTTTGTTTTTTCTGTCAAGTACCACTTCTTGGACATGAAAAGCTGTGTACACATAATTCTGATTATAATTTCACCAACTATTTCACTGTTATACAGTTGGCCAAATGAACTATTACAACTCATAACTTTCCAATTGCATACACACACACTTCACACACATACACACACACTTCAACCACTGAGAGAAAGGAGGAGTAAATATTTCCTCATATTCCATAATATAATATTAAGAATAAATTTTGGATAAGACCCATGAAGGGGGATGCTAACACTAAGATTTAACAATATAAAGTCTAGAGGATCAGCCTTTGTTTCCAAGTTAGGGAATATAGCACAAAGTTTGTAAAGCTATTATCCATCCTTGAACCATAAGGGAAAATTTCCTTCCTATTTCAGCCTAGAATACTTAGTTATCTGTTCGGTTGTTTTGGCATTGTTTTTAAACAGAGACCCTTGTACAGGCATCTGCATCTCGATAACTGTATCACATCTAGCTAAATCAGAGCCACAGATGGACTTTGTGTAGTCTGTGTGCATTTATGCCTTGTCAATCAGTCTGTCAACCTTTCAAAAGTGCATGGCCATAAAAATCATAGAAACTGCTCTTTTCCTGGGGCTATATAAAGCTTCAAATTACAAGTGCGGTGATGGCATCCTGGAAGAGAACTTCAGTAGTTCTCTTGTGCCTGTGTTAAAAACACCTCAGAGTCTTTCCCTTTCTGCCACCACCTCCCACCTGCTTCCTCCAGTCATGAGACTCAAGGTCATGTTATGACCTCAGACGTATTCACATAAACCTGTTTCCAATGACACCACCAGACTCTGCTGAAAACATTCCTCCCTTACAAGCCCCATCTGAAGTTCTCAGGGGAAAGCTGCCCATCAGGGGAAAAAAGGCAGCAAACAACACTCCTAACAATACAAAGCGGTCAAAGGCATTACCTACAAGCAGCATACTCCAGCACAGCCCCAGCAGGCCCCATTGAAACTGCATGCTCCCATGACCACTCCTGGAAGCCACAGATTACCTAGGATGCTTCTTGCTGGTCCTTAAGAAAGAATGACTGCAAAGCCGCAAAAAGACTTCACTAGCACTATTAATACGCACCTGATTAAATTGTTCAACAGATTGTGAAAATGAAAGAAAATAGGAAAAAAGAAAAGAATGAGACATCAAAAAGTAAATGGCAAGAAGCAAGGGGTGGAGTTTCCCAGGAATTCCATCTGCATCCATGTATAGGATAAGAACATTTTAAACAAAGACTTTCATATTTTTATTTTACAAAATCTCTGTGCTGGGAGACTGGGTTGTTGTCAAACACAAAACATAGAAAATAATGAAGACATTTTTTTCTTCTGAGAAAAATTATCAGATGTTCTCATAGTATAGTTTAAAAGTTTGGTATAATTTCTTAAGATTCTATATGAATCAGCAGTATAAATGTCACTTATGAATCCCTGTAATTGAACAAATTTGATCAGTAGATACAGAGGTATTAGAAAATATTGATCTGTAAAAATGTACCCATTAAAACATGACAGAAGAAAAAACTAGAGTAAAATATGCTATGGAAGGGGACATTTGACTGAATGGCTATTCGTAGACACCTACTAAGCCCGACAAAATGTAACAGACCAATCTGATTCTAGGGTAAAGATGTTATTTTTTCATTTCTACCATCTGAAATAATACTGGACTTTATTTAAACTCCAGGTGTTGTTAAAGGTTTCAGCAAGGTCTCAAATCTAGAACATTCCTCTCTCCAAGAACACACCACTGTGTTCTTGCTGTCGGTATGCCTGGAAGAAACTGCACCTTCCCCCACCTCAGGTGCAGACACCGTAGTGGGTTTTCCTGTTTTTCTGCGGCATGCCTTTCTTCCCATATTAACAAGCAAAGCTGGTTGTGCTATCTGCCTGCAGAAGTTCCTTCCTGAGCACAAGTGTGTCTTATCTGTTGAGAAATTCGAACACCAGGTAGACAGTTGTTTATGTCAGAAAAAGAGCTTACGCATATAACTGTTGGGCATGAGCGAGTTCTCTGTGCCACTGTCCAAAATGCTGCTACTGTAAGATGGCTTTTTTTCTGTGCGCACCACTATGTATGTCTATAGTGAACATTTCTACAGGCCGTCCCATCACAAGTCCATGTTTTTAAAACTCTCCAATTAGCCCCTATGTGACTCAGATCTGCTCAGTTCCCTCAATGTTGTCAACAGAAATCTAAAATACTCTTACCTTTTCACACAAGAGCCATCTAAGAACGAATGGAACAGGCTTCCCTCCTACAGCTAGCCAGGCCTGCCTGACAGGCCTCTGCTTACCCACCCCAGCTGGCTTGCTGCACCAGGCTACTTCACCGCTGCTCTGCTCCTACTTCTAGAAGGGGTCCCACAGACTAACTTAGGTATTGTCACATCCACACCACTGGCCACATCCAGCTTACTAAACACTGTGTCCAAATTTAAATTTACAAATGACTGGGTAAGATTTCAATCCCCCATTTATTGTCTCCTAATCAGTATGTTCTAGAAACTATGCTGAGGTTCCAAAGATGAGTAAGGGAGTCCCTACGTACCACGGCAGTGATAAGAACTCCATGAAGGGAGCCTGTATGAGGAGGCAGTACCGTCAACCCTGTTCAAGTTGTACAGACAGTAAGGGGAAGCAGAGCTGAAGCCCTAATTTCTGTGGGAAGATTTGGGGAAAAGGCTGAGAAAGACACTCTAGAGCCATGCATGACTCCTGCCACAACATAAATGAGTAGGAGTGAGCAGCAAAGGGGCAAGAAGGGCAGTCCAGAGGCTGAGCAGAGACATAGCAGTGGGACCCTGTGTGGTGTACAGCAGATGAAGCTAGGCTCCGGGGATGTGGTGTTAGGGTCTAGTGACAAGGGGACAGATATTTTTAGATCTGTGTGCATTGTGAGGACTTTTAGTCATAACCAGCTTCCTTTTCTGAGGAGAGGGCAGCCCTAACTCCAGGATTCCCGAGAGCTCTCAAACCCCTCCAGTGGGTAGCCTTCATCTTCTTGAGAGTCTGCTCACCCGAAGCCCCATCTCTGCCTTCAGGTAGTCCTCTCACAGCACTGACATGGTCACGGGATCCTTGGAACCTATGTTTGTCATTTTTGATTATTTCCTTGTTTCCACTACAACACATTGTGACTGGAGACTTCCTCTTCTACGTTTTAGACCTCTGTGAACACTGTTACTTTAGCATTGTCACAAACAGAAGCAGAAGACTACATATTCATGATGGTTTTTTCAGAAAATATTTTCAGAATCGAAGCATCAGCAAAGTAACTAACACACAGTCTTGAGTTTTGCTAACTTTCTGCATCTGTGTGTCTCCTCAGACTCAAAGTGGAGATCGCTAGAGAGCCAAGTGTCTACAAAGAACAAGTGTTCTGCGACTACTATTGTTTCATTTAATCCTCATGTGATCCCTAAGCCTCGGTGTCACTGATTCTGTTTTATAGATGAGGAAACTCAATCTGTGGAGATTAATCTGCCCTAGTGAGAAAGTGTCAAATACATCCCTGCAGAAGACTCCCCAGGAGCCAAAAGTGGCAGGGACTTAGCCTTAGGACAGACAGAAGACAGGCTCTTTGGAACCCTGCAGATTCTAGACTCAAACCTACATCATTCTGGCTGCAGAGTTCACATCCCACATATATCTATTATTGAAAATGAATTTCTCTCATTCAATGTATTCTGATTACAGTGTGCCCTCACACCTGGGTCCACACCCTTTCTGTCTCTCATTAGATAATGAGCAGGCCTCTAAGGAATAATAATAAAATAAGATTTAAAAAAAAATGGAAAAGGGCAAACAAACAAGAAACACACACACACACACACACACACACACACACACACACACACACACACAAGAAATGCATATAGAGGCAGAAACACACACACATTAGTATACACAAGAATCTCATAAAAACACAAAACCAGAAGCCATAATATATACACAAAGGACCTGTAAGGTAAAAAGCAAACAAACAAAAATCTCAGACTTCATGTTATGAGGAAAAGAACCTCCAAAGATGTAGCTGAGTTTGTTTTGCACCAGCTATCTACTGCTGGGCAGGGGGCCTACTCTTAACAGCAGCATCCCCAGTGAGACTCCCTGGAAAAAAAACCTGATTTCATTTGCAAGTGGCTATCTGCTGGAGACAGCTTCTGGGTTAGGAATGAGGACTTGTTTCCACTTCTCCTTTCAGCTCAAGGACTCCATCTGGTACAGACCCATTGCAGGCCCTGTGCAAGCTACCACAAGTCTCATATGACATTCTACTTATTCCTAAGCCCAGGTATTCAAAATGGTATCATTTTAAAATGCACACACAATTTTCATTAGTTTCCTTTGAGAAATATTAGAAAATATGTGGCAAGCTAGTAAACAAATGGTTAAACCCAGTATTTCTCTGGAGTTTCTTATATAAATAGTAATGAACATAAATTCCCTCAGGGTAATCAAACAGTAGAAGTTTCTCATAATAGAAATATTCCAGCTACTAGGTTAAAAAGGGATTATATTAATAGAATTAATATATTACAAACTCTAATGAATTAAGGGATCTGGACAATGATTAAAAACAGCTACTAATATCACAAAAAGAGAGAACTGGGCATTGTTTGCCTCCTGATAGAGATACATTTTGTATTCATAAATCATAAAAATATTTATTGTTATATGTAATCATTATTATATATCACATAAAACTCTTTTAACCTGAACCAAACCATGCCTTTAGGTATCAATTTAGGAGATGGGAGCAACTAAGGAACATGTTGAAAGACAAGGCAGAAATTTAATCCTTAAAATCAGAACATTCACCATTTTCTTCACCAAATAGCTGTTAAGGAAAGAAATACAGAAGGAAACTTACAGACTGAAAGAGACTTAAGAGGCAGAGTCACCGAGTTATCTGTGGACCTCATTAGGATCAAGATTAAAACAAATCGAGTAAGACACATGTGCCTTGACCTTCTGTTATGCAGCATGAAGGGATTTTTGTGAATGTTTGGGCATGTTATTATTTCCCTTGTCCTTTAAATCGTGCTTACCTTCAGAGACACACTTGGAAGTATTCACAGATAGACTTGGGGGAGGTTGCTTACCCCCACAGAAATTATTGTCAGATTGACTGAATGTAAGGTTGAGGCAGAAGTTGCCCATAGCTAACTTTTGATCATGAGACCCTGGAGATTCATTATGTATTTCTTTTACTATGTTTTGTGTATTTTAGAAGCAGATATATGTTTCAATAATAAGCTTAATGTGATCTATTATGAATGGAATGGCGCCTTTAAAGTCACTAGTCCTTCTCTTGCCCCTCCTTGGTTGACACTTGGCCAACTGGTAAGTGAAACATTCTCTCTTGAACCTTCAGGAAACAATCATCCAAGTTTGTTCTCTATTAGGAAACCATGATAACTTGAGCCTAGCAAGCTGTGCTTGCTTTATGTATCAAACCAAATGTAGCAGGGCTAACTGTAAAATAAGCTAGCAGAAGACATATTTTCCAACTCTGAACTTCAGCAACCTAAAAAGTGCACACCCTTCAAAACAGTTTAGATTACACCCTGTCACACCCCTTCCTCATTTTTCAACTTCACTTTTCACCGTCCTGAGTTTTGACATCTTGGACATTTACAATGATGAGCAAGGACCTGGTTCTGCTTCGCAACCCTAGGTTTACTTACTGTTTACTCAGAAAAGCCAAGCCCACAGCATGCCAACCGAAATGTAGAGCTGATTGGGTTCAGGCCCCTCATTTCTCAGGTAGGTTAGGATCCCAAAGGTGAGGAGAGCTTGCCAGCAGACTGAGTGGAAATGATAGACGTGTTCCTCTAAGATTACAACCTAACTTTCCTTTCCCTCTCCAGGAACAGAAGAACCCTCAGAATTATGATTTTATCATTCATTCTCTTCAGTGTATCCTCAACATATGCATTCCTAAGCAATATAGTGTGTCCTGAAGTCTACCTCTTCTGGCCCTGGCTAGAAGGACAGCATCTACAATGATCAACAGCTGGTCTTGGAACGAGCAGAACTCAGGGGCTTGAAAGGTCTTGGAAAACACAGGAGTGGACAGCTCTGTGTACAAAGCAGGAAGGACCATGTTTGCATGATTTCTCCTCCCCAGAAAATGATGGGTGCTCTTTCATCCTACAGTGTCTGATACTTTTCTTCTTTTTGCTCTCTTTTACAAGTCCTGCATAGTTTTCTAGATTTTATGCATGATTTTTAAATGTCTTGTTTGAAAAAAGTTACTTGTCAACATTGTAAGCCTTCTTTTCCTCCTACTTGACACTAAATAGACAGAAAAAGTAATAAGAATATCACTCGTAATTAGTCCTCTTGCATCAGCCATTCTTAAGCTGGAGCAATTGGCTAAGTGACCGTTGAAGACAGTGTTAAAACTTCTGTGTTAACTTCCCATAAATGCAAAAAAATGCTACCATCTCATTCTATAAGTTTTATAGCTTTCCAAGAATTAATGAGTCCAAGAATAACAAGTGAGTTGCCCACAGTCTTAGAGTTAGTAAATGCATTATTGAGAGCTAGGAGCCTAGCTAACCCGAAAACCCACCCCTTCCCTGCAAGACAGGAGAAAGGGAAGAACATTGGGTGTCCATCAGAACCCAGAAGTTGCAGCAGTCTTCCCAGGAAGAGAGATGCTGAGTATCGGGGCCATCTGTTCCTTAATATTCCTTCATGATCCCTCAGTGAAAAGGTCAAAATCACTTCTGTGCATTTGAGAGGCCTGTGGAAGAAGAGTCACAGCAGGAGCCTGGTCCTGGGTGTGTGCAGATGGCTCATGGCTGTGTGGCTGAGTCTGCATGAGTCATGCAGAACACAGTGAGGCTCCAGCCCAAACCATGTCCTCATCGGGCCTCACCTTCAGCCTCTGCCACAGGTTTATTCACACTTGATTCTGGCTTGACAGATGAATCTCCCAAATTATTCATGAGCCAGAGTTCCTTCCATCAGCATTCAGACTTGCTCCCCACATGATTGGCCCTGATTTTCTTTCCTTTATTTTTTTCATTTCTTTTTATTATTTTATTTTCATTTTGCATTCCAACCACAGTTCTCCCTCCCACCTCCCACACCTCCTCCAACCCCACCTCACTTTCCCCCAAACACCCCCAGTCCACTCCTCCTCACCAGTAAGGGCTCTCATGAGGAGTCAACATAGTCTGGCATAATAGGTTGAGGTAGAGCCTGGCCCCTCTCCAATGCATTAAGACTGAGCATGACATCCCACCATAGGGAATGGGCTCCAACAAGCTAGCTCATGAACCAAGTCTGTATCATGGTCCTACTGCCACTGAGCATGGCATCTTACCCTAAGGAATGGGTTCCAACAAGCTAGCTCATGTACCAGGTCTGTATCATGGTCCTACTGCCAGGGGCCCCTCAGACAGTCCAAGCTTCACAACTGTCTCCCACATATAAGCTCCAGGAATCCAGGCAAAGAGAGGGAGGAGAGAACATGTGAGCAAGGTCAAGATGATGATGGAGAAATCTACAGAGACAGCTAAACCAAGCTCATAGAAACTCATGAAATCCAGAGGCCCTAATTTTCTTAACTGAACCAAAGAGAGGAGCATGGAAGTGAAGAAGCCACATGTCAGACCTATGTAGTAAAGGATATAAAGTAAGACAAAAAAAGGGAAGACAAAAACACTCCAAAGAGGAGCTCAAAAGATGGCTTAGTGGTTAAGACCACTGGCTATTCTTCCAAAGGATCTGGGTTCAATACCCAGTACCCACATGGCTCCAGCTTGTAACTCCAGTTTCAGAAGACCTGACACCTTCTTCACACATACATACAGGCAAAACCACAGTGTACACTAGATAAATAAATAAATCTTTTAAAAAATAAATCAAATCTTTAGAAAGAAAAAAAGAAAGGAAGAAAAGAAAAGAAAAGAAAAGAAAAGAAAAGAAAAGAAAAGAAAAGAAACATTTCAAGGTTGGCATCCCTAGAGGAGGTCAAAGGTTCCAGAGCCAGAATGCTGAGCCTGAAGGCCAGTTCTGTTCCTTAGCAAATGGTGATCTGGCCCATGCTACCCCTGTCCTGGCTTCCTCATCATAAATCAGTTTATTTCATAAACTGCTTACGGCAACTAAAATAGCAGTAAGTAAAATGTGTACAGAAGTCAACCCAAGTTTTATTTTGCCTTCAGAATAACTTTGGGTAAAATTATCTGAATCATTGGTGTGCAAACTGTGAGGTTTGTTCCACAACTCAGTGTAACAATGTATCTGAACTGGATTAGGGTAGCTCAGTTTATGTTAGGCTTGCTCTATATTTGGTATCTAGAGAGAAAACAAAATAGGTCAGAAACTAATAACCAGCATCAGCCACAGTGTAATGTTTACAGAGGTTGCAATCCTTAATGAGAGATCTTTTCATCCAATTCTATCTTAGAATTATGTCTAGGTATTTTTATATAACTTGTGAGTTCGTGAGCTTATTTATCTTCTCTGCAAAGTTCAAAATCTAATTTCTAACACAGGTTACTTACAGTAATAAACTCTGCAAGCTCTAAAATGACAGGTTGAAAGATACAATTTTTTAGAGTTATGAATTAATAGCTGTATATGTCAAATACTTTGAAAGTGCCAACTTTTTCATATTTATAGATATATTATTGAAATGATAAAAAATGAACTAAGGAAAGAGGAAAGATGGGGAAGCACATACAATGAATCACACGTACTTAGCAAGACATGTACAGACACTTTGGTGAACATCTCTTTTATTGCATTACATTAATCAAATACTACTAAAGACATCCATCTGAACAAAGTGGCACAATGATATTCTACAAAAAACACCCTCCTTGGAAAGAGTCCGCCCTGACAGCTATATCAACGATATTGTCTTAAGTGATTGCCAGGCCTACACTTCTCAGAAATTAAGACAATTTATGTATGCCCTCCAGCTCTGCTCTCCTTCCACC
The DNA here is from genome assembly GCF_003668045.3 of Cricetulus griseus. NCBI lineage: Eukaryota > Metazoa > Chordata > Mammalia > Rodentia > Cricetidae > Cricetulus > Cricetulus griseus. The sequence continues at coordinate 128,831,592 of NC_048599.1, forward strand.
CTAGCCCCACTAAGCTAGCCTTCAACAAAAATAATAATTTTAATTAGAGAAAATGCACAAACCCTTACAAGGACTCATAAACCTGGGTCTAAATGATGTTTTAAGTATTTTTTTAAAGCGTGACATAATTTCAGTTACTTCCTATAAATGTAATAGAACATTCTGGTTACTTAACAGATCAATCTGACCCCGCCAGGGCTTTATCTTATCATCACACAGACCTGGTTGCTATTCACTGCCCTGTGGCACTGCCTGATGAACTGTGTAAAGACTGCAGCTCTTAGATGGTTGTTTTTTGTTGTTATTATTATTTACTTTGTTTCTTTCTTTTTGAGACAGTTTCTCTGTAGCCCTGTAATTTACTCCATAGACCAAGCTGGCCTAGAACTCAGATCCACCCATCTTTGCCTCCTGAGTGCTGAGATTAAAAGACACTAAACCTAGCTGCAACTTTACCTTTATATAGGTCCAGTTTTCTTGGGCTAACAACGAAGTTCTAAAACTAGTTATTTGCTTGCCCTGAAGGGGAAAAAAATCAAACTAATATATAAGCATATATGGTTGGTGTAATATACTTAGAAATCTGCTGTCTAAGATTGGAGTATGTGCATAGAAAAAGCACAAAATTGTTAACACAGTGATTTTAGGATTGCCAAGACCTGTCTGGAATCTGTTCCTCTCTCCGCAGCGCATGCTTTTCTGCAGTCCATGGCACATTCAGAGCTACCTCTTCTTGCTGCTGCCACTCCCTTGCAAACCAACACACTCTATGTAAATATGACTAATCACTACTAATCTTCATTGCTGAACAATTTCTTATTTGTGTATAGAAGAAAAATACCATGCCTTAAGAGAAATAACTTTCATGATTTTCTTCAAGGCTAAAGCCATAAAAGATAGCAAATTCTACCTCCAGTTTTCACATGGAAAAGCTAGATTTACATTTTTGCAATTGACTTTTGACCCTGCTTTAGAAAAAACAAAAACTCATCATTTAATTGTGCTAGCATGCTAGATGTCAAAACATGAATGTGTTTGATGGCATTCAAATTGAAAATGAAAAGACAACTTCCAGTTTCTCTTTAAATATTCAGGAAAGGCATTAAAGGGTTTAAACTAATGTCAATATTAAATGGAAAATGTGTCTGAATGTTGATTCCAGAGACTCAAGTGTGCTTTTTTTGTGTCATATGAATGTTTGAAGATTTGGCAAAGGAACATAGGATCCTACTCTTAGCAGAAGGAGCTGCCTTTGGATGGAATGTCTCTACCAAGGCTGCAGCAGTCCTAGACAGCTCGTAGCCAGGCCTTCTGGGAGCCTGTGCTTTGCTGGCCTGAAAGAAGCCTGAGTTAGCAGGTGTGTTTCACAATGTCTTTTTCACAGCTCAGGCTCAGAGACTGTAGAGCAGGGTCTTTGAAAGGACCCTTCAGTCCTGCCCCACCCCACAGAAATCCTCAGCGCTTAGAGAAAACTCCTAACCAAGCAGACCTGATTGGGGGAAATTCCCTGAAAGAGACATTTCTAAGCATTGGGATGTAATAGTCCTGAGAAACTTTTTTTAAAAAACAAGCAACATTTGCTCTATGTATAAGTTAGCTTCTGTTTTCCCCTTTCATATTCTGCTAGTATTCGAAAAAAAGAAAGGTAACAGAAGAAAGGGAAAAATCTAGTTGGAAACAGAATATGATTCTATTAGCTTTTTACACTGCAATCAGGCCACAGGTTTCTTTCACTCATACAAAGTGCTAACTTTTCAAACTTTTTTAAGGATATGAGTGTATTCATATAAAGTTCCAGATTCTGAAACTCCTATTAAAAGTGCTGGCAATCTGGCCACTCTGTATCTATACGTGGCAACTGGCTGGAGAAGAATACATGTCCCTCAGTTTTAGAGGTCACATACATCCAGCTTGCCTTTACTCCCTGCCCTACTCTTAAAGTATTCAACTATGTTACTAACTTGGCCTTATATACCTGTTTGTGTGTGTGTGTGTGTGTGTGTGTGTGTGTGTGTGTGTGTGTGTGTGTGTGTGTGTGGTGTGTTCATACTGGCTTAAGATAGTTTCAGGATTCTTAGACAACCGGTCCAGTCTCTATTTTGTACAAGATCCTTACCCAATTTTTCTTGCTTCAACATCAACAGCTCTCCATGAAGTTGGGAAAAACTCATGAAAAAAAAAAAGTAGGTTGTAACAGGGAAGTGAAATCTGGCTTTGAGTAATTCGTGGTTCTTTTCAAACAAGCTGAACTGCCATACTCTCTCGATCCCAATTTCCTAGCATACAGGCTAAATCTGAGAAGGCTGGTTTGCTTCCAAAACAGCTTAAAATTTCTCAACAGGCACCATCTCTCCCAGTCGGAGCAGCAGGCAGGTAAAGGAACCTGCCAATTCTCTGTGCCTCTTTGGAGCCACTCAAAGAGAGCCTAGGGGTAAAACAAGAAACAAATAGGGAGATGGTCTATGCAGAAAGAGACCCCTGGGTCGTGTCCCTCCCTGTCCTCTATTTGCATCCTTATAGTCCCCTATGACTTTCCACTCATCCTGAGTTTTGAAAGAGAGCAAACACTCAGAAACAATTGGCAGGTGATTTCCAGTCATTACCTGCCTGCCATGCTAATTACAAGTCATTACCTGCCAGCAGCATGCAGTTTTGTACAGTTTGTGAATCATAGGGAGAGTGTACTTAACTGGAAAGATCATTTTTCTCAGACTAAAGAATGCCAGCATTTGGCAGCCCTGTGCAAAGCAGAATGATGTAATGTGTAGCCGGCACACACTGTGTTAAGACACGTCATTGAAGATTTACATACATGCATCTTACATGGATATGGCTAAAAGTAAATCTGTGGTTTTTCTATCATTCATTACCATGTGCCCCAAAGTTCATATTATTTAAAAAGAGGGGGCAGGCTTTCCTGCAGAATATATGCCAAACACAGAATATACACAGCATCATGGTATCAAAAGTGCATTTTACAATAATCATGGTTTGGATTGTTGTATACTTTTAAAGTTTTATAAGATATTATAATCTTAATTTCCACATGCAGAATGGGTATTGCTAATGCATGTAAATTATGTATGTCTCTGTTGCACAGACATCTATCAAAATTGTCATTTGTACTCCATATTATATATAAACCGTGACTCAGTGGTTAATTAAAATTTTTAAAGCTTTCTGGCTACTTTTTAAATTACTAGGAGCCTAGTTCTGCTGCTTTCACTTTTAAGTTTATTTTGTTTTATTGTTACTCAACTCACCACACACACACACACACACACACACACACACACACACACACACACACGCACATACACACAATTGAACATCATGTAGTTTACTTAGCTACATTTCCCTTGTTTTGTAAGCAAAGAATTAGAGTCATAACAGGTAAGATATGCATTAAATTTTGCCTGAACTTTGAGGATAATACACAGGATTTTTCCAGAGTGACACTTCCTTTTTGTTCAGCAGCTTGAATGTAAAGACAGGATACTCTTTTCCTGCAATATAGCAATTATACCAAGTTATGCTTTGACACTGTTGCCACAGGCAAGTGGCCAAAGAGCATCCGCAGTCAAAATATCTAAGCGACTTAACAAGCTCCCTTTACTCTCCGAAGAGCAGCAGAAGAGAGGGAATCCAACCCTTGAGAAATGTTAAAGTGAAGAAGACAAAAGACTGTTGCTGTTTGTTAATGAAAATGGTGTTCGTGTCTTGGGCTGATCAAGGTGTGGAATCTGGGGCCTGACAGACATTCAGACCTATATTTGACACAAAGCCTTTCTCCAGTTTAGGCCTGCTTGATGATACCAGCTAATGAATGACTCATCTGTGAGCCCTTTCCTTGGAACTACACCTTGCTTTATGGCTTGATCACACCAGGTCACCCTCCCAGTCACCTCTCCCACCACTAAATGTAACGCCTCTAGTTTCCACCCCATTTTTTAAAATACCACCACAGTTACCTCGCAGAAGGCATCGAAACTAATTAAGTATACTCCAAAAAAACTATTACAAACCATTTGCTTCAGCCAGAGATATCAGATTTAATTAGGTGATCAGTGTTGATGAGGTACAAAAACAAAAGCCATTGCTCCTTGAAAAGGTTCAGGTCCCATAGAGGCTCAGTCTTCTCACTATGACACAAATAATAATTGGGCATTTCTAGAAAAAGAAAAAAAAGGTAGGCATGAAAAGAGGTTTCTGTGTTGGAATCAAACCTTCCAGCTATGCTTCATTTTCTCTTTTTGCCAGGTGATTTAAAAACAAAACTTACAGCATATACAAAGAAATAGCCATAGCCTACCATGGCACAGAATACCATACCATACCATGGCACAGCATAGCATACCACCATGGCACAGACTATACCTGGCCTTATAATCATGAATTTTGCAGATGATTAATCAAATCTACTTACCAGTCATCTTCAATGATTATCAACAAACTTGATTAGTATCACAATGAAAATCTTACATTTCCCCAGTATACATCACTTAATACACTTTCTTTAACACACAAAGCAAACTGTTCCAGTTGAAATTTAATGCAATGAAAGTCTTACTCATAAGGAAAATATTTTTGAAAAGCTGTTGATTCTCCATAGCCCCACACCTAGCACTTCATTGTTGTCTGCAGTCAGCCCTGTTCTGAACATTCATTGAAGGATGCTCTTCCTATAATGACAATAGATGATAGAGAGTGGAGAAATTATTTTACAAATGCTTCCCATGAAGTAATTGTCAATCCCTGATAAATGTGTTAAACATAAAAGTATGCAGTATCCTTAAAGAAAGATGATTTATTTTAAATATATATGTACATGCATATATACACACATATATATGATAAGAAATTGAAAACAGTGCCATTCTTGTATTTTCATACCATTGATTCTTGATGGTCAGGCTTCTGGTACCTCTTATCATCTTAACTCCTATTGTGTTTACATAAACATGTAAGTTCACAGATTGTTAAAATAAACAAGTACCAATTATTTGGTACATGTTCCACAGTGAACTTTTCTTATACAGCCTGGTATTATAGCATGAAACAGCTCTGAATAATGGCTCTTTATATGCTATTGTTAAGCAATTTTCCTGGAACTTTTAATCCAACAAATGCACATAATTTTACATGAGAAATTGCCTTAAAGCAAGTCTGAAACAGGCGTACAAGTTACCAAAAAGGCCAATGTAGTATTTTCTGAGTTTAAGTACACCTCAGAATTCCTTTCTCTGCCTCGTAAAATGTTGAAAGGAAAATTATTTTCAATGCTGGCATTTAAATGGTATCATTCCGTGTGGAAAGAGTTACTGAGACATTTGTTAGAAGTCAACAAAAAATAATTTGGACATATTTTGAACTTATTTTATCTGACTCCTCGACATTTAATTTGGTGTGAAAAACAGCAACGGTAGAAAACAGATGTTAAGGGGCCAAGTATACAACAGAGGTCAAAACAAGCATAAAACACGGCTTCCATTTCTAAGCGGAAAAGCCAGGATTCCTCCAGCAACAGGTTCTATGGGAAAGCTGCTTTTTTTATTGTTCTGCTCGTGATATCTGTAGACTACACAATGCAATACTGTCTGCCATGGAGCAATACCTCTCAGCACCAGTAATTTAAGACTTTCTTCTCTGTAATACACTGAGCCATCATAACCTGTCTCTTCCCATTTAGTTTAACCTACAACCACCACATACTGATTTGGCTGTGTGTGGCTTTTTCTATTGCCATTTATTACTCTGCTCGACTCCTGAAATTCTGTTTGCAATTTAAGGCCACAAATTAGAAGCGTAAGTCATCTGTTTCCTATAATCCCCCTGTCAGGACTCGAATCGCATTTGGAGCTCAGCACTGAGCCTGGGCCTGGGCCTGCGCAGGCGTTCTGATTGGCTGGCCTCTCTACAAGCAGCAGAATAAATAAAATGCCCCGGAAAAATAGAGCTTTTAAAAAAAAAAAAAAAAGATGAAAGGAAAGAAACTGGGTTTCAAACAATTTCTTCTCCCTTTCATAATTATTAAATCAATTGTTAAAATAGTAGTTTTTTTTTTTTTCTTTTCAATAATCAGCCGAGCTGAATATACCTTCTTTAAGGACAAAACAGTGAGTGTCTAGGAGGCCATGTGGGAGCAGAGCTGTCCTTCTTCTAGCAGATCGGTGTGTTCTCTGCGTGGGGAATATCTTTAAATTCTGCCATGTTTCCTACAAAACACTCTTTGCTGTGTTGCATGTGTACTAATTAGGTGGGTATCTTTAAATAGTGTTATAGATCTTTTGCTAAGCTAAAAATCTATGAAATCCTAATCTACTCGTTGAACCAGACTTTCCCTTTTAACACATTTTGGCAAGATCCAGTCAGTACCCTGGATTTATTAGAAGGATTTTAAAAAGTTAAGCACTGAATCAATGTGTCTTTATTATTAGTAGAAGTAGCAGTAGTAGTAGTTGTCTTTTAATAGGAATTTCCAAATTTGGGGAATCTGACTTTTTTTTTTCCTGATTTCCTTGGCTCGTTTTTAATGGTCCTCCGTGTAGCACTCCCTAAGTCTTTGGAGTCTTTCAGCATTTTATATTTTGAAATATTTTGCTTTTTTCTGTTACTCTTCAAGTGTTCAACATATCACATTCCACATTAAAAACAGCAAGATGCAAAGTGTAAGTGAAGAGTAGCCACATCTTAAAGCATACCCTAAGTTTCAAGTGCCACTGTGAACTGCCATCATACTGCCACAAAATCACTATTTAGTTGCAACAAAATCCAACAGACTGACTCCTATTAGTAAATATATTTATGTTAGCTACACTTGGGAAAATGTTGGAAAAAAAAGAGGATCCATATTTACTGAATTTGTATTTCAAAAGCACAGTTTGTATATCAAAAGAACATAAAGTTCAATGGGAAAAATTACAAGCTAAATTTTAGCCAAAACTAAAAATAGAGACAATAAAAATAATAATTTTAGAGAAAAGGGATTTTTAAGAATAACAAAAGAATCTAATATTAAATTATTCTAGAGGTAGGTAATAATTTGCAATACCACTTCTGGAAATGTTATACACTTCTGTAATTTAAATTCCTTTTCTATTTTTTACACCAGCTTTTGCAGCCTCTGAGTCCACAGTTTGGCCCCCTGATCTCTTGTAATTTTTAAAAGAAACAAAGGAGGAAAACTCGCCAAGATGTTAAGGTTTTCAAAGACACACACACACACACACACAGAGAGAGAGAGAGAGAGAGAGAGAGAGAGAGAGAGAGAGAGCTACTGAACGTGCACACTCTCGCACTCTCATTATTTTTTCAATTTCTTTCAACTATACTTTCTGTGTTACAGATTTATTTAATAAACAAATGCATCTTCTGGGCCCATAATACACAAATGCATGCTACTGTTAATTCATTTACAGAATGTGCCATGATGGCCCCTGAGCAAAAGAGCAATCTTGTTATAATGAATGTGTACTATTCTTAATAAACACACTGTAGCAACGACCTGCAGTGCACACAAAGCACACCCAAACCATTTGGTTTGTTCCCAGAGCTCGGACACCAGCACCACTATTAAATAGCTGTGCGCTGGGAGAGCAACCCAGTATTGGCATGCAAATGAGCACCCGAAGAGGCCAGATGCTGTTCTTTAGAAAGGAAGAGTGTTCCTGCTCAAATTTGGGGGTGGGGGGAGAGCCTGCGAATGTTACAAGCACCAGTCTTAGGAAGGAACGTGAGCCCTTACATTTCCTACTGTGGAGATGAGCCTTGACTGGTGAACACTCGGTGTAAACATGTAAGCATTGAAGTGCTCCATATTTCCATGACCCAGTGGACTACTTACCATGGTTTTGCTTTTGTTTAATTTCAAATGGGTTTTCTTCTTGTTCTTCATTTCTAGTCCAGAAAGATGGCTCTTACTTTGAAAACCTGCGAGATTTTATCTCTGCTTTTTAAATGGAAGCTATCATTCTTATAAAGTAATTTTTTTTCAAATGCATTATTGAATAATAGAAAAGAATGTGTTTTTGTTTTCCCAAAGAAGCTCCTGGCACATGATTCCCATCTGTTTAGAAACCTTCCTGAGTTCCACAATTTGTGATGGGCGTGAGACCCACTAGTGCCTCCTTTATCATAGCAGTAGGTGGCCTTGAGGATGAAGTAGGAAGGGAAGCTAGAAAGGATTCAGGATACTGAAACTGGTTTCGCAGCCATTTTAGTAGCCAGTGCCTCTACTGAATTCAGAACACAATTTTTCTTCTTGGCTCATTTTTCATTCTCCTCTTCTCCAGGTTCAGGGAGCTCTTGGTTTATTTGATTTCCTCAAGATGGTTGAGAAGATAAGGTTTGATATCATAGGTATGAGTTCAAACAAACTAATTAAAAGCAATCAAGAGCACCCACATATGGTAGAACTCTCAAGGAGATATGGTAAGAGTCCTATAACACAAATAATTAAGTGTAAAATGGTGGCATTTAGGGACAAAAACTTTCTTCCTTCCTTTATTTTGATACAGGGTCTCACTCTACAGGTCTGGCTATCCTGGGACTGACTATGTTGACCAGACTGGCCTTGAACCCACAGAGATCTGTCTACATCTGCCTCCAAAAGGGCTGGGATTATGGGTGTACACCACTACACCTGGATGGGACAAAAACATTCTAGATAAAGTTGTAAATACTTGGTGTAATAGTGGTTTCTTCCATACATATTCTTTTTATAAATGTTTTTAAATACTTGTTTACAGACAGATACACAAATAACATAGAAAGTTACACATTATTGCAAATAAAATGAATACATAGTAGTGCTGGATTACACAACAGACCTTTTGATTGTAACTTATTAATCATATAACCACACAGTAAATAAATTTTGATATGGAAATACTGAGTCAGTAGAAACAGAAATGGATAAAAAAATATGCTTGATGGAATTTCTTGTATCTTCTTCTTCTTCTTCTTCTTCTTCTTCTTCTTCTTCTTCTTCTTCTTTCTAAGACTCTCACAATTTAGCTAAGGTTAGCCTGGAACTGCTGACTTCACCATTTTTTCATAGATGATCATAGGATCATTGCTAAATTTCTTAAGAGACCTTTCCTCCAATTAATCCATACATAAAATCCATCTATACATTTAGAAATTGTTGAGCAGTGTGTTAATTTTATAGGTTGTTGTAATTCAGCACCACAAGGTGAGGTGTGGCAAATGCAGACATTTATTCTCTCAAGTTCTGGATAAGGCTATAGTAGCATGGGTCAGGACTTTATCTTTGGAAGGTGGGAGCAGTGGGGGTGGAGATAGGATGTGCAGATCGACAATTACAACAAGCACTTAGTTAGGAACTCAGTACCAGACATTTATAGTTAGGCACTTTATAATTTTATAATAAAGAAAGAAAAAAGAAGAAACAAAAACTTTGCAAACCATTGAGGAATTCGCTAGTAAGAACGTTGCTTAAGATGGACACAGTGATAGATGCCTGTAATCCTACTTCTTGAGAAGCTGAGGTAGGAAGATTGAGGGTTCCAGGACAGCCTGAACTTCATGGCAGGACCCTGTTGCTGAAGATAGCAATTCCTACATCATAAAGAAAAGTCCTTCTTATGTAAATTAATGGAACAAATTGCTCTCCAAACCCAGACCAGGAATCACTGAGTTTCTCCCAGTTAATTTAAGATATTCTAAAAATGCTTTCCATGCTAGTATCGGTAACTGATCTTCTTTTAGTTGGCTGCTTGCAAGTTTAAATGAAATCCGAGGCTCATCACAAATATATATATATATATATATATATATATATATATATATATATATATTTATAATGTATTTTAGATAGTGAACTTTACCCAGCATAATTCTTATTTTTCATTTTATTTCCCTTTGATAATCCCATATTATTATTTTGTCAATGTATTATTAAAAATAGCATTAAAAGACCAATTCAAAAGCAAAGCAAACTATAAAAGAATTCCAAAATTAGAATAAACTCAAATTAAATTGATTTTTCCCATAAAACAAAAATAATTTAAAAGATATACTGTGCTGTGAGAAAGAATGCATTTATAATACAAACTTATTTATTTTCAAGTAATAGAAATTATCATAGAATAATGAGGTAGTAACATTGAACGTGTATAAAGTTACATTAAATTCATGTGACTCTAAGGCTTAAGGGAAAGCTTTGAAGCTATGACATTTCTGAAAACTTCCTTATGTCCTAAAGTGTATGACAATGAGAAAACCAAGGGATTAACATGAACACTTGTTCAAGGTATCTGGATGCTGTCAAACAGCAAAGTAAAATAGATGCTATTTGTTCAACGTCCAGATTTAATAGCAACTGGAATAGAACACTTCAAGACAGGAAGAAAAGAAGCAACGACACAGGAAAACTGCTGCTGGGACAGATGCCCAGTTTTCAATTGCCTCTTAGCAGAAATATCAGAGCTACAGCACATCACCAATGAGGGATCAGAAATAAGAGTCCCAGCACATGGCAGAAAGCAATCCTGAGACTGCTGTTTGTTTGTTTGTTTGTTTGTTTGTTTGTTTGTTGAGATAGGGTTTCTCTGTGTACCCCTGGCTGTCCTGAAACTCGCTCTGTAGACCAGGCTGGCCTCAAACTCAGAGATCTGCCTGCCTCTGCCTCCGAAGTGCTGGGTTTAAAGGGGTGTGCCACCAATGCTCGGCTCCAGAACTGCTTTTTCTTAAATCCAACTAAAATTCCTAAGATGAATGATCCCACACACGGTTTTAATTTTAAAAAATACTGACACCTTTTAAATTAAACCTGGATCAATATAAACTAGTCTGAAATGTGTAGTTCCACAATAGCTCCAACCTGGGATGATTCTGACTTCCGATGGATCTATGTGGCACCGATCCTACTCCAAGACCTCTCTTCTCCAATCTTACAGATTTGCAAAGCCATAAAACGCCGAACTTTGATGAGCAGAGCGTATTTGGCATATTGATTCTGAAATTGAGCCAGCAGGACTCATCAAGAGGAAAGTATTTACTCAGAAGTATGTACCAAGTCTACAACACAGCCAGAGCCGCCAAGTGCCAGTCATGACATGGTATCACAATTAACACTGTGGTGATACTATCAAATTCTTCTCAAGACACATTTGGTTTACTCTTGCAGTCTCCAGATTACAGCGTCTGAAACCAGTCACTGAAAGACATAAGACAAACAGTGTTCTTTGGAGACAATTGAAAATACAGTCCCGGAGTTCCACATTTAAGGCTGTATCCATGTGTCTTACCTTAGCCATATGATCAAAGCACTTCTATTCACACGCTACTGGGCCGAATTTCCACATTGCTGGAAGCCTAATGCGTATCATCATTTCCCCGAAACCTGTCCATCATGCTGTGCTGCACTTTGATTCTCATGCTTTTCAAAGGTATGTGTGAATTCATTATGCCTTACCTACCGCCCTTTGTGAAGGATGACAAACTACTAAGACAACAAAACTGCTAAGTCCCTCAATGTTATTTCTGGCTGTGCTGTGACACGTACGGTAGTTCCAGCCAAGTCACTCACCCCCTCTACAGCCAAGGTCCTTCGGGGTAAACTGGAGGTTGTCAGTTTCACCAGATCATATTCAGGAAACACTGAAGTATGTGCCTGAAGGTTTCTGTAGACGTGGGAAAGAATTATCATTACTATTGTTGTTGTTTATGACGAATACAGCTGCAGAACTTGAGGACTTAAGGTCTCCCTGTGGATTTGACTGTGGCTTCCAGAACCTGAGATTTCATTTTAAAAGAATTAAATTTCCAGTCTGCTTTCCAGGGGTGACTGTGAGAATGTGTGCTGACAGACTGTTGTCTTCAGAGGCAATATCCAGACACACTAAGACAATGCCACAGCCTGAGCAGGGGTGACCCTTCCCCATTCATCTTAATGGAGTGTTAAACTTGAAGCCTAATTAGGTCCACTTAAACGCCAGCATTATTATACTTTTCTCTACTTATCTTCATACCAGAAACAATCAACTAATGGACTCATTTAATCTGTGTGCATGCAAGGGTCCCCTCCAGACACCCTGTCACTTTGATAGCCTGCATTGCAGTCATAAAAGTACAAGTTGTAGACTTGTGCTTTGGTTGCTTTTAATTATCCACACAATTACACTTTCTGTTACCTTGAAAACTTAGAGACAAGACTGTACACAGACATATGTGAGGTTTTTAAGGCCTGCAGACTGATCACCATCCCATAATGAGAAAGTGATATCAAAGTTGCTGCCAGATAATACACACACAAATGTGTTAAATAAAAGATCTGCTCCTGTACCTTGACAATTTATAGTTTACCCTTTGCATACATGGCCAGCTTCCCACATAACCTTTCTGATTTTATCATTGTTGCTTGAACCTTGTTTTAATTTTTAATTCCTACACTAAGCCTTGAACAAAACCAAAATTAGAAATATATCAATTTGCTCTTGACTATTTTACACTTATACTTGCATTAAAGATCCAAATCTGAGCCCTTAACGAAAAGTTCTTGACAGCCTTATAAAATATCTCATAAAAGTGCATTTATTTATTCTGGATTATAAGGGATTAGTCCGTTTTCCCTGCATGGTCTCTGTGCCAACATGGTACATGAGAAAATTTTTAGAAGTTTTTCATGCAAGTATGTGGATAAAGATAATAGTAACCATCTTTAAGGTGGGAAAAATATATTATCCCACTCATGCACCTATCTTTAGCCACACTCATGTCCCAGGTAAACATTTGGAGGGGGTATTTTTCTATGGTGCCTGTAATGAATATTCCTAATGCTACTATAGTTTTCTGGCCCTTCATAGATGTGCAAAACCCTCAGAAGTTGTGAGGGACGGAGAACTTCTGTCCAAAGGAATGGGGCAAACAGTCCTTCTGAGAAAGAAGTATTTAAAAGCCAATCCATATCTTCTCTCCCTTCCTCTTGGTGGACAAACTCCAAATCCCTGATACTGAAGGGAAGTATGGTAAGAGAAAAAAGACAGAGAATGTTGGGTTCCCACACAGAGGGCCCCAGACCAGCAAGTTTGCGTAACTCAAAACGAACTGTGGGTTGGTCATTGAGATTTGAGATGTTATTTATTGCTAAAATATTCCTTTGACTATATAGTCTAATACAAGGTCTTAATTTACTTGCAACAAAATTCATTAGATGGCATTCATACATCCATTGTCACCACTGCCTTCTTTTAGCGTCAAATACAGGAGAGCGAGCAAATGAAGTTATGGCAGTCTGATGTCACTGCTCATCACCAACTCCCTTGAGTCTTCCCATTATTCTCTGAGAGTGAACTGGGTAACATCACGGGCTGCTCCTTTCTACAGAAATAGTTAGAAGGTAATTGTATTCCTCATACCTCAGGATGCTTTCCAGACAAGAATTTACATTTAAAGCCAATCCAGAGTCAAAATTTAGTTTTGAATCATTCAAGCAAGCAGATGCCATTGCCCAGTTAAGGATGAGCACAACCCAGAGTCACTAAGAACTAGTGAGCATAAACTCACTAAAAAAAAAAAATTTCCAAGGAGGATTATACACATAAAAATATCGATGATAGATGATGTGAATGAAGTAGTCATTTTGAGCCTTTATTTAAATTGATATTTACAAGTACTGTTTCTTTTTCCCCTTCCATTGCTGGGATCAAGCCCTGAGTCATACTCTCAGCTGCAAGCCTTCAAACTTTAACAGTTGCTCTGACAACTTTAAAAGGCAAAGAACTAATTTTTACTTTAACAAAGACGTGTTTATTGTGTTTACACTAAAACAGTCACATGGTCCTAAATGCTTTCTGAAGTAGGAGTTTGTTTCTTACTTACCGACTTAATTATGCAAATTCTCAAGATGATCCCTAGATGCTGAAGAGCTCCAGCAGAGACTAAGAAGGAAAAGTGGACCCTTGGGGATCATTGAAGAAAAGAGGCGGAATGTGAAATGGACAAGAGACAGGAATTGAGGCTGAGGTGGAAAGACAGGCCACATGGTTAAGGAACCTGGTGAGCACACCAACAGGAAAGATCTATTTGGCCACTGCAGAGATTGCAAGCCACTTACATCACAACAAGCATGTCCAAAGGGACCAAGGAAAGCAACTTTCCAGTTTGGTGTTCTATGATCCTCATTTCACAACACAAGTCTTTCTGAGAACAACAAGGGAGGTAAAGGAAATACCTCTCTCTGAGAGCTAGTCTGAAGACTAAAATTAAATAAGATCATACATGCAATGTCCCTATCATAACAACTATACAGAGTAACACTTAACTGATATTTAACTGTTTACACTAAACCATCTATATACAGCAAACAGTAATAATAACTAATAACAGTGTATGGATGTTCCCCTCAACAATTGTGTTTCTCTGAATGAGAGTGGAAATACAAATCTTCAGTAAGCCTTTGTTCCTAAATGGCTCTTGGCATGAGAATTTCCTAGGGACATATACGAGTGATACAGCATGTAGCACAAAATTTAAAAAACAGAGACAGATATTGGGTTTCAGGCTGAAGATTAGAGAAACAAAGCAGGCAGCCACTAGAGAGTTCTCACCTCTACCATTGCTCAGACCAAAGAGGTGGGGCAATCCACCAAACCTCAGATTCCATCTCCAGACTGCACTGCTCTCTACCAAGCCTCAGAATCCTAGACTGTTCTCTGACACTGCACTGAGCTGGTTATATATGCTCTAAAGCTGGGATTAAAGGCATGAGCTCTGTTTCTCTTTTAGACGGATTCACTCTCATGTAGCCCTGGGTGGCCATAAACTCACAGAGATCCTTCTGACTCTGTCTCCTGAGTCCTGGGATTAATGGTGTGTGCCACCACTGCCCAGATTCTACAGCTATGGCTATCTTTGCATTCTGACCTTCAGTGGCTTTTATTAGATCATAAACAGTATATCTATCGCCACACCAGTAATGTCTAAGATAATTTTCACCCTGGAGCCCTGATGTTAGAAACTAAACTCAGAACAAGAAGTAGCTCTACTGTATTAATATAGAAGAAACCCTTGTATTATAGCTGGTAAAATGTCACTCCAAGTTTTGTGACTGTCATTTTTATTTCTCCTTCTTTCTCCATGAAAAACATCTTTTTGCAGTAAGTATAGCATTGTGATTGACAAATCTTGATTCAGATTCTAGCTTGACTAGTTCTGATGTTAAAACAAGCCCTGAACCTCTTCCATTTCCCATCAGAAAAATAAATTGATACAGTCTTATAGGAGTGAGTAGAGTTTAATTTAAAAAGCATGAAATGAACCTACTCTAATGTCAGAACAACCTTAACTTTCTTCCCAATTCTTAATTCCCTCTGATCTAATTTGAGTTATCAGATCATCATAATTATTTATGTATATCTCTCACCCGGCTCTGTGCTTATTGAAAGCAATAGCTAGAACCTTTTATACATGAGTCTTCATTGATAACTCTCAAAGCTGTTACTATACAACAAATTCATGAATTGTTGGTATGGAGAAGAAAAGGAGAGGGGACAGTTTCGTCATGATTATTGGAGTTTGCAGTTTGATTAGACCATTTAAAAAAAATGGGTGTGTGGAGACAAGCTGTTTCCAAATGGTCACAAAATATAGTTCTCCTAATGAATGTTTATAGTCTGCATCCTCTAGAGTACATAATTTGTTGCAAATGCAAACTCTCGGGCCTGCCCAGTCCTGAGCAGAAGCTCTGGAGAAAACCAAGGAAGCTGGGCTTCAAGGCTCTATGGGTAATTCTGATGCACTATAATCTTGAGAACCTCTGACTTAGACTGATGTCCTCTTCTATGTGCAGACATACATGCAGATAGAGCACACATATACATAAAACAAATAAGTCTTAAAAATAAAAATAAAGAAACAATACATATTAGTTTCTCTTTGCCTTGCAGACACAGTTAATACCGTTTCATTGTCTATCCAATATGAAAACAGGACTTAATGGAGTCACATTGTTTGGCCATTGTATCCAGCCACTTTTCCAGAAATCCTTTCTACCCATCAGACTCTGCCCCCAGCACACTGGCTACCCAGAAAGCAAGAACTTCCCATCCAAGACCAAAATGCCCTCACTCTTGCAGAGCATGAGACTGAGTGGAGGGGGAAAAATAATAATAAACGAGGAAACACTCTTTATAACTATTCAGCTACAATGATTATAGATTCAGAACACTGGAAGCAAGTGTGCACAGGCCACTAGTGCAAACAGAACACTGGAAACGAGTGAGCACAGGTCACTAGTGCAATAAAAAGGACACCAGCCCAGATGGCATGCTTAGTAGTCTGAAGTTGGCAGCAAGTAGAGAATGCTACGAGTCAAGCTTCCTGGATTGAGGTTGAGTAGACATATGACTTTTCTCTCTTCCCTAAGTGGCACTGTACTTTTGCCCTGGTTTTTATGGGAAGAGTGTGAGTCTTCGCCACTGTGGACACACCTTACTCTAATTAAATGTTCTAGACTTCTGAAGAACCAGATTTAAATATACGCCACCATGCAGTATTCACTCCCGCTCCTTTAGGAACTCATGTGACATGCTATGTGCTCTCACATCTCAAGCGTCTTTGTGAGGTTATTCCATTTTGTTTGTTCTAGGAACAGAAGTCACAGCCTTGCTCAAGTTATGCAAATATTCTACCACTGAGCTATGTCCTTAGTTCCATCTTTCTCTCACATTTTAAATCTGAGTCACAGTCTATAAGATAGGTCAAAACTACTAAAAGTAGTAATTAGGAAATACTGAAGTGCAGATAAATTGGTACAAGTTTTCAGAAAAGCACTTATATGAAATTACTCTTAAAATATTCATACATTTAATACAATATTAATTATATTTTTAAGTACACATGTAGAAGGATGTTTATGGCAATGTTTTTGTAATGAAAAAAATTACAAACAAGCTAAATATTCAACAATCAGAGAGTATGTAAATCAGTTACATTCTTCTTATTTGAATAAAATAAAATTAGATAATCATCTAAAATTTGTGGTTTGGAAGACAGAATGCTAGATACACATTATAAGCATAGAATAAATGCAAAGCATATTTGTAAAAAAATCTAAATGAAATTTGCAAATGTGTTACTGATAATTGTTTATGACTGGAATTTATATGTTCTTTTATGAATGACTCCTAATATTTTAAAAGAGTTGCCAGTGTCCACCATGTTGTTAACTGATATCCAAATACAGACTAAGAACTTTTGTAGGAAGTAATTTTTAAGTAGGGAAATACATTTAGTAGCAAATATAACAAATTCAATGTACTCACAAGAAAAATACCATTTAATGAAATCTCATTTTAGACAGGCAATATACTAAACACTTTAATCTTTCTATGAAGTAGACATCACTGTAATATTTTACAGATAAGTAAACTGTCAATATCATATGAGCAGTAAGGAATAGTGGAAGATTTAGCCCAGCATTTCTGTGTTAGTGTTTCTCTCTATTTAAACACAATAGACAGTTGAGCAGGATCCAGAATAAATGATTTAATAAATAAATAAATCAGAACCATGATTTCCTTTTGGTCAAAGGACTGTTTCAGGTAGGAAAGTCAAGTGATTCTTAAATTTTGTCCACTGTGACAGCCTTTGCCCAAGAAATTCTGAAGTATATTAGTATACATAATAGGTATACAAACCAAACATTTGCACACAATAAATAATAAGGAAATGTACTTTAAAAGGTGATGTAATATTAAATATGAAATAAATTTTGTATATTAATGAGATAGATTGCTTATTTCCCTTTTACATAAAGAGCTAAATCTTGGCTGAATATTTGATAATGCAGAACATACAGCATCTTCAATATTTTCAGAGAATGATAATTTGATTTTACATAATCAACAATGGTGAGAATATCACTTCTCAGAAATATATAAAAATGACTGAGGTCATTTTAGGGCCATTTCAGAAACTGTAGAATTTCTGTCCTAAGTCCAAACTAAAATTCATTTTAGCAATTTTTTGACTTGTCAGCCATTCGAACAGTAATTTTTTAAATCAGCTATTCTAATACAGTAAAATCTGAAGTTGCACTAGTTTGAAACTTATATGCAAAGGAATGATGGTAGGAAAATATTAAATATAATTAAATGATTATGCTTCTATGAAAGGAGAAAGCTTTGTGTATATAGCAAAGGTACTGCAAATGACAACACACAGTGGCCTTGAATTGAACCTAGGTGCTTCAGTCCTTGGCAAACTGGCGTGTGATGGTACACCCAGTGGGAAGTGTCCATGCTGAATACACAAGAACCAAGAACCAGGCCTGAAATGCTGTCACACAATGCACAGAATGGGACAATGCTTCTGGGAATACCATGGGCTTATTATGCACCATTTTGAATTAATATTAATAAGTTGATACATTCAGAACTCCTTAACTGTTTCCAAAATTTCAACAAACCCCACATTCAGTTACTGACCTGATACAGAGTGGTGACCCTCAGTTTAGGAAGCTGTGGGTAGCACTTTTAATGGTCATTTATGTTCAGATGGTTACTGTATTTTGTGTACATATGTGAAGCTAGGAATCAAATACAGGGTCTTGCACATCCTAGGCTACCTCCCAGCCCTGGCTACTATCCTTTAATTATTAATGGTGGTTTCATTGCCTCTCTCCAAGGTATTTCAGTTTTTTATAGGTGATAAAATATTTATATTTCTATGTTGTAAATACTGACCAAAAATGCGGGCAATTGCCTTCGTAATCAATATGCTTAGTCACTGTTATATGTATAAAACATAAAATCTATCTTTTAAAAATCCTTTACAAGATTTTTTAAACAAAATGTAATGAAAATATAACCACAAAAATAGAATTGGCTTGCTAAAGTACGAAGAAAGAGACATAGCTTTACAGGAGATAGGCCTCTGAGGAAAACATGGCACCTCTGCCCACCCTGCCTCTGAGTGAAAACTTGGGGACAGGCTTGGCAGCTCTTCCTGGAGTTCAGGTAGAACACTGAGTCCACTGGTTAACTGGAACAATCTGATTTTGTACAAACTCACCTCAGCTGCAGCCAAGTGTGAAGACTGTGGAACTGCCAAGCCGAAGAAGCTAAGCAAGCTAAACCGAACATGCATGAGCATATCAGCTCAGATTCTGGCCTTCATATTACCTGGAAGAAACTTCTAGCTCTGAAGGATTTCCCTGGGAAAACTCTAGACTATGCCAAATAAAAACAGAGCTTCCAAAAACTGTATTTGACATAGTGTAAAACAAAATATACAATGTTGGCTCAGTTTCTAAAACAGAATCATTTCTAGAAAA